>NC_087451.1:41962223-42288473 GCF_036321535.1 Camelus dromedarius
TTCCCAGCTGACTTCACCACCCACTCTTCAACCATCTCTTCCGCACTCCTCCGCACTGCCTCCCCACCCCTGGGTCCCTGCGCTTCTCCAGGCTTCAGAGCCACAGCACATGCTGTTTCCCCTGCGGATTGCTCTCCCTGCCCTTCTCGCCTGAATTTTCCTATTTACCTTTTCTGACTCAGCTCTCCTGTCACTGTTCCCCCAGCACTTCACACAGCCCTGAAAGTGGCCAAGATCACTGTGCCTCAGACAACGGGAAAGAGAGGCTGACCCATGCACGATGCTGTTGGGTTCTTCTGCTTGACCCTAAAGCAGCACCAGGTCCTACCTCTCCCCTCTCCACAGCCTCAGATGTTCCCCATGGTGTCTGAGCTAAACAGGGAACCAACAACTCCCCCAAGCCTTGTCATTAGGGGTTGGCATTTTGCTACATTCCCCTGTTGTGACGACTGGCAGTGAGGCTGGTGCCAAATGGGCAACCCAGAAGGATCTTTCTCTTCCTTTTTTCTTCCTCCAGGCTTGTTCTTTCAACTCAGGAAGCCAGATGCTTTGGAGTTTAATTACACCCTGCAGTTGGAAGCACAGAATGTCAGAGCTGGAAAGGAAGAACCTTATTATAAATAATCACTGCCAGCATTTATTGAACACTTACTCTGTGCCAGGCCTTGTGCCAGGCTCATTTCCAGGCATTACCTTATTTACCCTTCCCAACAATTCTAGAAGGCAGATACCATCATTATCCTTGTTCTACAGGGAAGAAAACAGAGGCTTTAGGGAGATTACAGGGCATCTCCCAAACCACACTGAGTGGTACACAGTGGCAAAAAATACTAGTTGGCATTATGAAAAAAGAGTCCCATTGTTACACACTGCATCCTGCATTCGCCTCCTGGGAAATTCACAATGTACATCAACATACTAAAGGCCCTGAGAAGTTCTGCAGTAAAGAAACCTGTTGAGGTCAGTGTCACAGAACTGCTTGTTGATCCAGAAAACAGTTTGGGGAATGCAGATGTTAACCACGCTCCTCATCTTACAAATGGGGTAAGGGATGCCTAGGCAGCGCTCTAGGTGCAGACCAAGCACAGATCTTGGGCCCTGTGCTCTCTGCACCTCATAGAGTGAGGGAAAGCAAACCATGGCCCATCTGGCCCACTCCCTGTTTTTGTAAATAAAGTTTTATTGACGATGATCTGATCCAGCTCCCTTGATTTAGAGATGAACCAGTCAAGGCCCAGAGAGGATGACTGACTTGTCAAAGGTCACACAGCCAATTAGGGGAAAAGGCAGAAATAGATCCCAGATCTCCAAATTGGTATTCTCTGAAACACAAATCAGACAGGTGGCAGGAGGTGGTGTCTGAAGTTCCTGATACCTGTAATACCCACTCCGTTCTTCCTGCACACTACATATAAGGGCACTGCCCCCTTCCTGCTAAGGCACAGACTCCCCCCACGGGTTTCCCCTGCTGCTCTGGGCCAAGCCACCTGCACCTGAACTGCGGGGGCTCCTCTGCTGTCCACCTCGTGTGGGTGAACAGAGCAGGGACGGACCTTAAAGTCTCGAGGGGCAAGGCCTGAACAGGGCAATCCGTGTTCATTTAAATTCTATACCAGATGCAGGAAAACATTATTAACTTCCCCTTTGCCAATGTGAAATGTGAGATCATTTGGACAGGAACCGGGTAGAAGGCAACCTTTGCCCGCTCCAGGGCTCTTGGGCCTCCCTGAAGTGCACGGTCGTACAGTGGACATCTTGTCACATTTCGTGTGTGTGTGTGTTTGTGTACACGCGCATGCAATGCAAATGAATGCAAATGAAAGCATTTTTATCTCTTCATTAAAATGTTTCATGCACAGAGTGCTTTATTAACCTTTTTGAACTATGAACAACTTAAAATACCTTCAGATTTAAACACTGTGGTTCAGATTGGTCCATCCAGCAAGTGATACTCCTTGGGGAGGTTTTATTAATCTTTGAATCTAGGGGAGGAGGTGTCTTACCGACCCCAATGGCCAAGGCATGCCCAAGGGCCAAAGGTTCATGAAGAAACAGCTACGGGGACAGTAGGGCACAAACAGTAGCCTCCGGGTGGAGGCTCTGCCTGGGGCAGCCACACTGCCCAGATGGCCTTTCCAGAGCTGGGAGATGCAGGCTTGTCACTGAAGCGGAGGGTAAAAATAGTCCTGTGTGGGTGGCAGCTGGGCCCAGAGGCACCGGCTTCCTCCTCTCCAGAGCGGGAGGGCAGCCCAGTTGACAGGGACTTTCTAAGGCTCCTAGGGGCTGAGGGGTGTGGTCTTTCCCTAAAGAGGAAGCACGCCCCCCCTCCCCACAACACACATACAAAGTACTGGAAGGAACTTGGGCTAGGTTAGAAGGTAGCTAAGGGCTTACACCCTGGCTCTGCCAGTTACAAGCTCTGTGACCTCAGGCAAGATGTTTTCTCGTCTCTGAGCTTCCATTTGCTCATCTGTCAAATGGGGCTCATGATTTCTCTCTGTAAGGCTTGCTGTGAAGATTAAATAACAGTGGTAGCTACCATGTTCTACTCTGCAACCTCATTCTTCTGCCCCTCTCCCTTCCATTTGCTCACCTTGCAGCACATTCAAGAGTGGCTCTGGGGCAAGCTAGCTGCATGACATGAGGACCCTCAAGCAGCCCTACGGGAAGGTCTAAGTGGCCTGGAACTGAGGCCTTGAGACAACAGCCGTGTCATGGAGTCATGTTAGAAGCAGATCCTCTCCCCCCGGAAGAACCTTCATGTGCCCTGGCCAAACCCTTGGCTACAACCTCATGAGAGACCTCCAGCCAGAACCACCCAGGTAAGCTGCTTCTGGTTTCCTGGCACTCAGAAACTTTGTGAGATAATAAATATTTGTCTACAACTCAATAAAAAAAAGTTTATAAAAAAATAAATAAATGTGAAATTTAGGGGTGATGTGTGATACAGTGATAAATAACTAATATGCTTACCTTTCAGGGTTGTTACAAGAATGAAGAGCTAATGCATATCAAACAGCAGCAAGACTTGCTGGGACCAGTGGCTCCAGAAAAGGCAGAAGGGAGGAGCAGAAGGAGGGAGCGCCGGATAGGGGGTACCTGGCTGGGTCCAGGCTGGGGAGGTCTCCCACTCCTGAACTCTGGGGAGGAGTCCAAGAGACTGAATATACAGACAGTGGCCAGGCCATATATAAAAATAGCACTCTGACCCACTGCCTATAGCAACAGCTCAGGAAGCCAAACCACACCCCCAGCAGCAATCAGCCCCAAATGGCCAGGCCTTGATCAGTAACTGATGGCTTTCCGAATTTTGCCCCCCACTTTCAACATAATACAAATTGGAGAAAATTAAATATGCTCCCCTAACCAGTCACAGGGGATGCCCCGCTTCTGATCAGCCCACCTACAGCTTGTGAATGCCAACAGCCTCCAATCAGGGCACACCTGAAACCTACCCTTTTTTCCACTATAAAACTTTCCCGTTCCTCTGCCTGCCTTTGTGTCTCTGCCAAGACTCAAGCAATGGTAGCCAATTCCCTTTCCTATAGCAAGCTCTGACCACATAGTCTTTGCTCATTCTCATTTGGGTGGTCTTTGTTTATTTCCACACGCCCAGGTTCTCTCCCTTCCTGATCCCAGGTCATAGACAACATCTTCCTCTCCTGCCAGATATCCAGAGAAGGCAGCTCACAGAAGATAGAAGAGAGGGGGACAATTATAATTAAGAGAGTAGCTTTGGAACAGGACAGATCTGGGCTCAAATTCTGGCTCTGATGCTTAACTAGCTATGTGGTCTTGAGCAAGTCAGTTAACCATGCTGAGCCTCTGTTTCCTCATGTTGAGGGACAAGCCAGTGGAAACCACTGCAAGAATTCAGTGAGGTAATATATTTATAGCACTGAGCATATAGTAGGTGCTTAATAAAGGAAAGGCCAACCATCAGCCCCCTTACAGCCTCTTGCTGGAGCAGGCAGGCCCCTGTACGTCATTTTTACTCACCCCCAAACCTTTATGTGCAGCAGACAGCCTGACTGACCTCACTGGATGGAGTCAAAGCCATGGGCTCCGAATCCAGGGTATATCAAAGGTCAGGGGTTGGTCTCAGGAGTAGGATTGACTAAGAACATAGCTGACCATTTCTCTAAAGAAATTCAGCTGGTCATGCGGGGGGCAAAATGCCAAGGCCAGATAAGTGTTGTCATCCTGCTCTATCCTGGCTCTGTGGGGAGGTCAGGGCAGAGAGACTCCTGCCCAGAAAAGAGTGCCCATGTGCCACGCTGCTTTCCCAGGACTGAGGAAGACAAGCTTGGTCTTTCCCTAATCTTGTGTGTGTGTTTGTGTGTGTCTGCGTGTGCACGTGCACATATGTGTCAGTTTCTTCATCTTTAAAATAAGAAATTTAATAGCTTCCCAGAAGACACACACACACACACACACACACGAATTAGTGTTCGGCTAATAGAGAGGGGGTGGCTTTGGGATGTTCCCATGCTGGGAGCATCCTGAATCCCCTCACTCTAATTTGCCAAGCACTTTCTTTCCATCCAATTGTCTCTTCTTCCACCACCATCACCGGAATCCAAACCTCTAGCCAGCATCTTTTGCCTGGATCATTGTAAAGACTCCTAAGTGCTTTCCTTCCTCCCCTACAACAATCAAAGAATACAAATTAACACAAGGGGGACAAACCATCCTCTATCCCCTCAATTCACACAACAATTTTTAAAATATTGACAATAACCAGGACTGGGGGCAATGTCTTCCCTTCTCCACAGCGCTGGAGTGTAAACTGGTACATTTCTGGAGGGCAATTTGGTCAGATATAATTTACTGATTCTGCAGGTCTATTTTTCAAAATATAGCTAAATTAAAAATTACAGTTTCTGCACAAATACTTTGTTACAAGGTTCTTTATGGTAACAGTGTTTCTGAAGGAAAAAAGAAAAAAAGAAAAAGAAAGACCTCAAATATCCAAAAATAGAGACCTTGATTAAATAAATTGTAATTGTCTATATACCTTGAAAGACCATTCCTTCACTAAAATTGATGTTGCAGATCAGTAGTGCTAAAAGTGCAGGCAGGAAGAGCAGTGAGAGCCTCACCTGGGGATTTGGTAGAAATGTGCATTCTGGGGCCCCAACCCAGACTGGCTGATTCAGAAACTCTGGGCTGGGCCCAGAAATCTGGGTTTTAACAAGCCTCTGGACAATCAGAACCACTGTTTTAGATGAATATTTATCACTGGTAAATAACAGGATAAACTGTTAAATGGCAAAGGGTTACAGAACAGCATGTACAAAACAGTATGTACGAACAGTGCCTCCCTATTTTGAATGTATGTATATAGAGTGACATAAATAGAAAAAGGCCCGGGAGATTCTGTACCAATGGGGTAACATGGACATTCTCTGGTTGGTAGGATTACGATGTTTTAGATTTTTCTTTTTGCTAATCTATACTTTCTAATTAGTTTACAGTGACGTGTTTTTATAAAAAGGAATGAAGAAGGAAAAAACGCAGTAAGTTATTTTTAAATTAAAAAAGAAAAGACAAATGCGGAGGGGTGGGGATGAGATGGAAAGGTGGCAGAGTCCTTCCACGGCAACAGCCTTTCTGTGAGGGGAAACCTGGAGGACCTGGGTAGAGGAGGCGCGGGATGGCCAGTGACCCACTGCCACTGTCCAGAAGAGAGCGGAGAGAGGAAAGGGAAGGCAACGTTGGGGCGTGGGGTGGGGGTCTGTGCAACTCCTCTCATGTCTGGGAAGGCTCACCAGGACTTGAATAAAGAGCAGAGAAGAGATTTAGGGCTGACTTCAGGAAGAACTTAACTGCTAAGAGCACCACGTCCCGTAATGGGCGACTTGGAGAGATTTTTTCTGGCTGGGAACAGAAAAAATTAGTAATGCTGCTCAGTGGGGGTCGAGCTTCGCCGGCCGGAGAGCAGGGCTGCCCTGATCTCCTGATCCCTTCCGACCTTAGAACACAGGGAGAGTTGCGCTTGCAGAGATTCCAGGCCCCCAGCGACGCGGCGGGGCCTGGGACCGGGGGTGGGAGGGGGGGGAGGCGGATGGGAAGCACTGGGTGGGGAGAAGGAAGGAGAGGGGGCGGGGCCGTTGCTAGGGAAGGGGCGGCGGGGCGGCGGGGCGGCGGGGCGGGCGAGGAGTGTAGTCGGTGACCGCGACGCGCTCTCGGCTCTGCAGCTCCAGCTCCCGCGAAGCCTGTTGCTCGCTCCTCCCGGCCGCCGCTTCCCGCCAGGTGCCCAGGAGCTGTCGGCCGGAGGTGCTGCGGCGCGTGGGCAGACCCCCGCCCTCTCCCTCTCCCCGCGCACAGGTGGACCCGAGCGTCTCCGAAAGCGCGGGCGCGGGGAAGCTACCCCGTGCGCCCCGGACCGCGCGCCGAGACCCCGGGCGCCGAGCGGCGATGAACGCGACCTTCCTGAACCACAGCGGCCTGGAGGCGGCGGGCGGCTTGGGCGGCTGGGCCGCCCTGGGGAACCGCAGCCACGGGCTGGGCACGTGGCTGGGCTGCTGCCCCGGTGGCGCGCCACTGGCCGCCAGCGACGGGGTCCCCGTGGGGCTAGCGCCTGACGAGCGCAGCCTGTGGGTGTCGCGCGTGGCGCAGATCGCCGTGCTCTGCGTGTTGTCGCTCACCGTGGTCTTCGGCGTTTTCTTCCTGGGCTGCAACCTGCTCATCAAGTCGGAGAGCATGATTAACTTTCTGATGCAGGAGCGCAGGCCCTCCAAGGACGTGGGCGCCGCCATCCTGGGGCTGTACTGAGCGCCGCCTCGGCCCGCCCTCGCCAGTGTGGCTGGAAGGAGACGGAGAAGGGAACCCAGGGCCCTCGTCCCCCTCTCCTGGCGGGCAGCGCGAGAGGCAGCGACGTGCCTCGGGGCGTCAGGGTCCGGGACACTGAGGGACTCCAGACGGCAGCGCGGGAAGGGACTTCCACACCCGGCTGGGTCCTGCGTGCGCTCCAGCGTAGGAGGATGGGAGGGCAGGCGATGGGGTTCTTAACTGTTTTTTTGAAGGAAGTTCGGGACAGGGTGGGAGAGATTGTGGGATGCAACTTGGGGCTGAGGTCACTCGTGCGGGAGTTTTGTGTGTATGTAGGTGGAGTGGAGTGGGGGCGAGTTATGAGCAGCGTGGTGGGAGGCGGGGAGAGTTGTTGACGAATCCGAGCAGCTGAGCTTGCTGGCCTGATTTTACTTTAGAAAAGAAATCTTGTAATAAAACTACAGCCGTCGGGCATCCGTAGGCTTCCACCCGCACCTCTGTGGGTTGTGTGTGTGTTGTGTGTGCTGGCAGGGCTGGGTGGGCGGTGCGCAGCCTAGCAGCAAGCACTTTAAGCCGGTCAAAGGACGCTGAGCCCCAAGACTGGGCAGCTGTCGGGGCAGGTCGGGGGCTCCCGAGGCCTCACTTCAAAGAAGCCCAAGCTGTAGCTGGAGAGGGGAAAAGAGGCCGTTTTCTACACCAACAGCCACAGAGGCTGATCCTGCAGGATGGCCGGACAGCTTGGTGAGATCGATTAAATCACTGAGAAATCTGAATCTGTTTCGTGAGATGGGGAAAACGTAATTAGTAATGAGTTCAAAAGGAGGGAAACATCAAGATTAATACATCAGGATAGTGGATAAATAAAATTTAATTGGTGTGTATGTGGGGAGGGGGGTGGTCCAGATCGAGGTAAAATTGTAATCATAGGGCCAAAAGCCCTATCTAAGGGCTTGTTTGACTCCACCTTTGTAGAGGGTAGATGAGTAGTTTCTGAAGATGCACCCTTGCTGCATGGGGAAGGAGGATGTCGGGAAGGGGGTAATGCAAGCTTGGGAGAGGGCTTTGTGGTTTGAAGGACACAGGATGTTTAAAACTGAGCAAATGGCCTCCAATGCAGCTGTGTTCAGGAAATGTGGAATCTCTCTTTAGGAGATGCCCCTGCTGCCCAGAACCCTGGCACCTCTTATAGGTGCAGAATTTCCTTAAAGCAGTGTCAAGCAGTGAGAACCTTGGCACTCACAGGCTGGGGGTTGGGGGTGGCTCTGCTGTCTGCAAGTGTCTGGTCTGGGGAAGAGCTGAAATCCAGGGTGGGGGGCAGAACAGGAGAGAAAGCTGGGCTTTATAGTCTGTGTATATGTTCCTCAGCCCTCATGCCAACCCCACTCAAGCACCTTGGTGCTTGGAAGATTTGAGGGGGAAGGCTCTTGTGGATTTCTCCCTCTCTTCTCTCTCTCTCTTTTTTTTGTTTTTTTGGTTTTTTGGTTTTTTGGGTTTGTTTTGTTTTGCTATGGGTGGAAGTGAAGCTGAATGAGAAGGAAGGTGGCTGAAGCCTCTCTTGGCTTTGAGAAGAGAAGTATAAGGAACAACATCTGATGTCTTAAACACTAGATCCATATGAGGTGCGGGGGCAGGGGGCATGGTATCTTAACAAAAGCATAGGTGGTCACTGTCTATGAAGGATCCCGAATCTTCCTGGCTCCTGAGTCCTCCTGTGTAGCTGGAATCATCATCACCAGGATGTGTCATCTTCCCACCCACCCCCACCCCACCCCCAATCTCAGACCTGGGAGAGCTCATCCAGTTAGATCAGCCCAGTAAAGGCCAGGGGCAAAAAACCACCTGTAAAGTGTCTAGAGGGCGAAATCCACAATGTGGAGAATGTTCTGTTGATGGTTTGGGGTGACTTGCAGGTAGCCCAGCCTGATCTGGGGAGAGCAGCCTTGAATAGTTTGAGCAGCCAGGGTACCTGGCTTTGTGTGGCACAGATGTCTGGAGCCTGGGCTGACCCAATGGCCTGGAAAATGCAGTGCAGACAGTTGTGGGCGTTCACATAAAATCCACATGACCAGAAAATGGGAGTTTCAGGAAGAACAGAGCTTAGGTACTGTTTTCTGGCTGACCGAGTTGGAGCAAACACTACTAGAACATCCCTCCAATAAAATGGATCTGTGACTGGGACAAGAGGAGGTGATTTAAGAGTTAAGTTTCCTGAATTTGCTGAAAAAGGAAAGCCTTAGTCAGGAAGCTGTGCAAGATTTTCTCACTGTAAAGAAGAAAAAGGACAATGAAGACATGTCTGTGTGCTAACATGCCTGTTTGTGCCCTCCACACCATGACTGGAACACCCACGTGCACAGACACACTCACGGGCACTGGTGCATGAGTGGATGTTCATGCAGGCGGGCGGGTGCAAAGACAGGCTCAAGGAGGAAAACAGCAAGCATGAGTGGGGTCCTGGGAAGGGGCAGAGAGTGAGATCACGTTTGCAGCCTGTCTTAGGTCTCCAGAAGCCCCGATGTCCTGCAGTGTATTTACAGAGCTATTTTATGTAAACCACGAGGGCAGGAACACCTAGTTATGTAAGAGCACAGGAAGCATAGTGCTCCAGGGGAAAGGCAAGATTGGATCAGAACCCTGAACCTGGGGCATCAGGTGCTGGATCGAGAAGGGGTCTGGTTCTCCAATCCATCCCCAAGCTCCCCACCCTTGGGCAGGGAGAGCTCTTCCTACAAGGGATACCCAGGATTCAGAGGGCAAATCTCTGGGGGTCTTGGGTTCAGCAGAGTCCTGGACCCTAGCCTTTGAAAACCTAGCTGCCCGCTTCCTAGCTTTGTGACTCTGAGTGAGTAACTCAACCTCTCTGAGCCTCAGTTTCTTCACCTATAAAATGGAAGCAATACAACCCATGAGATGATGAGTATAAAGTAGCCAACATAGTGCCTGCCATGCAATAAACACCCTATAAAGATAATTATTATGATTATCATTATTTTTGCTTATGGTATGAACTCTACCCCCAAGATATATTTGGTTCTCTGAAATGGGATCCTGGACAGAAAAATAGTAATTCATATTTGCAAAGAATTTTGTAGTTTTCAAAGCACTTTCATAAGCAGGATGAAAATAATGTACCACGTGTCTAATGTGCCGAGCACTGAGCTCCCAGCCTGCTGAGGAAGGTTTCCTCACCACTCCCATTTTACAGGTGAGGGAACTGAGGCTCAAAGAGTTTACCTGAGGTTGCTCAGCCAGGAAGGGACAGAGCTAGGACTGAGCCCTGCCTGTGACTCCAGCCTTCACTCCACATGCTCTTGTTTGCTGTCCACAGCAGCCTGGTGAGTAAGAGAAGACACTCTTCCATGTGCCTGTTTATAGGAGAGGAGACTAAGGTTCAGTTTAATGGACTTGCCCAAGTTCATCCTTTTAAACAGTGTCTACTGGGGATCTTCTGTACTGAGCAGGCACTGGGGTGAGCGAGAGGATGGCAGAGCTGGAGTCTAGCCCAGCCTGCAGCTCCTGAAGCCCTGGGTACTTGTCTTGCTCCTCAGGGCCACCAGCCCTTGGGTGGGGGCAGCTGGTTCCACAGGTCCAGGGACTAGGTCAAACCCTCTGAGTCAGGGGTGGAATTTCTGGGGTCAGCTGTGCCCTCACTAGCAAAATGTCCCCTGGAATGGGGAGCAGTAGAAAGGGCTTACATTATAACATCCAATTCCTTTCCCACTTGTTTGTCTGAGCTGACACACAGAGCCATGTTGGGTTGGCTTCCAGGAGTCACCCTGCCCGAACTCTCCCCAGACCCCAACTCAGCAGCAGACCAAAAGCAGCCTTGAGCATTAGGGGAGGTTTAGAAGGGAGGGTGAAGTGTGAGAACTGGGGCGCACAGACAAAATGGCCACATGCGGCATTCCACTGTTGGGGACAAGGGGTGTGTGTGTGTGTGTGTGTGTATGAGAGATGGTCTTAGGAATGTGCTGGTCACTGGCATTTATTAGCCATGCCTTACATGACTCCCCTGGTGCTGGCTGCTGAGGAGGTTGCTAAGATGAAGGCAATTCTGCCCTCAAGATGCTAATAACATGACCAAGAAACAGCCAGCCACATGGGGACTCAGTTATGCCATCCTCTTTTAGGGGTGCCCACAATGGCAGCATGCATCACCCCACAGTCCTGTTTTGTCTGAGGATGAAGAGGAAGATTCTGGATCTGGAGGAGGAAGACGTGGGGAGAGGGTGTTTAAACATCTAGGTCCCCTAGTTCCTTACTCACAGGGACTCACGGAGCATCTGGCTTATGCAGGATGCTCTATGGGGCTTTGTGAGGACTGGGGAGAAGAAGGGCCCTGAGGAGATCTTGGGATATATGAGTCCACGCTGGGCCCCAAGCTGAAGAATGCCCCCACCCCCAAGATGGGCCTCTTCCTAGGGCCCTGGTTCTGTAAGAACACGGCCTTTGCCATCTTCACAGCCACCCAGCCGGAAACCACGTCGGACTCTCCTCCTGTCTGCTCCCTGGTTAATCCCTTCAGATTACTGCCTGGGCTGTGCCAGAGCCCTCCGAATGGTCTCTGGACCAACACACTTCCCTCTTCCCTGATCCCGCCTTCACTGTCACCAAGGTGATTTGCCCACAACACAGGTGGCATCATGTCACAACTCTCCTGGGTAACCTGTAGTGTTGCCAGCAGAACTGTCCAAATGCTTGAGCCAGTGTTCAGGACCTTCTGAGCTGTCCTACACCTCTATGCTTCTGCGACCCAGGCCCCAAGCTATACCCTGAAAAAGCTGACAAGTTCACATCCCATGCCTTTACTCCTGCTGCTCTGCTTTCCTCAAATGCTTCTCTTCCCTTCCTCTGCCCTTTAAAACTACTTACCCTCCAGGGTTAAGCTCAATTGCAATGTCATCCATGCAACAGATTTATAATTGCTTCTATCACATAGCCCCACTGCACAATCTTTATTCATCTGCATAAGAAAAGCTAACATTTATTGAGCCCTTCTATGGATTAGGCTCAGTTCATGTACTAATTTTCCAAAGAGGTGGCTTCTACTAACATCCTTATTTTACAAGGTTAAGAGATTTATTTGAGGTTATACAGCCAGTAAGTAGGTGCAGCTGGGATCTAAACCCAGGCAGACTGGTTTCTGAGTTCACACTCCTAAACACCAGGCTACGCTGCCTCGGTGTGTGGCAGACACCTCACTCTGCATTGTGCTCTGGTTACTGGTATCCATGCCCATCTCCCTCACTACACTATCCTTGAGGACCAGAACTGTGTGTGTATTTTTTACAGCACCCAGCATAATGCTTTATTCTATTTAGGAACATTACTAAGCTTGGTTGAATTGAAGACACAGTCCCTGCTCTCAAGGGTGTCATGCATCATAGGGATCAAAGACATGTAATCAAATAAACAAAACTCAAACAGCATTCACTTTAGTCAGATGCAAATAAAATTCCATGGAAATGATTCCTCTTTTAGGTGCTAACATTGCCATTTAGAGATCTTCTACATGCCAGGAATGGTGTGAAGCACTTTTCATATTTTATCTCATAATCCTTTCTGATTTTTCTCATAACCCAGATCTAATAATTCCTGCAAGGCAGAGATTGTTGTCATCTCTGCTTAAGAGAACAAGGCTCAGACGGCTTAGGTCACTCATCTGAGACCACAGTTAAGAACTGACGGAAGCAGAGTCCAAATTCAAGTCTATCTGAGTTCAAAACACATTTGGAAGGTGACTAGCTAGCACATTTCATGATTTTGGTTGAAATTTTGAAGTTAAGCCATGCCTTTATTTTTCTGTTTCATTGTTCGGGGTGTTGGAGTTTTTGTGAGAACTTCTCACTTCTCTTTGTTGCAGAACGTGATGACATAGTACTACTGCTGGTGATGAAGAGGACGACAGGGATGAAAGTGACAAGTCACCACCATCACTAAGCAGACTAGGAGTGAACAGGAAAAGCTACCCAATACACTGAAAGTAGGGAGAGAAAGAGAGGGTTAGGTTGAGATAGTGGACTAAATACTCACTCCAGCCAGCTCTGTATCATTATAAACATCGGGACAGGTATTAAAGAAAATCCACAGCATTGCTAGAAATTAGGAGGAGTTTCTAGCCCTCAGTGGGCTAGAAACTAGAAACCATGAAGATTTCCTGAAAAATAGGTGGCAGAGAGGGTCATGTTGAAAGGGTTACCCACAGCCCACATATCGGGCAAGCAAGGTCTGCCACAAAAGGTAGGAACCGCTCCAGGGGTGTCCCTAACTGGGACGCACAGACAAGGGAAGAGGAGGAGTCACGCCTTGGGTGCCGCAAAGGTTGTAGTCAGAAGTATCAGCTTCCTCGCTCCTTGTCCCAGCACTTCTTGCCATCAGAGGCAACTCTGAGGCTTTGTCATGGACAGGGCACTAGGGAAGATACAGAAAAGGAGAAATTATTCATGTCCGTGGTGAGTTTAAGATACACTGGTCTGTAAAGTTTAGAAGAGGTTTGCACTGGCAGTGAGAGGGCAGAGTCACCCTAAAGACTGCTCTGGGTCCTTGATGCCACAGGCTGTGTCTACCCTGGAACCTGCTACACTCCTGACTGTAGACTTGGGTACTGAGATGCTCCACTTCTAAAAACGTGGTTTTATATTAAATTTTCTGCAATGTATATATTGGCAGTCACATGTGTACTCACCAGAAGGGTGAAAAACTCCAGTGAATTACCATGGAGATGAAACCTGGAATGAGGTTGCCATGGTAATGAAACTGTTTCTAAAAGGCCACATCACCTTGGGAAAGTAGAAAGCTCCTGTTAAGGACTTGAAGTTAGAGGCTAAATCACAGACCTTCCCGTCAGGGCCGAGTGCTCTTTCAGTTTCTCTTTACTTCTCCTTTTTTTTTTTTTTTTTTAAACTTTTCTTGCCATCCCCAAAGGCAAGGGATTTAACATTTGAAAACTCTGACTCAAGCTCTGGCTGTGCCACTAATAAGTCATGGGGACTAGGTATCTGAGGGCCCTGAAGAGGTGTGAGGATGTGGGCTGCTGGCCCTTCTCTCTGCCTCTGTACTGATCAGCTGTGTGACCTTGGACAAGTCATTCTATGTTTTCTGGGGTTTCCTCCTGTGCAAACTGAGGGGATGGACTAGATGGCCTCTAAGATTATTCCAATATTTTTCTTTCCCTTCCTTGACACTCTACCTTGAGGGACAACCAACCTCTCAAGTAAATTAGGCCATTGGAACTGTCTGTGGTGCTGAACATCTGTCTGTTGAGCCCCTGGACTACATCCAGTTCTCAGCAGATCTTGGCTGTTCTCAGCACACTCAGAGACTGGTGGATTCAGGCCACCTCCTTCAGGAGTCTAGGAGCCTGCCTGCCACCTGGAGAGGAGGCTCCAGAGTCTCTTGGAGTTTAGAGACCACTGGAGGAGGAATCTGGAGATGTGGTCCTAGCCTGACTGACATTTGCTGTCAGTGGGTTTTTGATGAAGCCACACCTTCCCTGTGGACCTTTGTTTTCCCATCTATGAAACTGAGATGGGGACTAAGATGATCCCTAACACCTGATGGGCCCAGAAGTGTCCTGGAAGCTTGCCTGAGCTATGGGGCAGAGGAGAGCCCATAAATATTCAACCATTCCCCACCTGACTTGAGGCCCAGGCTTCTCCAGTGGTGACTGAGGATAAGGAACAAAGCACACTCCCCTGTTAGGAACATATGTTCTTTTGTCTGGAAGAAAAGACAGGCAGTGAGCAGATGTAGCATTTACATTTTCTCCAATGACAACTGAACACTGAGGATGATTAGTGCTTGTTATAAAATGTGTCAAAACTATAATAAAAATCTCCAACTTATATCATCCGCCTACTTATCTGATCATCTTTCCAGAATCTGCTTCACTCCTCAGTAGCACAGGATGAAAAAGTCAAAGAAGGGAAGGCTCAAAGGGAGCTCACCCTAGGAGGAACACAGACACTGCAATTCACTCTGAAATATCTTGTGTTTTTCATCCTTCAAATCCCCTACTTGTCAACACAATGTGACGGTTGGGAGCATGGAGTCCATAATCAAGAAGTGCCCTTGATTCAAGCCCTGCTTCTGCTCCTTATTAGCTGTAAGACATTCTTTCCAAGCTTCAGTTTCTTCATTTGTAAAATAGGGGTTAATGACACATATCTCTAAGTAGTGCTGAAAGGATTAAATAACATCATTTATGAAAATGATTAGCAAGCTCAGTGTTAGCATACATTGAAAGTGATTGTTTTGATGATTGATAGCTGCATGAAAACTACCCCCAAAACTTCATGGTTTAAAATGATAACCATTTTATTCTCTCTCATGGTTCTGTGGGTAGATCAGGTAACCGTGGGTCAACCGGGAGTTGCTCTGCTGCATATGATATTGGCAGGAACAACAGCCATCTAGGGGTTGACTGGCTAGAACATCCAAGTCTGGTGCCTTGGAAGGGACAGCTGGAAGGCAGCGCTCAGCTCAGATGGCTATACCCTCTCCTTTCCTAGTAGTCTCGTGGCATCTCCTTCTTTACATGGCTTCTCCAAACGGTATCTACAGCAGGACAGCTGTTCTTACTACATGTCAGCTTATGGTTTTTCTTTTGCAGAATGTCAAATAAATAGAATCATACTTGACATATAGCCTTTTCAGTCTGTCTTCTTATACTTAGCTCAATGCATCCACATTGCTGTGTGTATCAGCAGTTCGTTCCTTTTTATTGCTGAGTAGTATTCCATTGTATGAATGTATCTCAGATTTTTTAAATTTTGATTTTTATGTATCTCCAGCTGAAGGACATCTGTTGTGAGTAAATTATGAATAAATTCAACATAAATAATCATGTATAGTTTTTGCATGTATGTGTGAGCAAATTTTTCATTCCTCTTGGGTAGATAGCTAGGAGACAGATTGTTGGGTCATATAGAAAGTATACACTTAACTCTACACGAAACTGCCAAACTGTTTTTCCAGAGTGGTTGTCACATTTTGCATTCCCACCAGCAATGTGTGAGTGTTCTAGTTGCTCTGCATCCTCGCCAGTGCTGAGTAATGTCAGGGTTATTCATCTATTTTGTATTTTGTTTATTTGTATGTGTGTCTTTCTAGTATGTGTGCAGCAATATCTCATTGTGGGTTAAATTTGTGTTTTCTAATGACTGATGGTGTTGAACATCTTTTCGTGGACTCATTTACCATCTGCATATGTTCTTTAGTAAAGTACCTTTCGCTTATTTTTAAAGTTGGGTTGTTGGTTTTATTGTTGACTTTTGAGAGCTCATTGTATATTTTCGGTACAAGTCCTTTGGCAGATACGTGATTCGTGATATGTGATTTCTCCCAATCTGTGGCTTGTCTTTTCATTCTCTTAACAGTGTCTCTCACAGAGTTCCACACACCCCTCAATCCATTGCCTTCCCCACCCCCACACTGGTGTGTCCCCAGTACCTAGCTAGTGCCCGCATAGTAGGAACACCACAAGTGTCTGCTGAGTGGATGATGTAATGAGTGAATGGGGAAGCTGAGCCTCCTGATCACTGTGGAGGTGACTCACTCTGGTCTGGGTATTGCGTCACTTAGGACTGTTGCCTTCTTGCTCTGGTTCTCTGTTATCCAAGTGGCTCTCTGATCCTTATTTGGCTTCCCTGGTCTACTGACCCCAAGCAAGGAGTCACCGGAATAGTGAGTATGAGTAGTCCAGTGACTGAAAAGGCAGCCTCCAGCCCTTCCATCCTGAGTTTAGCAAGTGGCATTCCAGTTGCTCATTGTTGGGTCTGGTCAGTCTCAAGAGACTGGCCACTTTTGAGTGTCCTGGCCCAACTTTCAGGCCCTACTGAAGCCTGAACCATGGTGGCCACTCTGAAGTCCACCCTCTGAGGTCCTACCCGAGGGCCCAGCCAGCCTTCCTCAGATGATCTCTCTCTTGCATCTCTCTCTTCCCTGCTCAGTCCAGAAGGGGAGGGAGGAAAGTCAGCTCCAGGGTGGGAAGACTGGCTTCTGGGAACCTCCAGGGATGGAAGGACTCTCCTTGGTTAGGGAGACAAAAAAGGAAGAGAAGAGTTTTTGAGGTGGAGAGTGGGATGGCAAAGGATAGAGCCTGGAACCAAAAGCAGTGCTCAGGAAATGCTCTAGTTTAATCCCTTCTCACCACAGTTCCGTGGAAGGAGGCTGCCGTCATAGGGGCTGGGAGAAGTTTTGTTTCCAAATGCAGCAGAGCCTGCTTTGCTTAGAGATAGAGTCAGTTTGCCTCTTTTCTTAGTTCCCAAAAGAAAGATGAAAAACCTCCTTTCTTCAGAGATTTTAATGCTGCCTGAACTACAGGATCTGAAAAATAGTCAAGGGTTCTTGAGCACAACCAGACAAAGAGAAATAAACTTAGAAGGAGGGGTTAGGGAGTGGGGTGGTAGTGATGGATTTAGGTTTTTCCAAAAAGAAAGAATACTTTTCCTTTTGAGCCAAACCTCTTCTTAAAAATTTAAAAATTGGAGGTCACACACTTTGCAGTCTGCCTCTCAGTCTGTCCATCTGTCTGCTGGTAGGAAGCAGCTGATGCTTCTGCTCCCCTCTGCCCTGACCTTCCCACCAGCTCCCTGGTAATGCTTTCTGGCCACACTTAGATCTGCCCCTGCATTCCTGACACTGACTCGCTTGTCCTAGGACACTCTGCCTGTGGAGGAGAGCCTTGAGCACAGCAAATTTTGTCAAACTGTCCTGCAGGGACATACAGAGACCTCTTGTCTTTGCATTGGACTTCACTTTAGTAAAACATTTCCCATCTCATGCTATTCATTCAGCCTTTTAGTAGTTCTTCAAGATAGGTCCCACATGTAACTGTTGGGGAAACGGAGGGGTCACAGACAAAGTCAAGGGGGTGGCCCAGTTCTCACAACCCTTGTCACATGTGGGATTTTCATAGATTAGACTCAGTCTTCAGGCAAATTCAAACTCCCCAGAGCCTCTGGCTTCCCAGGAAGTTGGGTCCACCCTTCATCCCCATCCCATGACCTCTGGAGGCAGGGTGAACTCTTGTCAACCCAAAGTGGGTGGCGGGAGGGGCGATGCCCTGATGGCCCAGTCCTCACCCCTAAGCTAGCAGCCAGGCCTCAGAATAGCTCATCTTCAAGTCTCCTCCCAGCTCCCCCTTCCAATGGTCTTTGGCTTAGTCAGGTTCTGAGATGCCTTGGTTCCTGCTGTCAGTTCTTCCTTCAGTTTAAGAATAAAAGGAAGCCATCCTCTGAGTCCCCACGCACGTCTCCCACCCCCACAGTCTTGCTAGCTCCTGCTGTTGCGACTGTCAGGAGTGGAGTTTTGGGTAATTGTTACCATGGAGACCCTGTCTAGAGTTATTGTGCAAATGTGTCCCATCTTTCTCCTTTTTTTGGTGTGTGATATGAATGTGGGTAAAATGGTGAGACTGAAGGCGCTTCACCTCACTCCCTTGCCCTGCAAGTTGGGTTACCTGGGCCCAAGCTTCCTGGTAGCCTGCTCCCCACTCCTGTTTTCTTTGAGACCTGCGACCTGTTGCTGCCAATGGAAAGAAAGTCCAGGACAGCTGAGGACAAGAGACCTGCTCTCCATGGGTTGAATGGGGTGGCCCAGATCCAGTGACACTGGCAGCAACTAATCCCCAAAGCAGCAGCCCAGGTTCCTGGAGCCATCAGCCCACTGTTGATGAATTAAGCCAGAGCTCCCAGCACCTTCCTCAGAGAGCCTGTCTAAAAGTTGAGGTTGCTCACCTAGATCCCACCTCCATCCCACTTCCACAGTCATCACTGTGTACACAGATCACTGCTACAGAATCCAGGCTTAGCACCCCGCCTCTGTTTCCCCTGAGCGTTCGTCTTCCCACATGCAGATGACTGGATCATTAGCACTATTTTTATCATGGCTCTTTCCTATCCAAGATCTGGCCTCGTCGCCCCACTGTTTCTTTTACCAAATACAGTCAACTTGCATTCAAGGGCTTCCATCAGTTCCTTCCTCTCCCACCAAACAAACCAGCCCTTCATGCCTTCACCTCGCCCATCCTCACCTTTGCTCTCTGCAGTTCCGAGTCAGCTCTCCGAGGGCAGCCTCACCCACCTCACTGACACTGCCTTTGCTCAGGCTTTGTCCTCCTTTCTCTGACTCTTGTCAGGAATTCATCACCTTCTTCAAAACCCTGCATCAGCATCCTTTCTCTACAATGGCTCACTGCACTGTTGAAAAGATTTGGGTGTTGGAATGGGGGCGGGGCTACAAAGACAGTGTAGCATGTTGAGGAGTGCCACCAGCACTGTCAGCTACCCAGGCTACTCCAGGGCTGCCATCCAACAGGAGGCATGAGACAGTAAACATATGGCCGCCCCCTCAGTGCCTACACGGATTTTGACAAGCTTCCCAATAAAGGATTCATCATCACACGACAGTCAACGAACAAGAGAATTAAGAATGTTTGTAAGGCAGAATTCTGGCCCTGTGTGGGGAGATTTCTGTTTACAATGCCACACAGGAGGGAACAGGATCTGAGTTTGAATATTGCAGGAGTTGCTGAATAACAGATTTGGATCCAGGGCTAATCGTACGGGCTGTTAATCAGTTTTCCCCTGAAGGTTAAGAGGGACCCTACTGTGAGTGAGGAGGATCACTCTATCCTCTTCTTCCCACTTCATTTCTACAGGATTGTATTTCAGATCATACTTTCTTGTCTTGCTGATGAGGCTTCATGAGGAATGAAGAGATGATTCTAGGTTGCGCCTTGCCGCCTTGCCTAGTCTGATGTGAGGAGCGGCAGCATCTGGCTCCCCAGTCTAATAGGGGATTTAGAGCCCCTGCCCCAGAAGGTTCCTAGTCTGAAGGTGGAGACGTAGCCCCTGTTCTAAAAAGATCTTCAGTCAGTTGGCAAGGGGTGGGGTGGGAGGGATCGCACACACACAGCTATGCTCAAATGATAATCTAACCAGATACAGCTGGACCAAAGTGTTAGCAAAAGTAAGTAGTCACAAAAGTAGGAGGGATGATGGAGTTAAGACCTGGTTTGGAAGGCTTTCTGGAGGAGGTGAGTGCTGAAGGAATGGTTTGGTGAAGAGAAGATGGGATTCCAAGCCATGCACTGCCTCAGAAGTGTGCTTGGCCTGAGGTATCCAAAGAGAATTGATGAGTTTGTTCCTTAATGGGTCTCATTCAGAAATCAAATCCTTTCAAGCTCTAATTTCACTTTTGTCGAGATAAAAATGGGGGAGGGGGAGAAGCTCAAGGTCTAAATTAATATTTATTGTGTACCACCTTTGCATCTAGCATCTTATTATGTAAATGGCTTGAGAGGGGAGAACAGAGACAAAGGCATGGTTTTGGTCTCGTAGAGGGTTTCCTTCAGAGCTTTCACTGCAAGAGACAGAAACCCACTGTAAACCTACTTAAGTAGGGAAGGGATTTATTGGCTCTCTGAATTGTAAAGTTCTAAGGGCATGGCTCAATCCAGGGGCCTGGGGGGTGGGAAGGGACAGACTGGGATTTCAAAATTTGTAGATACTGACAGGCATATGCAGACTAGATAAACAAGATTATACTGTATAGCACAGGGAAATATATACAAGATCTTGTGGTAGCTCACAGCGAAAAAAAAATGTGACAATGAATATATGTATGTTCATGTATAACTGAAAAATTCTGCTCTACACTGGAATTTGACACAACATTGTAAAATGACTATAACTCAATAAAAAAAAAGTTAAAAAAAAATCCAGGGGCTTAACTAATATTGTTTCCTCTCTTTCTCTCTCTGTGTTTCTCTCTCTCTCTCTCTCTCTGCCTCCTTCCTTCCTTTACACTCTGCCTTTCTCTTTCCTCCTGTCTCTCTCTCTCCCTCTCTCCAGCTTGTGGCTTTGCTTTCTTCTTGGAGGGCTTCATTCTCAAGCAGCCTCTCCACATGGCTGGAATTAGTCTCCAAGTTAAGATATCTTGCTCTCACAGAGGCAGTGGTCAGTTAGAATTAGTGCTAAAGGGGCCAGGCAAGTCTGAGTCTGTTCCTTTGGAAACACTTTCCTAGAAGTCCCTTCCGGCAACTTCTCCCCACAACCTGTTGATCAGAACGGGATGCCACAACCACCCCTAGCCACAAGTCTGAAGAGGCAAGTATTTGCAACTGGGATTCCTGTGAGATCAACAAAACTAGGGTTTCGTTAGTGAGAACCAAGAGGAAAATGGATATTGGTTGTGGAGCCAGCAGTGCCTATCAGAATACCAAGGAAGACTCTGATTGGCTCTGCAGAGTCATGTGGTCATTCCTCAAACAACCACCAGGGCCTAATGACAAAGCCCTCTGACTGGCCAGGCCTGCTTCAGGTGCTTTCTCCTGTTGGTGAAGGCAGCCCCAGCTGAATCCCATGGAACAGGTTTTCCACAGGAAGGAGAGGTTATGTTACCAGCTGAAGGGCATAAGGGCTTATAGTCCATAGGGATGCTGGGCAGATAAACATCCTACACCCACGACAAGAATTTTCCAGTAAATAAAGAAAATACACCAAAAAATAGTTTTAGGGGAAAAAAAAAACCAGCTTCAGGAATCTCCTCTTTCTGACACAATGTATACAAAGTGATGTTGCAGGAACCAAATATAGCCACACCAAAATGATGCAGAGAAAAATGGCTCGGAAAGGAAGACTTCCTGGTGGGAGTGAAGTTGGAGTTGGGGTGTGAAGGAGGTGATGGCTGGAGAGGAGGAGCCAGGAGGCAAAAGCCCAGAGGGAGAAGCACTGTGCAAAGGCTAGGAACAGGGCTGGATGGGAGAGAGAGGGAAGGTAGGTGGACAGCCCCCGCCCCCCTACAAGTGTTCTACCGCCCTGTGGCCTGGGTTTCCTCCCTGAGTGTACCTGGGCCCCAGAAAACTGGAGGCTTCCCTTTCCCTCTGGGTCAGCAGCTGACTTTGGCTCAACCCTGATTAGCTTTGTTTTGGCCTGGGAAGTTGGGCAGAGGGGAACAGGGAAGACCTCCAGTGCTAAGTTCCAGGGGAGAGGAGGGAAATGGCTCTGATATGTGAGCAAGAGGGAGCTGCTGAGAGCAAGTTCCCAATCCAGTAAAGAAGTGATTATATGGTCATTTTCAAGTTACCAGGCACATCCCAGGAGACTCTAGCTGGCAGCTCAACAATTCACCATGAAACCTGGGATCCGGAGCCGGCTGGTGTGGCAGCTGGGCGAGGAGCCCAGACACAGACAGCTGGGGTGGGAATCTTTAAGGATGAAAATGATGGGTAAGGAGCTTGCTGTTTCCATGGAAACTGACTCTGGGAGGATGTGACATGGTCCACTGGGTAAACCGAGGGGAGAATGCCACCCACTACCAGGCTTTACTGTGGGCGGCAAGCAGGCACCTCTGGAACCTGCACTTTTCAGCTGTGTTCCTGGGCTCTGCCCACCTCTGTGTCCTCTTAGGGACATCACGATCTGACAATGTGAGTGCCAGTTCACATAAATGTCTGAGGGGCCTGGGAAGACACCCCCGAGTCAGAAAAGACTTGGCATGGTTCCTGCCACCCTGGGTTAGCTGTGTCTGGCAAGAGTACGGTAGTGCCAGACTATGGGACTGTAGCTGGGGCGAGTGTCACAGACTAGGGCTAGGACATGCTGGCTTAGTGAGAATGCCCACGAGCGGGGCGAAATGGCAGGAGCTCTGGATTGGGAGTAGGTGACCTCCACTCTGATTTCATATCTATTATTACCAGCTGGCTTAGGGACCCCTGGGCAGTCACCCAGAAAGTCAGACTTGGTGGTCCCTAAGTCTCCTTCTAGCTCCACCTCCTGTCCTGGAATTTGGAACCTGGTAGTTTTGATCTCATTCGTTCCATGTCTCAGCACCCTGAACTACTCCACCACGGCACAGAGGGGCCCCCCGAGACAGCCCAGGCTCTTCTCAGGCTGCTGTGCAGGTTCTGAGACAGGCAAGATGCTGACGCAGCCCAGCCCAGCCTTTGCCGCTCCGAGCCATTTTGCCCCTGAGCTCTGGGACGTCTGAGCACAGAGAGAGATGTTTCTGAAGCTTCCGGCTGCCCCCGCGTACTCCCGCAGACGGGCTTAATAAGCTGCCTGTTGCAATAACTCTTTCATTTCCAACGGCGATTTTAATTGGGCCGTTCCCCAGGATAAGTGGGAAGAAAAAAGCAATTTGTGTGGGATTTTGGCTAGGGCACTGAACATACACTTAAGGATTCAATTATCTCTCCCCTCTCCTCCTCCTTTTCCTTCCCCTCCTCTCCATCCTCTCCCTCCTGACCCTTTCACTCCTCCTCTGACATCCCCGTCTCCTCAGGCAGCTGCCTCTTCCCCATCCTACAAGGGGCAGCAGAGAGTGTGGGTAAGGGTCCTGCAGGCAGGGAAGAGGACACAAGAATCCTGTTGAGGGATAGGAAAGGAAGTGATTTAGGTACTGCTACTGTAATAGAGGAGAACAACTCTGACTCTGTATTGGATCTGTTCCTTTAGTTTTGACCACCGTGCCCTGTTTCCTAGGCTTAGTCTTGCTAACTCTGTACCTTTTGTAAAACAATGTTGTCTTTAGCTTGAAATATACAAGAGAGCGTATTCTCGAGGCTCCGACCTTTAAGGATGTTAGCACTTCTGCACTTATGTGGCAATGGCAAGTTGCAAAATAGAGAATAACCTTTGTTTTGTTGGAGGTTTACAGGGACACCATGGCCTGACCCACACGGACAATGCAAGAACAAAGAATTCCTACAGCAAGAAGTTTGCAACAACCAACCACACCGTCTCCTCTGTTTTTTTGTATAAAAAGAGCCTGTATTCTGACTGGAGTAGGATGGTTCTCCAAGATATTAGTCTGCCATCCTCTCGGTCTGCCAGCTTTCCAAATAAAACCACTATTCCTTGCCCCAACACCTCATCTCCTGATTTATTGGCCTGTGGTGCAGCGAGCAGAACGAGTTGGACTCGGTAGCACCTTCATGCACACATTCATCAGCTGATATTCGTGAAGCGTCTGTCTTGGGCACTGAGTACACAACAGTAAGACAGACACGGTGGAGGGACGGACCTAGCACAGCGGGTACAAGCACAGGCTGTGGAGTGAGGACGGCAGACACAACCGCCCGAGGCCCTGGAACTGGTCACAGGGAATTTCAGGGTTTCCTTTAAGCGTATGTCCATGACCTTGGTTACATGTGCAAGTCTGCATGAATCACTACGCCTCTTGGGCCCTCAGCTTCCCCATTGGAACAGGATGAGGCTAAGCTGGATGATGTTTAAGATTCTGGGCGGGTCTTTCCACCTACAGAGGGAGATAAAGGCTCAGGATCCCTTAGCTTGGGCTTGCCACCCATGGGTCTGATTTGGGGCCTTAAAACAACCCATCTAATTATTTATTATGATTCCGTGGGTTGACTGGGGCTCAGCTGGACAGTTCTCCAGTGCAGTGTGCTCATACAGAAATGGAGATAATGACATGTCCCTACCGCGAATCCTCACAGAATTCATGAGATAATACCCTGGGTAACTGATAGTAGATGAGGGGAAGTTTCTCTTTATAGAAAAAATCCAGCTAATAAATGAAGAAGGAAAGATAGCATTATCACCATGTTTCACCACGCCCCTCACCCCCGGGAATGACTGGGTCCAGGCATTGGGCATCAACAGCTGCTAATGTCATGAGAAGGAAGCCAACTAGACATTATATCCCTTTGATGGAAGAACACAACACCTACTGTGATTTTAATCTAATCAAGCTTCTAGACTCAACTGTCAATTTACAGGAATTATAAAATACAGAGAACTACCTCGTGGGTTTGTAATCATCAAAGCCCAGATGGACAGTCTATAGGATGTATGACCTGCCTTCTTCAATAATAAATTGCAAGGAAAAAGAGAAAGATGAAAGAGAAACCTGTGGATTAAAAAGAGATTGAAGAGACATCAGCCCATCACAACCGAGTGCATCTTATTTGGATCTTCATTTAATCTAACTGTTAAAAAATGCCTTTTGACATAAAAACAACTGGAAATTTGAACACTGATCAACTGAATATGTAATGATATTAAAGAATTCTTGTTTTAAGAAAGACATTATTGTTTTAAGGAAGAATTATTGTCTTAAGAAAGATGAGTGAAGAACAATGGACAAAGTACAAGGAACTACCCAGTTGCAAGGAGCTAATATGAAGTAAGGCTGGGGAGGATGGGGACAGGGACTGCAGTGGGAGTCCTGCCCCCAGCTCGGCCATTAGCGCACCCCGTGGGTGGCCTTGGTTGGTCCTTTCCCCTCCCCAGCCCTCAGTTTCCCTACCTGTGAAATGAAGCAGGCCGGCCCAATGGGTCTGCAGCAGCCTGAGCCTGGCCTCCTTCTGCTTTGTCCTCACCTGTGCAGCCCTGCAGCCTTTACTGGGTGCCTGTGACCCCCCTACTACGTGTCCATAGGAGCATAAAAGCAGTGGGATGGGCAGAAGCCCAGAGCTGCTGGGCTCTGAAGAGCCTGGAGCAGAAGAGGCCACCTCCCCGAGGCACCTTGCTTGGAGGATCAAGCTGCAGGATCCCAGGAGGGCAGGTCCAAAGCCAAGGGAATAGCTGTCCAAGAAAGAAACTGCTGGAAGACCTTATCACCCATCAACCACGTGCAGGAGTTATCTCTTCACCAGGATGGTTTGGCCTTTCCTGATGACTGGGGCCTTCTGGTGAGTTCCCTGGGCCTACGTCCAGGTCTGGTCACCTACTCAGGACTCCAGTTGAGGTGGGTTCCTGCTGCCTTTGACACACTCTCTTGGGCACAAATGAACATCACTGGATCCTTATGTCACCTGCCCCTCAATTCCTTGTTGCTGGCCTCTGCCCAGCTGCTCTTCCAACAGCATCACTAAGGAAGTATCAACCTTACCACTGAAATGCCCACATTGTAAATGCTCAATAAATCTCAATAAATAAAGAGGGAGGACTTCCCTCCTGGACCATCACAGGGGCTTAAAATTCTCTTGAAGTATCAGGAGCTTTATCTCCAGAAGGTTAAACTAAAATACCCACCACCTGCTACCAACACCAACCAATTTAGCACGTGGACTCAGTAATGCCCCAGCTCCAAAGAGCAAGAAAGACAAGCCCATGAAAGTGAGCAGTACAGAGTGGCAGCCACACCCACCACGCTGGTGCCAAAGCTGCATTCAAATCCTTGCTCTCTCTCCTACCAGCTCTGTGACCTTGGGTGTGTTACTTAACCTCTCTGCGGATAATTTCCAAGAGTGCTGTGAAGATGAAACAATTCACTGCACGCACCGCATCGTGCCTCACGCTCTAGGAGGGCTTAATAGACATTAGTGACAGTTTTTTGGGGGGAGGCCTCCATTGCAGCACCCCACAGGTGCTCCACCATCA
This sequence comes from Camelus dromedarius, assembly GCF_036321535.1. Classification (NCBI taxonomy): domain Eukaryota; kingdom Metazoa; phylum Chordata; class Mammalia; order Artiodactyla; family Camelidae; genus Camelus; species Camelus dromedarius. The sequence goes on from NC_087451.1 coordinate 41,988,347, forward strand.
CCTCCCCACCTCTAATTAAACCTTCTCTCCTTTCCCTCTCCCTTATAAAAACGACCTTTCCAGTGCCTCATTCTTCAGCCTGGTTGGCTAAGCCTGTGATGTTGCAGTGTCTGACAATGCAACCCTGCCTTGTTTCAGGTCAGCTGGAAGGCCAGCACCGAGGGCACCCTGAGCCTGTGGATGTGTGTGTGGTGTGGCTGCCCACCCAGTGAAGACAGGACAAGTGGTAGCGCAGGGAGGTCTCTTGGACCAACAAGGTGGAATCAGGGGCCAAAGAGATCACAACCCAAATCCCAGCTCTACTACATGCAAACTGGGGTGATTAATGCCTACTTCCCCGGCTAGCGAGCATCGAGGAGGGAATTCTTTCAAGAAGTGTTGTTGCCCACCCCAGCCCCGATTTTCTGTACATGGGCCGCTGCTGGCCTCTAGTGGCCACTGGATAAATTGCACAGCGAGTTGAGCTGAGAACAGAGGTGTGTGTTTTTCTCCACTTCTGAATTTTCCTGGTGCCGGGGTTCTCAGCCATGACAGGCGCATAACTCCCTTTTCACAAAATATATTTTGTGTAATGATAGTAATTTTTAAAAACTTTAAGCACTTTATTGAGGTATTGACATACTATAAATGACATATTTATAGTGTAAGATTTGGTAGTTTTTGATACATGTTATATACCCAAGAAGCCATCATCACAACCAAAACAGTGAACATCTCCATCACCCCCAGAATTTCCTTGTGCTCCTTTCTAATTCCCCACTCCAAGCAAGTACTGAGCGGCTTTCAGTCATTGTAGGTTAGCTCACATTTTCTAGAGTTTTCTGTAAATGTAATACTACAGTGTGTACTCTTTTTTTGTTTTGGTCTGGCTCCTTTCACTCGGCATAATTAGTTTTGAAATTTATCCATGTTGTTGTGTGTACCAAAAGTTCATTCCTTTTTATTGCTGAGTAGTATTTCATCATATGAATGTACCACAGTTTATCTATTCAGAATGAGGATAAATTTAAAAATTAATACAATGCCCTACAATCATATAAAAGAGAAACTGAAGGAAAGTAATACAATAGTAGGTAAGTTCCATGTGGATGCTCAGCCTTGATCACACTGGAACATATATTGATGGAGTCAGATGCTTGACCTATACACACAGTTATATGAACCCAGTTCTTTGTCAGAAACTTTGGTTTGGCTCCCATGGCCAGCAGTTGGCCATCCCATGCAGGAGGGTACAGTGCTGTGTGGATGATGCGTGGGGCCTGAGATTGAGCAGAGAAGGTGGACACAGGCAGGTTTTAACTCAGTGGAAAGATTCATTTCTCACAGGGCTGACCATCAGGGTGGCATGCTTCTTTCTGAGTTACGTGAATGGTGTGTTTGGACTGGACCACCATGGGATTTTAGACCACCATCCAGCCTATTAACGATCCAGATTCATTCACTAAGGTCCATATTTAATTTTTCAAAGGCACGTTTGCATTCCTCTTATCTTACTTTCACAGCACAATCTAGGAGCTTCCATTGCACTTTCCTGAGCAGGGACATAGGCAGTCTTCCCTTCCCCAAGGTCTCAGGGCCAGCGGCAGGCGTTGGCACTTCCCAGTCCCACTGGGGCCTCTCTCAGGAGCCAGAATATGATTTTATGGAAGAAAGTGTTCAGCAATGCTTTGAAGGCAACAAGGCTTTAGAACCTTCTACTACAAACATAACCTTCAGTTGACAGCTTGTTAGGTTGATTTATAACTTGTAAATGTTTATATAGACAGATGATCTGTGGCCTCCATGTTTTCTTGCCCTAGGTTGCGACATCCAGAATTTATTCATGGGCCCCAGGTTGGGTTTTTAAGTTCCTTGACTGAGTAGGAAGCCAACCAGGGCTCATGTCTGTCACGGTTGGGTGGGTGGAGGCTGGAGGGCCCCTCTGGTCCCCCTTTGAGTGATGCCATCAACCCCTCTAAGACTTTAAGCTGCAGGGAGATCCTCCCTTGGCCCACTTTCCAGCATGTTGACCTGGGCTATGGAAACCTCTCCTTCTGCCCAGGGCTCTAATTCTGCACAGATGAGGTTATTTGGGTCAGCTGAAGCATCTGTAGATTTTTGGTCACAAGAAGTACCTCATGAAGTGGCACCCCGAGAATGCCCTCTTCCCAGGGTTCTACCTCCACCCAAGTCCTGCTGGCTTCACATCCCAAGATGTAATGTGTTGCTGTCCTGCTGGGGAGGGCAGTCCAGAGATGGAGGGTACAGGGCAGCACTGCCCACTTAGAAAGCTCTTCCTACTTCCTGTCAAACCCTATCAACCCGTTTCAAAGGGTGGGGTGAGGATCAGTAACAAAACTATCTCTTGCCTCCTTTTTGTTGCAGTTGGTGGAAGTATCTCACAGACTTCCTTGGTGACTTATGTTACTAGAATGTGTGGCCTTCATGGAGAGGTAACAGGTTGTCAGGTCACCACTCCAAGGATGGTTAGCCCCATGCTGACTCTATTAGGCAGGTCTCTTTGGTTGCAAGTGACAGAAACCCAACTCTAATGTGTTTACACAGGAAGGGACCTTTATAGAATCACAAGGTTGCAGTAAGGACCAGAGTGTGTTTAGGTTGCAGAAAGAGTGAACCCTGGGACTGGAATTCTGTCTGGATGCTGCTCCCTCTTCAAGGAGGCTTGGTCTCTCAGATGGGCTGTATCCACAGGATTCCAAACCGTCGGCCTCTGGCCCTACACCCAAGGCTTCCTGTAAGAATCTGAGCTGCTCTGCTTAATTTCAAGTCAAGATATACTGGTTGCGGCCAGGGCATACCCTGTCACATGGAGAGCAGGGCCCTGTGACTGACAGCCCCACTAAAACCCCATGGGGGAAGGAGTTGCCTCACAGATAGTCCTGTTCTCAGAAGGGAATGGAGGGGCAGACAGATCAGCCAGCACTCTCTACCCTGTCCCACCCGGTGGTCTGCCTCACAGTGTCAGCAATCCCCCCAGGCCCATCTGCCACTTCTGCCTGAAGGTAGGGTAGACCTCAAGGCTGAGCCAGTTTGCATGGTTAAGTCCAGAGTATTTCCTGGGGAGAGGGTTTAGCTCAAGTGCATGCTTAGCATGCACAAGGTCCTGGGTTCAATCCCCAGCACCTCCATCGAAAAACTAAACCTAATTACCTCTTCCCTGCAATAATTAAAAAAAAAAGACCAGAGTATTTCCAGGAGAGTGATGACATCACAGAACTGGGGTTCCAGAAGGTGGGGGTGGCCCAGCACTCCTGCCAACTGTAGACAATGGAGAGCAGAGAGCGGGGGAGCGGGGCAGGGCTAAAGGGTAGTCCCTGAGGAAGAAGAGGCTCCTACAGGAACGCCTTTGTTCTGCAGATTCTCACTGAAAGCCCTGGGCTGACTGGGACCTGGGGCCACTGGGGCCAGAGAAGGATAGGAGAGAGGTAAGCTTGGAGAGGGAAGGTGGGTGGGTGTGCACCTGCCAGAACCACTGTCTTCCCTAAGAGAACCCTAAGAAGGGACTTCACGGGCAGAGATGGGGCTCCCTGCTTTCCGAGGCTCAGTGATAACCTGTTTCTGAAGGAACCTACTGAGTCAGGGCAGAATATGGTTGCACAGGGCATGTTTATACTGTAAAAGTATTTGTTGTTTGTCTGAAATTCTAATGTAACTGGACACCCTGTAATTTTATTTGCTAAATCTGGCAACTCTAGGGTGGGAAAGAGAAGCAAAAGAATGATCACAAGCACAGGCCACTATGGAGTGAGTCTTAGAAAACAGAATGAAACATCCCTGAGGAAACAGGGCATCAGGGCAGCCATTTGGTCCAAGCAGAAGCTGCCATGACTCATGAAGCCGGTGGGTGGAGGAACCCTCAGGGTCTAGTTTAAGGGGAAAGATACACACACACACACAAACACACACACACACACACACACACACACACACACAAACACAGACATACACAGAAAATGTTCTAAAACTGACTGTGGTGCTAGTTGCACAGTTCTGTGAAAATGATTGAATTGTACACTTTAATTGAATTAATCTGACACACACACAGAGTGAAAGTGAGGGTTATTTCTACAACTAGAAAATTCTTACTTGCTTTATGATATGCACTTCTGAGTGGAAAAAAAGAACAGAACCTATAACCAGCCCCCATGAGCTGCACAAGGCAGGGCATCCCCTTAGGGAGAGTCACGTGTCACGTGGGGTGTGGGGTTGGGAGGGTCATGACACTATTCTTTCTCCTTTTGTAAATGTTTGTGATTTTCTGCAATAAAAGAGTATTTATAAAATAATAACATGAGAGGAAAGAGGCTGAAAACAGCCGGGTGGAAAGCTGTGAGTGAGCGAGGACATTTGGCTGCTCTCTCCATATTCCTCAGGCCCTCGGAGCAAACCAGCAGGCAGTCTGGGAGACCCTGGGACCCGCCGGCCCGCCACCACACGCCCTCCACTGCGCCTCCTCCCCGCCGGGGATGCCCGGCCTGCTGCTCGTCTCCTTGGCCAGCTGCCTGCTGGCCATAAAGCAGGCCAGCCCCATCAGCCGTTGTGACTTGGCCAAGGTGCTGCATGAGGAGGACTTGGATGGGTTTGAGGGCTACTCCCTGAGTGACTGTGAGTGCCATCCCTCCCACCCCCACCCCCACCGCGCCTCCTCTCCCGGTCATGCCCTACGTGGCCAGCTGTCTTTTTCTGTCACTTGTTTTCCCAAGTCAAGTTCAAAAAACAGCCCTCTCCAAGAAGCCTTCCCCAGCATTGCGTATTTGTTCAATGATTATTAAGTGAGCACTTAGTGTGTCCCAGGAACTCTTTCAGACACTGGGGGTATAGATATCAGCACAGCCCCTTCCCTCACAGTGTTCACATTCTAGGGGGAGAGAGAGCAATAAACAGAAACATACAAATATATGAAGGACTTCCTGGTGGTGATAAATGCTATGCAGAAGAATAAAGCAGGAGGAGTGATAGGTGACAATGTTCTAGAAGAAGAAGTCAAGGAAGGCCTCTCTGAGGAGGTGACACAGCAGTGCTGAATAGAGTAAAGGACCTGGTCCCCCAAACATCTGGGGGAAGAGTATTCCAGACAGAGGAAACAGCCAGTGTAAAGGCTTTATCCTACTCCAAGGTAGAGAAATCTCCCTTCTGCCCAGAATTTGTGCACATCTCTCTCACAGCACTCTCTCCTTTCATCTTGCTTTGTGGGTTTTTTAGGCACAAAGCTTCATTCTTATCCTATAGGTGCCTTGAAGGCAGCACCTCCATTTGATCCAGCTCAATGTCCCTCCCTGGGCTTTGCACAGTTTCTGGCACACAGTAGGTGGTCATTAAGGGCAGAAAGCACGGATGGACAGGTGGACGGATGGGCAGTTGTGCTGATGGGTGGGTGATGGACTGAAGGATGAGAGGAGAAGCTAATGGGTGTTTGTAGCCCGCAAGCCCCATCTAGCCTCTAAGGACTTGCTCCTTTCTTCCGGTTCCTCATCTCCCTTCCTCCTGCATCTCCCTTCCCCCTCAGCTTAGCCCCCTCTAAAAACCCTCTTCTCCCTGTTCTAAGGGCTGTGCCTGGCTTTCGCGGAAAGTGCCTTCAACATAACAAAGGTAGATGAAAATACCGATGGCAGCTTTGACTACGGCATCTTCCAGATCAACAGTCACTACTGGTGCAACGATTACCAGAGTCACACGGAAAACATTTGCCACGTGGACTGTCAAGGTCTGGCGGGGGCCTCAGGGTGGGAGAGGTGAGAGAGGTGACCAGGTTCTATGTACAGGACTTCCCTTCCTACGCACAACCTGGGAGTGGCCCCTGTTGGGGTGGCTCAAGGAATCAGTGAATCCCTTTACTGAGCAGAGGGTTTGACTTGTGTCCCTAATCGCACATCCGTAGGAGTTGCCATGGTGTTCCGCAGGCTCCAGATAGGCTTGCACAGCCAGCAGCGGTAGAGCAGCAGCAGCAGCAGCCAGCATTTATTGAGAGTGGATTATGTCCTCAGCACTTTACATGCATAGCTCATCTCATCCAACCTGCCATGCAGTATGATCCCCACTTTACAGACGAGCAAACTGAGGCTCACAGAACCAGTGCCAAATGGCAAACTGGTAGCCCTGAAAGCTCAACTCTCACCACCAAGCAGTACTGTCTTTGGCTAACAGTCTAACCAAAGGCCAAGTGCAAACTCCCCACTCAGAGCTGATCCAGGAGGCTCCATGGTCCATGACTCTGTCCCTTATCTCCTCCTTTGTTCACCTCAAGAGCCTCCCTCCTTAAGCATGACTTTACCGTGGTCCCTGTGCTTTCCCTAGAAACCTCCAAACCTAGGGGTGAACCACCATCTACTCTGGCTAGGAAGTATGGTAACAAACCAGCCCAAATCTCAGGCTTCCTGTCCCTCCTGCCCCCACCCGCAGCCACCCCCCAACCTCCAGCAGCCATTGTATGGATGCCCCAGTGGGCCTCAAGGAGGGAGGCCCGCCCCATCTGGAAGTACTCAGCCTCCGGGTGGCACATACCTGTGCGGGGAGAGCCAGTGACAGCTTCAGTCTTTGGGACTGTCCCCTGTGCTCTCACCAGTACTCTCCCTCTTCCTTTCAGAACTGCTGAGCCCCAACCTTCTCTCAATCATCAACTGTGCTAAAAAGATTGTGTCCGGAGCAGGGGGCATGAAGAACTGGTGAGGAGGACTCTGTGGGACTAAGCTAGTGGGCAGGGTCTTAAGAAAGATGTGCTGACAGAGAAAGGGACACTAGGCCAGGCCTAGATGTCTTCTACAGTCTAGAAAGATGTGGGCTAGTGGCAGGGCTTGGAACGCCAGGTTCTGGCTCTTCCTCTGATTCTGTGTTAAACCAAACTCTTTTGGCTGCAGTAACAGAACCGCCTGCGCTAACTGAAGGAGTTTGTTCTGAGAGGACAAGGGGTCTTACTGAGCCCACACAAGGGGTGAGGTTGGGCCTCAGGAAGAGGACAGAAGCAGGGCTGGAAACCATCAGCAAGCTTTCCTTGGCAGGTTTCTGCTTCTCTTGCTGTATTTGCTTTACGACTTCCTCTGCAGACCAGCTTTCTCTGCTCTGCCGTCCACAGGACAATGTCTTCCCTGAATCTATGGGCTAATGTCCCAAGCAACCACACAGAGCCTGGCTAGGCTCAGTCCCAGTCCCAGTGCTTGAGGTACAGAATCTGATGGGTTCAGCTCAGACCCCGTGTCCCCACTTGGCTCAATCAGCTGTAGGCCTGGGAGCAGTGAAGTAATAGAAACCTGGCTGCCACAGGGCCCTCTCTCCATAACTGGCTGCAACATTTTCTAGGATAAGTGTGTTGTTCATCAGCTGGGCAGACACCCCAGCTGTCAGCTTACCAACAGTGGACGTTGGGATGGTTACTTAACTTCTCTGACCTTCAAACTAGATACATAACTAATATCAATTGCCACTTCTATGGGAAACTGAAAAAACGGAAGGAGTTAAGTGCCTTGCATTCTCTAAAAACACATGCAAAAGAAGGGGCATTGATGACTATTATGGAGAGAAAGTCAGTGGTTGCCCCTGGGATTTTTTTAAATTTATTATTATTATTTTTAGTAACTCTTAGCCCTGTAACACAGTGCTCTTCTCCTTCAGAGGGAGATAAGGATTTGAAAATGTGGAAGCAAAAAATAATTATAATAATAAAATTTTAAAAGCCTGGGAGGGTAAGAGCTCAGTGGTACAGTGCATACTTAGCATGCAGGAGGTCCTGCATTCAATCCTCAGTACATCTATTAAAAAAAAAAAAAGAAATGTGGAAGCAAACTGAATGGGGGAAGAGGGCAAACAACACAGATAAGGGGATTGAAAGGAAGAATCAGAGGGGCCGAAGGAGGACAGATTAGACTGCTGGGAATGAAGGGGATGCTGGGGGTCGCTCTGCGTGGAAGCCTCACTAAGTTCCGGGTCACATGGGCGGGGAAGCAGCTGGTCAGGTGGAAGCAAGAACCAGGCTTTTCTCTCCTCAGGGTAAAATGGAGGCTGCACTGTGAGGGCCGGCCACTCTCCTACTGGATGACAGGATGCCACCTGGGATGAGGCAGGGGACAGGCCTGTAGTGGAGTCACTCCAGAATTCCTCTCCTCACTTTGGAATTCTTCATTTCTTCTTCCTCTTGCCTCCACTTCCTGTTATTTTCTTCCTTTCCCATTTACAAATAAAACTGACCAGAGACCCAGAAATAAATGGGTTCTAGGACTTTGTCCTTGTTCCCATCCAGGCCCAGGCCCAGGCCCCTGGTTCCCTGATTGTCATTTGCAAACCAAGAAGACTGTAATGAAGAAGTTTCTATATTTTTGGAATTATTAAAGCATTCCATGTGCAAAGACTGTGTTAATTTATTCATTATTAATTCCACATGTCTTTGAGTACCTAATAGAGTAGGAGTGTGCTAAGGACTAGAAGAGAAAGCATAACCATTGTTCATGAGGCATTCATACTCCAGCTGGGGAAGCAGAGACACACATGCATAATGCAGACAAGGAATAGATACATACAATGAATACAATGGTAATAAAATCTAGAATTACTGATTTGAAACAGTATGAGGATCTAAGTAATTTCTCCAAAGCCAACTATTTTTGAAGTAAGAAAGCTCAGAAGTAGGTCACGGGTGGGGCTAAGGGTCTGGTATATTGAGGTGGAGAAGGTAGTGGAGGGGAGGGGAGAAACGGTGCCAGGTGCCAGTGATTTGGGGGTACTTTGGGACAATAGGCTAGAATCCAGATGATTAAAAGAGCTTCCCTGGATAGGATCTGCTTTGCTTGGAAGGTGCTGATGTGGAGTAAAACCTGCTTAAGGACACTGCAAAGACAGAAAAGGGACAGTTGGAGGAATGCCCTGCACAGAGCCACCATCAGTCCTGTCTGACTAAACTGGGGTTTTATCTTGAGCCACTCATAACTCCTTCAGCTATAAAATGAGTGATTTGACTATTCAATGATTCCCAGACTTTTGGATTTCACAGACCAGTAAAATCTCAAAGAAAAACATTAAGACTGTGAAAGATTTCCAACTTTTTATTTCAATGCCTAAGTATTAATCAAAACAACTATCCTTTATCAGTTTCTCTTCATAAGACAATTTTTAGCACCAAATTAAAGGAAAGTCATACTTGTGGGATAATACAAAGGAATAGATTTTGTCCCGTGGGGGAAAAAATTTAAACCTTGATTATATTGTCTTTTTCCCATTTTGATGAGAACTAGCAAAAACTTCATCACAGCCCAGCATGGGTCTGAAGACCATTGTTTGGAAACCTCAAGGGACCTGTTCTATTTCCCCCACAAAATAGCTGACTTCTAGGATGCTTAGAACAGTCCTTCTCAGGCACCATGAGCTCCAATGTTGGTGCCCTAATTGAACCAACTTTTCCCAAACTTATCTCTCCTTCTCACCTTGCCTCCCAACTTCCCACATCATCTGACCTCCACCAGCTCACATACATAATTCACCAAAATCATGAAGGAAAGTCAGGAAATTCTTTTTAAGGATTTCATGTTACACTGTTGATGGCTTTAATGAGCTATATACCTTGATATTTAAAACTCATGCAAACACTCTTACGTCAAAGGATTTCATCTTTAGTGCTCACAGTCCACAAAGAGTTGGGAAGTTTAAAATTTTAAAGTTCCGTGAGTAGTTAGTGCTAACTACCTAGTACTCTAGTCTTCTGTGGGAGTTTGAAGATGAAGCCAGCCGCTATAAAGACATCTGCACCACTTGATCCTGTAAACTCAACCTTTGGACTCTACCCAAAAAATACACTTGAATAGAAACACTAAACTCCTAAGACCTGGAGGCTGCGGCGCTGCGGGGGTGATGGAGGGGAACTAGAGGCCGAGACCCGCCCAGAGTGGGAGGGGTGAAGGAGCCGTCAGAGCACCGCCCTCGCCCCACCCGCGCCGAGCTGGCCCCGCCCCCCTGGAAAAAAAAGCGCGGGCGCTCTGTGCGCAGGCTCAGTGCTGCTTGCGCCTGAGCTGCGCGTGCCCGGTGCCAATTAGTGGGATGGCAGAGATGGTACCTTTTGCGGTTCCCACCGAGAGCGACAAAACCTTGCTGGTGTGGGAGCTGAGCTCTGGACCCACCACCCAGGCCTTGCAAGTGAGCTGGCAGGTTGGAAGGGAGGGATGGAGAAAGCTGCCCTTGCCCCCATAACTGGGAGTACCGGGCCCTGCTCTAGCATCTCGCCCTCCTGTAGTCTCCCCTGAGAGAAATCTTAGTTCTGGGGGCGACCTGAGCAGTCAATTGCCCCCCACAGATTTTTAAAAAATGTTTTATCTACCTATTATTTTATTCATTTTGGTAGCGGGGGAAGTAATTAGGTTTATTTTTAGAAGAGGTAGTGGGAATTGAACCCCAGACCTCGTGCATGCTAAGCATGCGCTCTACCACTGGAGCTATACCCTCTCCTAACCACCACAGATTCTTGAGAGGTTACTCTCAACAGCCAGTGTGTTACCTCCTAATGCTTCTGGAAGCTTAGGATTTCAGAGGGAAACTTGCCCGGGAAATGAGAAGTGTTTGGAGTTGCAACCTCACCGGAGTTGCCTGTGGCGAAGGGCTCGGGGAATATAAGGGAACGGGCAGTTCGTGACATTTCTTGCACGCACGTAGCGTGGGACCACCCTACAGCATTCTCTGTTCACAGTCTTCTCCCAGTTTGGACTTACGTATTCGGTCGGAGCCTCCCCAAATGTGGCGGTGGCCTGTCCTGGTTTCTATGCCATCATCGAGTTTTATTCAGCAAGGGATGCCCGCAGAGCCCAAAAGGCATGCGACCAGAAGCAGCTTTTCCAGAACTCTCCAGTGAAGGTGGGTCCAAATGTGGAATTCCTCGCTCCACAGGGATGACATGATGAATTTAAAAATAATAGGCCAGCATTTATATAGCACTCTGGTTTACAGAATGCTTTCAGATTCATTGCTCCACTGATTCCCCCAGTTCCTCGTTTCTTTTCTTTTCTTTTTTTTAGATGAAGAAACTCAAACTCAGGCTGGTTAAGTGACTTATTTAAGGTTCATGACAAATGTGAAAGCTAGGCGTCAAACCCAAACTTACTGATGTTAAACCCCCATGTCATTTTATGCTGCCCCTTAATTTAAGAAATCTTGACAAGATTCTTGTTTATATTTACTTTTATGTGGATTTTAAATGTGTGAGCTTGACAAACTTTTGTCAGCTGTAACATCTGTAACACCATCATCATCACTCTCAAACTGCCTATTTAGAACTCTCCTTAGTTCCCAGAAAACGGTTAAAATATTTTTTCATGCATTGTAGAAACCTTATTCCATATTAATATGCCATCCAATTTTACTTCCTCAGAGCCCCAGAATTACATTTCATTATGTGCCTCCATTCAGCCACCATTCCTTTTTCAAGGACCATTGAATATGTGAGTGAGGCTTAGATTTCCGAAACCTTTTTTTATATTTGTATGTCTTCATAAGCCTTCTCTGATTGACTTCTTGATCTAGTTACTTCCTACTGACCTTGCTGCCTCTTACTACCCACATTTCTTCCCTCACTGATTTTAACCTTGATTTAATTTGGGAACTCTCCTCAGATGTGACTCCAGGTACACTACCTCCCACTGCTGTACCCTGTTTAACCCTCTTCAATCCTGGTCCTGCTCCCTGTGATTGAAACGATTCCCTGGCAGACATTCTTTAATTTGGAGTCTATGACCTGCCTGATTCTAGCCTGTGACCATTTCACATAGCCACTCAGATATTATAGATGGTACTGGAAAGATTATGAAACAATTATTTGGTATCATTTCTGAGTAATGAGTTCTTTATCTTTCACTGGCCAGCAAGAACTGTGGCAAGATTATCCCAGGTGACAACTGTCTCTACTACCCAGGACCTCAGAGCCCTCTGAAGCGTCCTAATTGTCCAGAACAACTCCATTCAGGGGCTAGCTTCCATGAGACTCAACTTTTAAAAATCAGTCTTCATTTCTCCTTCCCAGCAGGCAACTTCAGTCGGAGAAAGTAATTTCATTTTCTTATTCACCCATTCCTTCATTCATTCACTTAATCAACATACCATCAATCCCCTATTATGTCAAGACTATGCTTGTTTCTGGTAACCAGAAAACAATAAGGTATGGTTTTTTCAAGCACTTAAGGAGCTTATAAACTAGTGATGAAAGATGTACAAACAAATCAATAAAGAATAATGCTTTGGCGGGGTAAGCGGTGGTTCGGCGCAGGGCTCTCTCTGAGCGCACGGACTCAGGCACCTGGTCTATCTGCCCACTTGGGGCGGAGGTCGACTCAGCGCTTAGCCGCGGGCCCCAGACCCCGAAAGGCGGACGTGGTGCCGTCAGTTGAGGCGACTGGGCCAGAGTGGTTACCCGCGGGAGCTACGAGGGAGGGAGGGAGCGAGCCAGCGTCGGGGAGGGGAGGGGGCCGCCCCTGCTCACCCGCCCCGTCCCGCCCCGCCCACCCTTCTCCGCTTGGGAGGAGGGAGGGGGCGGAGCCAATGGCGACAGTGCGGCGCGCCCCGCTCGCTGTGACCTGCTCCCGCCCCTGGGCGGCGGGAGGCTGGTGGTGCTGTGTCAGGCGCGCCCGGCAGAGACCCCCGGCTTGGGGAGGCCCGAGGTGGGGCGGGGCATGTGGCGGCGGCCTCCAGCTACCCCTGGGCCAGAGGAGAGACTGCTGACTAGCGGGCGGCAGGCAGAACGGCGGCGGCCGGTGAAGAAGGGCGAGCCGCCGTCAGGCCCCGTCCCTGGCCCTTCCCCGCCTCCTCGCCGCCATTCCCCCCCCCCCCCCCCCCGCGGGTGACCATGTACTCAGCCCACAGGCCCCTGGTGCCCGGGTTCAGCGCGGCCTCTTCATGTTCCGTCAATACCGCATGGGTTCTGGGACTGCCCGGGTCAAGGGTTTGGGGTACGGAGTGCGGAGTAACGTTTATGGGGTATAGTAAGAGAATGGTGGAGGCAGAATAAAGGGAAAAAGTTACAGAGCTTGACTGGGCCAAGTGGTTAGTGATGGCAGGTGGGAGTGTAGCGGAATAATGGGAGTGCGGAGTGGGGAGTAACTGGGGACAGGTGTGGGGTGGAACAGGTCTGTTGCCATTGGAGGTGAGGGGTGCAGAGTAGCTGGCTTCGTTGCATTAATTATAATAGGGTGAGACCCGCTGGTGTGGAATAGAGAGGGAGAAGGGGCTGGGGCTGTGATTGAGTAGTGGGACTAAGGACAGGTCTTGAGAAGAGAGCGAGGCACTGTTTGCTTAGATCAGAGTGCTGTGTTTGTGGTGTGCTTTACAGAGAGAGGGAGAGACCCAGGAACCTGGAGGGTAGTGCACTTGTAATAGAGGAGAACAAATGTGACTATTGGATCTGTTCCTTTAGCTCTAACCACTGTGCCCTGCTTTCTAGGTTTATTGTTAGCTCCTCACCTTTTGTAAATGAATGTTACCTGTAGCCTGTCTGGTAAACAGGAGAGCCTTTTCTCAAGGCTCTGATCTTTCAGGATATTAACACTTCTGCACTTATATAAAGATAACAAGTTGCAGAATAGAAAGTAACCTTTGTTTTCTTGGAGGTTTTGCAGGACCTGGCCCACGTGCACAGCTGCAGGAACAAAGAATTCCTACAGCAAGAAGTTGCAACAACCAACCCCCCCCCCTTTTAATTTATAAAAGGAGACTGTATTCTGACTGGAGGAGGATGGTTCTCCAAGACATTAGTCTGCCATCCTCTTAGCCGGCTTTCCGAATGAAGTCACTATTCCTTGCCCCAGTACCTCGTCTCCTAATTTATTGGCTTCTGCGGCAGCAGAACTAGTTGGGACTCGGTAACACACTGGGGAGGAGTTCAGAAGGGGCAGGACCAAAGTCTTGTTCCCGCATTGTCTGCTGGGCCCCTCCTTCCCCACCCAGCGGAAGATGGGGAGGCCCTGATGAGAAAGGTCTTTGTGAAGAGGGGCAGGTCCAGGTCTCCAGAGGCTGTTACGGTTTTGGAGGGCCCAGCAGGCTTCTGGGGCTCCAGTGCCCTAGTGGTAGGGGATGGGGTTGTCTTAGTGACTTGAGTCCCTTCCAGTGTTGTGTTGTTCCTCTTCTGTTGCCTCGATGTCTACTTTTTCTTTTGTCAGCACGTCACAGTGTCAGGTCTTGAGGCCAGTGCCTCACACAGGGGCTGCCCTAGGCCAGTCTTCTGAAGGCATGGGCGGGGGTGGGGTGGGGAGGCTCAGCCCAGGTCAGATTGATCTAGATCAGGGGGAAGCATGGAATGATGGGGTCCAGGGCTAGGGCGGCTCCCTTCTCTCTTCTTGGTCTTCCCCTAGCAGGGGCCTCCTCTGCTGGTTCCACTTCCCCCAGGGAGCCAGCAGTGAGAATGACGCCCACTCCCAGCCTGGGCCAGCCCCAGGAGTCCAGCCAGGGGTGGGACCCAGCATAAGGCTGTCTCTCCTACCACCTAGCTCCTGGAGCAGGAGATTGGACCACTAGGACTGGTCCCCTGGTGAGGGAAGAACCGTCCTGTGTGTATACTCAAGGAAACACCTGGCACTGTTTCTTCCCTGGGCAGAGACTTGTAATGATTTTCTTGTCTGCCCCTTCATCTGTGCCCCTTTTTTTGAAGGAGTTGACCGCATCCTCCCATCTTTTGGGCAAGGAGGCTGGATGAAAAAAAGAAAAAAGAATAATGCTTTGACTTTATTTGTATTACTTAAATTTTTATGAATATGTTTCTATACTACATCCTATCTAAAAATTGAAATAGAGATATAAGAAAAAACTAGCAATGTAAGAGATCCACAGTAATGTGTAAGTTATTCAGAGAGTTAACTTGAGATATTTGCACTCTCAAAGAAGAGTCTAATCTAACGCAGATGATGCTGAAAGAATGCTAATTCTTTTAGTTTATGAAATGTATAGAGGTATGTGTGTTCCTTCTCACAGGGGTTAGTAACTTGGGGAGTGGGGCTGCTACAGATTCAGGTCCTACTTCAGTGGCAGGTCCACTTATCTCTTCTTCAGATCATATTCTCAAGCAGGAGCTACAGGATGACACAACTAAAACAATTTACTTCCTTTGTGTACCCACAAGCCTGTAATAGGCTTCTGCAGGACTTCCTTGGTTCCTTTCATCATCACCTTCACCACCAGAGATCAGGGAAAGCTTCTGATTAATCAGGGGCCATGGAAGTGATACAGAAAAGTATTGATTTAAAAGTAATAACATTTATTTAGGGCTTCCTAGGAACTCATTGCTTAAAATGTGGTCCTATTTAATCTTCACAACCACTCTTATGAAATTGGTATTAGTAAATCTCAGGTGTATCCAAAATAAATCTCTGTGTCAAGCTGTAATATTTTTAGGCTTCTTATGTCTTTAGGTTCGTCTGGGCACCAGACATAAGATGTTTCAACCTAATGCCCTTGCCCTAAGCAGCTCCAGATGCCAAGAATTGGCCAATTACTACTTTGGATTCAATGGGTGGTCAAAAAGGATCATAAAGGTAAAGTGTAGATTTTCTTTGACTAACCAGACTCCTTTCAACATTGAAATCCTAGACTTCAGAGAGAAGACTAGAACTGGGTTGTGGGGAGATGTGAGAGACCTCCAAGTGGAAGTGTCTGAGCATTGCCCTGCCACTTAGAATTGATGATAATCTCAATGACTTGGTGGTGGTGTTCCTAATTTTCTCCAGTAGTTGTATGATATATAATAGAAAATAGTTGTCCATATCTAGTAATTCATTTGCAAGTCTTCCTTGATTTTGAAGCAACAGGACACCTCAACTATTAACTGGGCTTGGTGAAGTTTAGATTTTACTTCTAATAACAAAAAATTTTGAAGTCTTGCCTTTAATTTGAAGTCCTGGGTAGGGGTGTAACTCAATGGTAGAGCATGTGCTCAGCGTGCATGAGGTCCCAGGTTCAATCCCCAGTACGTCCATTAAAAAAAAAACAGAAAAACTCATCACCAAAATTCTACCAGCTTCAGGATCTTTCTGACCTTGAAGAAAGGGAAAATGAAGGTATTGTGGCACAACATCAGAAGCAAAGCCTGAAGTTCTGTGCTTTAGAGGTGATGTTAACATCCTATGAAGCCAGGAGTCCTGGAGCTGGCATCACCGAGGAACCCTTGGACAAGCTGGAGGAAGGTCTGTTTTCCAGTGTGTGGTGGGTAGTGAGGGGGTGGGATTTCTCCTTTTTCCTTTCTTTCTAAAACTTTTTTTTTTTCAGATACATCATCACTCTCGCTAAGCAACTAAAACCCTGGGCAGAGTTTTTCTGCCTTGTGATACAGATTCTTATCTTAGGCGATGCCTGACAGAACCTTTAACTTTAAAATTTTAGAGCTGATTGCCTGTCAAGAAGTTTAGGAGGAGGGAAAAATTCTTTTTTTCCATTTTTGGTTAATAATTTGTTTTGTGCTAAAATAATCCTTTCCAATACAGATTTCTTGTAGCCTTCAGTTATCCCAACAAAATAATCATCTAAAGATTTAAACTCTTGTGTAAATGTTCAGTCCTTTGCCTCCTATACAAGGACTTGAGTGGATAAAGTCAAATGTAGATCCCTAGAAGGGTTTTTCCAGCTGGTACTGAGTTTTTTCCTAGAACCCATGGCAGTTGCAGTTAGGGTTTTAAGTCAGAGGCAGGTCTGTTAGTTAATGGAGTGGAGGAGTGCTGGGAAACAAAATGCTGGAAAACAAGCTGCTGGACAACAAACAGCTAGAAAAGAAGCGACTCCTAAATCTCCATAAGCTTAAAATATTATATTCACACTTGCTTGCTTAAAATGCACATGCTTGCTTTGTTTTAATGTTTTGTGCAGTAGATGACCTATAGCACGTATTATGCTAAGGAAAATTTGTGGTGAGCAATCCTGACGTTGACCATAAGGGCACGAAGGAGGGCAGCTATTTCCTTAGGGTGAAACAATGGACAGTCTTGGAAAGCCAGATCATCCATTAACAGAACTTTGTTCTGGCATGAAAGCATGCTGTTGAACCCAGGGGAAGTATCTGCTATCTTGAAATGTCCTGGAGGCAATGACAGGATTGACTCAGAAATTTTGCATACCCATAGGAGGGGGGTGATTGTTCCTGGAAGGGATGGGCCTCAAATTAATCAGTTAACCAGCAAGCAGAACTTAGTGCTTATCGCATGAAATATCCAAAGCCCCACATCTTTGATCACATTTTTTTCTGAGCTGTATACTCCTAATTAATATGATGCTGACCAGGCTTTCGGCACTCCAGATCCACGAGATGTTGAGTCCCCTGGTCCCATCTTTGTTCTTTACTTTGTCTCTTTGTTTCTTAAGTCTTTCATCGCCTGTCCTCAAACATGATCCCGAGCTGCACTGGACACAGCAGAGGAGGCTCCACCATCCACCTGAGTGGCTGATGCTCTGGGAGGGGCTAGATCATCTGCACTACCACCAACTCTGTTTCATTGTGTGTTTCCAGCCGTTTAAGCACAGGAGAGCAGGAGTGTAGCTTCAGCTTGTCCATTTGAAATCTGTATGATGTGAGATTTGTGCCACATTCTTGGCTTGCATCTCCCGTCTAGTACTTCAGGAACTTCCAGAATTGATCTGGGCAGTAAAAATGTGCCCTGCCAGGATATGTCTATAACAGAGCCATTCGACCACACGCTTGTGTTGTGCCTACCTTTAGTTGCTCTGAGAATGATCTAAGAATTACAGGTGCATTTTTCTTTTTAAATGTATAACATAAAAATCAGTTATTCAGATAGGCATTTTAAATCAATTTGTTTTTCTTGGATTTAGGGCCATTATCATTACTTATGAAAAGGAAAATAACCCAGAAGCTTGCTATTCAAAGGCTATGACAGATGCATTCCAGAAACTGCTGATTGTGGTTTTAGGTAAGACTTTATTCTTTTCTTTTTTTTTTTTTTTTTTGAGGGAGGAGATAATTGGGTTTATTCATTTATATACTTGTTTTTAGAGGAGGTGCTGGGGGTTGAATCCAGGACCTCATGCTTGCTAAGCATGTGCTCTGCCACTTGAGCTATACCCTGCCCACTCTAAGACTTTCTCGGTTGTCCTTGAAGTGCTAAAAAATAATGGTCACCTAAAACACTATATATTCTTTCAGTCACTAAATTCTTTCACAGCGGCGGTCTCAAATTTGTTCTCTGGGGCATTTCTGAGAAGAATGACAGCAAGTATTACTGTGTCCAGCGTGCAGATGCAGACCGCCTTGTCCCACTTCACACAGAGAGTGCTCCATCCAGCTCTTCTTTCTCGATCGCTCGCTTATACAGGTTGGTAGAGTGATTATAAGCCTTGGACACATGTGTTTGAGTCCTAACTCTGTCTCTTAGGGTTTTTTAAATGCAATTTTAGGTTTTCTAGCCAGAGAGCTTTGGAGGTATTTATTATCTCTAAGCTGCATTATCGTTTTCTGCAAAATATGGTTAGTCATTCAGCTCATCTCATGGGGGATCGTGTAAGAGTAATGAGATGGTGAATGTAAAAAGCTTAGAACTGTGCCTGGAACATGGTAAGCAGACAAAATATGTTGGCTGTTATTATTATTGTTGTTTCCCTGTTGCAGAGTTTTAGATTTAGTATTAGATTATGTTTTTGGAGTCAATTCAGTTTGTTTTCTTTTCTCATGTGTTGTGTGAATATGATTCTTATAATAAATTAGCTACGTTTTTGTGAGCCTTGAAAGTGGTCATGCTGTTAAATGGCATCGATTGTGTTCCCTACTGAGTTACACAGTGGTGAGAACGTCACAGGCTCCGCCCAAAGGAAACTTTATGATTGTTTATTCCAGGAGCAGAGTCATTCCCCTGCTTCACAGCCCTGCAGACTGAGAGACTGAGAAAGCCTAGTGAAGTTCTCAGAGACCTTACTTGCTTATTAAGAGTTGACCGTGGATTGGTCTCAGCCTCCCAGTGCAGGCAGTCCTTCCTGTGAAGGTTGACTTCCCTGGTCACCAGGCAGAATCCCCATCAGCTGTCAACTTTTGATTAACAACCTTTAAGAACCAAACTAAATGTCTGGGTTGTTTACCTGTTCCTAACATGCTGAAGGTATTCCTTACTTGCACTCACAACTCCTTAGACCAGAAAGCCTCGTGACTCTAGTTTGCCTTGAGGGAAGTTGTATTGCCCAAAAGGTACATCGGCCAGTTTCTGCCAGCAGTGTTCAAATGCTTGCTCTCTCTCTCTCTCTCTCATTCTCTCTCCCTTTCTCTCTCTCTCACCCCAAAGCTTTGTTCGTTGTATCTGGTGGAATTTTGGTCCCAAGGAGCAGACAGTAGCCTTGTTTCTAATATGAAGTATCTGTTATAGTCCGATGGTGTCCATCCCAGGTTTGAACTCACTTTGACCCCCACCTAATGCCTTACTGTTTAATCATATTATGATTGAACATTTTTGTTTCTGACAGCTTTTACTTCCTGTGTCATTATTTCTCAGTTCTTATTTCTAAGACCATAAAGTTTTTTGAAGCAAGCAAAGTTGGTACTTCTTATATACATTTTCACAAATAGTTGTGATAAATACTGAAGTGTCAGTTGAGGGAACTGCTAGGAAAATGCTCTTATTTTCTGCTTTTAGAAATCAAAAGAATGTCTAATTATTGGGTGCTACCGTTGTATACAGAAAGTTTTAGAACAAGAAAAGTTCTGAACTGACCCTTGTTAACTGTATTTCAGAAAACAGTAAAATGGCTGTGGTGTACAGACCCTGTGAAGAGGTCACAGGTGCTAGGACTGAAGAGGAAGTACGGGATTTAATTCAAGTATGTGGAGATAAAAACTCGAGGGGCACCCAGCCAATGTCGCCGTAATTCAAAACAACCAGCAGGATTTAGAAGACTTTGGCTTGTCCACTCAGCTCTGTCATCCTTAGGGAAATGTGAAACTCTGAAACTGCTTTTGAGGCAGGGGATTTCTGGGGCTTTTCCTGAAGTCCTGACCCTTGGCTCTGACCCTTTATTTGCAATTTGGAGAGCAGGACTGAGGGCCATCAGCGTGCTTCTGCAGTTGTGGACACAGGAGAAGACACAGGCCTTTTAAAACTCCCCTCAAGCAGAATCCCAGGCATTTAGGAACCAAGTAACTATGGCCTTAGGTTGGATTATGCTGCAGCGTTTGAAAACTATGAATGCCTTTCAAATAAGGTGTGTTGTTACTCAGAACTCAGCATCTCATATATATCTTATGTGAAATATTTTGCTGAAAAACCTTTCTGTAAATCAATTATATGGATGTCCTGAATTAGAGATTAAGTTGTCAAAGTAATTTCTAAAAGAAAATATTAATGAACTGCATGTAAGATTTTTTTAATGAGTAAAAATGTGTTTCGTGTCATTAAGAACTTAATGTGCAGCTAGATTTCTTTTCTAATTATGTAACTCTCCCCAGCGTTGTCAAGTTTGTTATGAAGAGAAGAAAGCAGAGAAAGAAAAGATGGTTATGTTCAATGTTCTGAAAAAGTATTTGAAGTTTTTTCTGCACAAGATATTTTAATTCAATTTATACCAAATTATTTTAAATTCAGTTTAAGTGAGGGACACTTCAGTCATATCCATGTTTGGGCTTTAAAAAGTCTAGCTTCTTGTGAAATGTGAGAGGAAGGGATTCAGTATCGATGCTAAAGTTTTCAGAAAGCCGATTATAACAACAGACCCATTCCTCACTGGCCAATCTTGGAATCAATTCCATTTAAAAACCGTTAAGTGCTTGACACTGGGAATAAGATGAAGCTCCTTCTCCATGGAGTTTAGTGGCCAGAGGGTGTGCCAGATAATTAAAAAGGACTAAAATTAAAGAGATTATAAGGGCTGTGAAG
The DNA here is from genome assembly GCF_036321535.1 of Camelus dromedarius. Taxonomy (NCBI): domain Eukaryota; kingdom Metazoa; phylum Chordata; class Mammalia; order Artiodactyla; family Camelidae; genus Camelus; species Camelus dromedarius. The sequence goes on from NC_087451.1 coordinate 42,009,154, forward strand.
GAAGTAAACTGGGTGCTAGTTGCAGTATTTCAAGAAAATTATTTGACATGCTGACTTCATTGAGAGGGAGGAGGTAATTAGGTTTTTATTCATTTACATATATTCTGTTTCTTAAAAATATAATTTTATTGAAGTATAGTCAGTTTACAATGTGTCAATTCCTGGTGTACAGCACAATACTTCAGTCATATAGGAACATACATATATTTGGTTTTCATATTCTTTTTAACCATAAGTTATTAGAAGACACTGAATATAGATCCTTGTACTATACAATATAAACTTGTTTATCTATTTTGTACATAGTAGTTAGTATCTGCAAATCTCCAACTCCCAACTTATCCCTTCCCACCACCTCCCCCAGTTTATTTTTAATGGAGGTACTGGGGATTGAACCCAGGACCTTGTGCTTGCCAGGTATGCACTCTAACCACGGAGCTATCCCTCCCCTCAACATGCTGACTTTAACATCCTAGGTGTCTTCTGTGTGTGTGTGTGTGTGCACACAGGGTAGACCTCTGAAAAGTGGCATTGTAATTTTTTCTAGACTAACGGCTGTGCTGAGACAAGGTGAGATGGCGAAATTTTCCAGTGCTAATGTTAAGGGCTGTTCACTTGGTTTCCAACTCTTTCCCAGAATGAATTGCTCACCCGCTCCAAAACCCTTCCTGTAGAAATTTTGGAGTCATCACTGATTCAGTGGTAACCCCTAATAATAGAGTGGTGAATTTTATAATCAGACATGGATCCTGAGAGTTTAGAGGACATGACAACACTTTAGAATAACTGTAAATTGTATTCCCCTCCCACTGCCCTAACTGGTACTCATTTTGTAGGTCAGTTACTTTTCTTGGAAGCAGTGTGGCCAAGGGAAGGAAGAATGTCTCTCAGATTTCAGTTTTGAGGAGGAGGAGTTCAGAAGGCCGGAACTGGACTAGCACTTTTGAATTTCCCCGAAGGCCAGGCCCTGTGACTTCCTTGGGAAGCTCTGCACCATCACCCCCACCCCTGCACTGCTGGAGTCCGGGGCCACTCTGGTCTGCAGCCCAAATCCTGCCTCGTTGTGCTGGGGGCCAGGCCGGGGTTGGAGAGAGGGCCCGGCTGGAGGTGTCAACTTTGCTGGGGGAAGGATGGCCTGGGCCCTGGGAAAAAGACTGACTCAGATTGGATCTCCACCCTGACCTAATAAAGGTCGTGTCACTAAAGGTGTGTCAGAAATAATGGGTGGGGCATGAGGCAGGGGAGGGGTGCACATGTAGCCAGGCTGCCATATCGCTTGGGTTTCCATTCAGCACACCAGGCCAGAGCCCCACTGGCCTGGGTCGCTGTGCCCAAATCGTCTGCAGATCATGTTCCCGTGGCTCTTCTTTGCATGGTAACCATTGTGGGTGCTAGCTATTCCAGGCAGTTCAGCCCCTGGAATGGTCCCTCGACTCTGTCCAGCTGACCTCCGACTCAGAGCCAGGGGACTTTAATTACTCCTTTAATTCCTTCTCTACAGCCCAGATGTTGGCCCCACCTCATCAGGAGTTGACTGAGACTTTGCTTCTATACACAGACAGGGCTAAAGATGGAGAGCTGCCCGCAGGGCCATATCGAGGTGTGGCTGTCTCACATCAAGAGGGGAATGACAAGCTAACCCAGCATCAAAAGCTCCCAGAGGAGGTTCCAGTGCTAGGCTGGGATCAGAATCAGGCCCCAGCTCTGTCTCCTCGACCCAAAGGTAACATTAAAGCTGTAGATGTAGATCAAGCCGAAGATCACCAGGCATTTGAAATACTTGTCCCACCTCTAGGTGGTAAGAGTTCAAAACCAACAAAGTTTATTGTTTCACCCTGAAGAAAGGTTTAGTTCACCATCGACGACTTGCCAAACAGTTGCACAATGATTATTTGGATTCCAGTATGGATGACTTTTACCCTGAGGAGAACCTACCTGTGGATGTTCTGGGAAGCCCAGATCAACCTCCAGAGCCCCCTGAGGGGGCTGAAATGTCCTCATCCCTGCAGGAGGCCCAAAATCATTGTCCAGCACACACTGAGGAGTTTGACTCTCCACCCCAGCAAGAGGCTCCTGCTCAAAATTCGCAGACCCCTGAGAAGGTTGAACCTCTTCCACCCCAAGCAGAGGCCCAGGCTCAGCTTCCAGAGACCACAGAAGAGACAGAACCACCTCCCCTTCAGCAGGGGCTCTGTCTCAGCCTTCAGAGCCCCTGAGGAAGTAGGCACTTCAGTCTCTCAGGAGGATGGAGGACTTCAGGAGGTTTTAGTTCAACCATTAAGGCATCATGAGGTAGAACAGGAATTTACTGTAACTCAACACCCAGGGTCACCTAAGACACCTTCGCCTTCGACTCCGTCTTCAGGGATGCATTCTGTAACATATACCCCAGAAAAGGAGCAACGAGAAAAGAATTCTTCCACAAGCATAAATGTCTGTGAGCTTTGCATTTGCAGTAATGAGACCTTGTCCTGCGTTGGTCTCAGCCCAGAGGCGAGGCTCTGCAGAGTGCCCGTGCCAGAGCCCAACAGCTACAACAGCACCTTCACCGTCCTGTAAGAATTGCTTTTCCTCATTTGTTCTCTGCATCCTGCCTGACCTGGCAGCCTTTCTTTGAGGTCTTCCTGGGTCTTCCTCATCTCCCTAGTTCACATTGACTGTTTTTACCTTTTGTCTTATAAGCAATTTCTTATCTTCATTTGCCTTCTTACTATCATTCCTTCTTCTCTAGTCTTTTACTTATAATTGCCCTTATTCTTTTTCCTTCTCTATTTTTTACTCCATTATTTAATTTCTTAACATCTACTCTTCTCTCATTTTTGCTCCATCCTCGTTCCAGCACCATGTCCCTCTCCCCATCCCATTGTGGGTAATACAACAAAGTGGTTAAGAATAGAGATTCTGGGGTCAGACTACCTGGGTTTGAATCCAGGTCTGCCATTTGTTAGCTTTGTGACTCAGTTTTCTCATCTGGAAAATGGGGATTATCATAGTCACCATCTCATAGGATTTAGATGAGTCAATACATGTAAAGCTTTTTTATCAGTGCCTAGCATATATCTGAGTGTTAGCCATTATTATTATTTGATCCCTCAGTTATATTGAGAACTCATCTTTACCCTCTGGATTTCTATATATAGCACCCAATTTATGCCCAACCCAAAGCTAAGTACTGTGGGAGCCACAGAAGTATGGCATTGTCTCCAGAAAATGACAGTGATAGGTGGGAAGAAAGGGAATACACCTTAACAAGGAGGTGATGTGTAATTGAGTATTAAAAGAGATACAGAGAGGTGCTGTAATTAACCAGAACCTGGAATCACTGGGGTGTGGAGGTCAGGGGAAACTGCACGGATAAGCTAAAACTTTAGCTGGGATTTAAAAGACTGGCTGTGATTTGTTAGAGTAAAAATAGGGAGTACAGTCTAGGGAAAGATGTGGTTGCAGGAATCATCAGGATTTAATAGATCAATCTAGCTGTAAAGAATTGGGTTAGGCAGCAATGAAAGATATGCTTATGAAAGACCTTGACTGTCACAAATGGGGGTTTGAAAAATATGCTATAAGATACAGGGAGCCATTGAAAATTTTCAGGGAAAAGAGATAAGTGATTAAAATAAGAAGCTTATTTTAGATTCCAGATGTAATGTGATCTAGAGAGGAAAGTTTGATCCAGGGAGACCAAATAGAATGCTGTAGCAAAATCTAGGAGGAAAGTGAGAATGGGCTGAATTGGAGTGGTTGTGACAGGAGCAGAAGAGAAATCCTGAGAGCACTACAAAGGAAAAACCGACAAGATTTAGTAACTGTCTAGAGTTGGTGGGGTGGGGGGAGGTGTACAGGAAAGAGAAAAATCAAATATGTTGATGAGGAGAATGATGGTGGTACAACAGGTCGAAATACAGTTGGGAAGGAGAGCTTGGACCCTGGGAAAAAGCCTGACTCTGGTTGGATCTCCACCCTGACCTAATAAAGGTCATGTCACTAAAGGTGTGTCATAAATAAAGGATGGGGCGTGAAGCAGGGGAGGGGCGCACATGTAGCCAGGCTGCCATATCGCTTGGGTTTCCATTCAGCGTGCCTGGCCAGTGTCCCACTGGCCTGGGTCACTATGCCCAAATTGTCTTTGGATCATGTTTCCACATGTTTTTTTTTTTTTTTTTTTTTTGCTGCGGCTCTTTGCTTGGCAACCACTCTGGCTTCTGGCCCAGGGAGTTCAGCCCCTGGAATGGTCCCTGGACTCTATCCAGCTGACCTCCAACTCAGAGCTGGGGGACTTTAATTACTCCTTTAATTCCTTCTCTACAGCCTCATCAGGAGTTGACTGAGACTTTGCTTCCATACCCAGACAGGAATACAGATGGAGAGCTGCCCACTGGGCCGTATCAGTTTGCTGTTCCACGTCAAGATGGGAATGACACGCTAACCCAGCATCAAAAGCTCCCAGAGGAGGTTCCAGTGGTAGGCTGGGGTTGGAATTAGGTCCCAGCTCTGTCTCCTCAACCCAAAGGTAGTAACATTAAAGCTGCAGACGTAGATCAAGCTGAAGATCACCAGTCATCTCTACGAGGTAAGAGTTCAAAACTCAGGCTGCCGTAACGCTTGGGTTTCCACTCAGCGTGCCTGGCCAGTGAGGGTCGCTGTGCCCAAATCATGTGCAGATCATGTACACATGCTTTTGGTTCCCATGACCCCTCTTTTGTGTGGCAACCATTGTGGCTGCTCTTCCAGGCAGTTCAGCTCCCGGAACGGTCCCTGGACTCTGTCCCACTGACCTCTGACTCCCCTGGGCTGAGTGAGACTTGTCTTTTGCAATCCTCTAATCTCTCACCTGAATCTCCCCATGCGCTTATCAAGGGGTGCGAAAACCTGCGACCCCACTGAGGAGTCTTCTCCAATCCAACAGGAGTTCCCAGCCCCACTCCTGGAACACATTAGGGACAAAACAACATTCTCTAGCCCAGCAGGAGGCCCCAGCTAGCCTTCAGAGCCACCTCAGGAGGTTGTAGCACAATCTCCAGTGCATCGTGAGTTGACAGTTCCAGCTCTCAAGCTGAAGCTCAGCATTCAAACTCGTCACAGTTAAACCTTTCAATCTGGGCCTCACCATAACTCCAGCAGCTACGATGGAGGGTGAACGTCCTACAGCCCTGAAGCAGACATGTGGGAGAACCCCGCTCAGCCTCTGGGGCCACCTGAGGAGGCTGTAGTACAGCCTTCATGGGTTCAGGCTGTGGCAGCTCCAAGTCCAGTTCAGGGTTCTAACTCAGGATCCAACAGTGCCCAGCAGAGTCGGGGCTGAGGCTTCAGGGCTGCAGCACTCTGGCAAGCTAGGGGGTGGGGCCGCGGAGGGGCGGGATGGCTGAGACGCCAATGAGCAGGGGCACAGCAGCCCTCTAATCCCACAGAGACTGGCCTTGAGACCACCCTGCTTCAGAGCCCTCCCCTTTCCCAGCCCAATCCCCATGCCACACTGACCCTAGCCTTCAGCCTGCATTGCCACTAATGGCCTGTCCCTTCCATTTCCCACCTGTGACCTGGCCCCAGCCCTACCCCCACCCCTCACCAACGGTCTTGCGTAAATGCAGCCTCACCCTGCCTGGGGAGGAGAGCCCGAGGGTCCCCCAAATGCCCTGCCTTCTGCCTTGCCTGCGGTTGACCACTTGGGGCTGGAGAGGAGGGCATCAAGCTGTGACACCCCCCAGGAGGAGTTGAAGGTTACCGGGACCTGCCCTTTGGAGATACAGATGGCCATGGGCAGAGGCTGCCGCAATTAACCGTTGTGTCAGTGTGAAAAGGAGTCCCAAGGATTAGAAACAAAAAAACCAGAGGTCACCTCTAATCTTTCTTGACTGAACTTTTACAAGGCTTCACTCAGCACCTGCTGACTGCAGGCGAGGCCTGGTGGCCCTCTAGTTTGACGCCACGCTGTGCCCCTTTATGACTACTTTTCACCCCGTCAACCTCTGGTCTGTTCTTGTGTTTTTCTTCTCTAAATTATAAACCTACATCCCAAACATCTATTATCTCCCACCTCAATCATGCCCTACAGGTACGATTTAAGAGGACTGGTAATCAGCCCAGCCACTTCCTAAACTATGTCACCTTGGGCAAGGTACTTAACCCCCGTCTCAGTATCCTCATTTGTAAACTGGGTATAACAGTCACAACCTCAGAGTACAACTGTACTGATTAACTGGCTAATGCGACTGGTGTACAGAGAGCACTCAGGAAGTGTGGGCTATGATGAAGTCCCTCTGACCTTCGGGTCATGCCACGTGCCGCACACGCAGCTGTAGCCACTGTATCTCTTGTGTTTCCTCTGAGACTATGGCTGTGTCTAACCTCTACTTCTAATACTTCACACAGTGTCCAGCACACAGAAGGCGTTCAATAAGCTATTAACAGGAACTGATGGAGAAGCCGGCCCTGAAGAGCCCTGGTCATTTAGGAAGCCAGTCTTGAGAATGTTCTCAGGAACCCGTCAGCCATAGTGCAGTCCTCCATGGAGTCTCCCAGCAGGAGGATGTTGCTTTTGCCCTGCAGCTGCTGGAAGTAGCTGGAGTTCTCGCACACAGGGCTGTTCTTGTATGTGTGCATGAGCTGGCCCTTGAATACCCCTAGGAAACCCTAAATCATCAAGACAAGGGACAGACAGAAGGGCTATAAGGATCCATCTGGGGCCAGTTTCCCACTGTCTCTGCCACAGAGGAAAGGGAATCCAGAAAGCCATAGATAGTGCCAGAACTTCATTGCAGTCAAAACTCAGGATCAGCAAGCGAGGGCTCGTGGGCTAGATTTAGCCTGTTGGTAAATTATGTTTTACTGGAATACAGCCAGGCCCATTTGTATACATCTTGTCTATGGTGCCTTTTGTGTGCGACAGGGTTGAGTAGTTGTGACAGAGATTGTACTGCCCACAAAGCCTGAGATCTTTACTACCTGGCCTTTACAGAAGAAGTTTACACCCCCTGGTTTAAACTAACAGGGACCATCAAATATTGTCAGTCACCTCCTCTGGCGGAGGCACATGGCCTGTGATGCAAGCACTGCTCCAGCTCACCTCAGCTGTGGGCCACACCCTAACCACGGGTCCAAGGGATGAAAATTCCAGCCATTGGTTTTAAGGGGAAGAAGTCAGAAGATGGGCAAGTCAGAGCAGCCCACCTCTAGCTCCAGAAAAACAAGTCCAAGCCAAGCCCTTGAGTACCTCGGATGGCACATGATCCACGACAGTGACATGGAGCCTGGGTGACCCCTAAACTAGGTCCTCCCTGGCAGAGAGCTGACTGTTGTCCAAACACCCAAAAGTGGGTCCTTCAAAAGTAACTGTCTTTAGATGGCATTAATTAATAAATCACTGTCCAGGAGGAAAGAAGCCAGACTGCCTTCCCCTCCCCCACCAGGGTTCATGTTTAGGGAGAAGCCCCCCAGCTGGCGGTCCCCACCCCTCTCCCAGGCCCTGCCCAAATGAGATTTGACTCACGTTTTCATCAAGCTCCATGCAGTTAGCCACAATGTGGATGCTGGGGTGAAACACTTTTTCATCTGCTGGATAATTTCTTCCACGGTATCTCCAATGCCCGTGGAGAAGATGAAGAGCGGAATGCTGTTCTGGAAGAGGGTGTTGAAGAACATCTTGTACCCATTCCTGAAAAGAGATCAATGGGTTCTGAAATAGCACTGCCTCTGCTACTGTTCTTTATTTTCTACTTGGGTTACTTTAAAAAAAATTTTTTTAAACATTTTAAATTGAGGTACAAAACACATACAGTAAATGGTTAAAGTGCACTAATTTTACAAGTTCAGCTTAATTAATATTTACATATGTATACCCCCAAGTAATTACTAACCAGATCAATGTTCCTTAGTGTCCCTTCCCAGTCAAAGCCATTTTGACTTCACATCACCATTGATCAGCTTTCCCTGTCCCTGAACTTCATATAAATGAGCCCCTATTTTTTTGTTTGTTTGTTCCTGGATTATTTTGCCTTAGGAAATACAACCAGGCAGCTGTCCTGGGGCAGCTCTGCAGAGGAATACCCCAAACCGCCCCGGGCACTTACTGGGTCTGCACGTGTCTCTACTCCCCTGGCTTTCCGTGAGCTAGCGTCTTTCCCCAATCAGGACACAATCCTTGAGGGCAGGGACCCGTGTTGACTCCTTCTAAGTGCCCTCAACCCTCCTCCAGTAAAGAATGCTCCAGCAGAGAGAGCTGCGCTGTGAAGGCTACGGATGATCAAGGGTCCCAGGCTGGCCAGCTCGTGTCTGGGTAAAGAATGCCAGTCACCATGGGGACTTGGAAAGTCTTTTTACCATTGGGAACAAGGAGCTAGATACTGTTTGTTCTAGGAGATGGAGCCCTGGTCATATTCGCACCATACCCACTACTGGCAGACTCCTTCTGAGGAAACATTCAGGGGTAGACAATCCCCTGGCTGTGCCCAGAGAGGAAAAAGAAGACCTTCTCCACGTCAGCTGCTCACGGTGCCATGTCTCTTCTGACTCTTCCAGCAACAAACTCCACTCCACTCCTTCCCAGCCTTCTCTTCTGTGAGCAAACCCATTCCAAACAGTCTGGCAGAAATGTTTTCCAGAGCAGGCAGCTCACCTGAGTGTTGCATCGGACTCTCACCACCGGGGCTCTCTGAAAGCCCTGGACCTTCTGCTGCCATAGGAGAGCATGCAGTTTGGTCCACCCGGAAACAGACGCCCCACAAACCCCCCAATTCAAACCACTAAGTCAAGTGTCCTCTCCCATCTCAGGGCTGTGTCCCCTCTGGAAGTTCTGATGGCAGAGGAGGCCTCTTTTCCCTCAGAGCCACTTCCTGAAGAACCCTGGCTGTCCTTAAAGGAAGAGGGTGAGACAGCAACACAGCACAGTAGAGACGAGAGCTGGCGAGATGACACTGAGGTCAAAGCTCTCCTGAGTCCCTTCCTCTGTGACCCCACTCTCTGGAGAACTGGGGCTTTGCCCAGTGACACTGGCTTCCTTAGGAGGGTTATCGCCCCAAAGCACTTAATACCCCAAACCAAAGGGCTTCTAACTCATTCCAAAGATTCTCCGTAAGCCCCCTACTGTAGCCACAGCCACAAGTAACGCTGGCTGTGTCTGGTCAGTTAGCTCTAACACCTGGGCTTGTGGCTTTCGGTAAGGTACAGGAGCTTGCTCCTCAACAAAGCTCAGGAAAAACAGACCCTCTCCCAGACCAACCCACTGTGAAAGCCAGCGGCGTTTCACCACCACCATCACTTACCATTCCACCATGTGGGGCAAATTCTCTTTGATGGTCCAGTGTGGGTCAATCTCAACTGGGTAATAGTGGTGAAGGAGTGCTTTGAGCTGCGACATTCAAAATGAAGAGAAAAGCCAGTAGTCCACATCAGGTTTTCCCCAGCAGAGGCTTACTGTGCAGTGTGAGAAAAAAAATCACACCTAGATGTGACTTCATGTAATGGAGTGACTGGATCTGCACAGCTGAACTTCCCTCTGCACTCACCCTGAGAGAGTGAGGTCCAAGCATCAACCATATAAAGAGCTTTTGCTCTCAGATGAGAGGTTATTAGGATTTTGCTGCTGTGGCTGTTACAAATTAGGTCAGCATCACATCAGCACTTAACCAAGAAGAACTGATTTAATATTGTATTTCCCCAAATAGGTACACTTCCTCAGGTGGTAGGTAAGATAACTTTGGAGGGGGGGAAATGGATAAAAACACTTTTCATTTGAGTAATTTTGGATTCATTTCAATGTTAGAAAAAGAAGGAAAACTAACATATCAAACTCATGCTTTCATAAAAGATTGTTTCTTTTTCAAGTTAATTACATTCAGGTCTTTAAAAGCAGGGCAATTTACACAGATATGGCAGAAATCACGCAAGTGAAACTGGAAGGCTGTAGTTTGGGACGCAGCATGTTAGGGGGTAACTGTCACACTGCCAACGTCAGGTGGACCACCTTCACGGGGAGCATCTATGTACCTTCTCTGGTTAAAGGTCACCTTCCACATGCCAGGAACTTCCACACTCTAGGGAAGCCACTACAGGGATCACGTGTCACACGGGATGGGTCAGTAACAATACCCAATAAAAATGGGAATTGATTAAGTAAAGAATTCTAATTTTAATATATGCATGGTCTCAAAATATGAGAGCAAATGGAATCCCCAATCATCAGTCCAAAAGAGGGTTAAATACCAAGCTTGTCGAAGACAGAAAATTCCTTAAATGTGTTAAGATTCTCAATGTTTTCTTGTGTGAGAATTTTTCTAAAAATATGAGAATTCAACAAGAATATAACTGTTGAAAAAGGAAAAGAAAGAATTCTTACATAAATTTTGCCTTTATTAATTTCTTCAGGAACCCATCAGCACCAAGAATCTTAGTTTTCCCTAGCTTCTTTATCCTAGACAGAGCATTCAAACCTACTGTCTTATTTGTGGACGCAGCTTTCTGGAGGTTGCTAAAATCAGGGATGGGAGAAACCAAAAAAAGTGACTTGCCAAAGGTACTCAGTTACTGGAGAGGGAACCTACTTTAAGCTAAAAGTGGCATCCCCTGGTGGGAGGGAAATAGTTCAGTGGGAGAGCACCTGCTTAGCATGGACCAAGTCCTGGGTTCAATCCCCACTAACTCCACTTAAAAAAAAAGTGTTTAAAAAAAAAAAAAAAGGGCATCTCCAGAGAGACAGGCTTTAGAAATATAAGAGCCTCCCCAGCCATCCCCCAACCCCACCCGGCCGCCCCCACCTTGCCCCCGGCGGTACTTGTAAGCGGTCTCCCCCACCCCTGCGGAGGGCGCCCACAATCTCCTGCACCAGCCCGGGCTGCCGCATCAGGACCGTTGCCTTCATCAAGGTGCTCACCTGTCCCGAGACCCGAGAGAACGGCTGACCTCGGCACGGCGCTGAGCCCATGGGGAGCCTACTGGCCGCGGTGACGCGGCGGGACCCGGGTGGCCCGCTGTGGGTCTCGGAGAGCCGGAGGCTCGGGACCCGCCCTACGCCGGTCCCCTTCTTTCGCCTCGCCTCCTCCGTCATGGCGCTCAAACGCTGGTCTGAGGCGTTGGGCCAACGGCCGCCTCGCGGCCGTACTGCACAGGCGTCGCCTCCCGCCTGGGCGGGGGTGGGCGTGCCGGGGGGGGGTGGGCGTGCCGGGGGTGGGCCCGCGGGCTGCAGGCCCGCCTACCCGCAGAGCCGCCAGAGGCAGGCGGCCTCGCGCGGTTGGCGCGGCGCGCTAGGTGAAAACCCTGTTGGAGGGCCCTATGTTGAGGATGGAAAGGGTCCCAAGAGGTTGGGGTTCCGTGGTTGCCACTCTTTCTAGAGCAAAAATCCTAGCCAGAGCGGTCATTTCCAGGCTTACAGTTTGCATAACAAAAGAGCTGCATGATGGGAGGGGACGTGAAAGAGCCATAAAGGGAGTTCTGTTGGACGTCCAGAAAGTGCTTCCTTCACCGGGCCCACTCCTCATCACAGAAGAAAATGAGAGGGCAGGAAAGTCATGGACAGCTGGGCCAGAAGGAAAGCCAATCAGCCTTAACTTCTCCCTGCTACCTCCTCTGACTTGACTTCCTTGAACTCAGTGTTTGGGGAGCCAGGTGCCGGGCTGTGGAAGAAGGTGAATGGATGCTACAGAGATGCGGAACTGAGCACCTGAAGTGGGCAACAGGAACTAGAGTAAATCAAAACTCATATTGTTACTGAGTCCAAACTCGTTCTGCTAGCTTCACCACAGGCCAATAAATCGGGAGACGAGGTGTTGGGGCAAGGAATAGGACTTCATTCAGAAAGCCGGCAAACTAATGTCTTGGAGAACCGTCATCCTCCAATCAGAATACAGGGTCCTTTTATACAGAAAAACAAGGGAGAGGATGTGGTTGGTTGTTGCAAAATTCTTGCTGCAGGAATTCTTTGTTTCTGCAGCTGTCCACGTAGGCCAGGTCATGGTACTCCTGCAAAACTTCCAACAAAACAGAGGTTATTTTCTATTCTGCAACTTATCTTTATATAAGTGCAGAAGTGTTAATATCCTCAGAGCCTTGAGAGAAGGTTCTTCTGTTTACCAGACAGGCTAAAGGCAATATTCATTTACAAAAGGTTGCACAGCTGGCAAGAATAAGCCTAGAAAATGGCACAGTGGTTAGAGCTAAAGGAACAGATCCAATATAGAGTCAGATTTGTTTCCCTGTATTGTAGTATGTGGTGTTGGTGGTCACAGTCCTGCTACTGGTTGCAGAAGGTGTGGGGTGGTCTTCAGCCTGAGGTGGTGTGTTGGGGGAGGGGAGAAAGAAGGAGGACAGGGACAGGAGAGAGTTCCAGAGCCTGAGAGCACAATCCTGAGAGTGATCTCACTGCAGGCCCAGGATTCTGGAACTTTGGCTGCCTGACAGGCCCTATATGAAAGATGTAGTAGGGAAAAGGAGTGACAGCTGGCTAAAGGGGCCCCCCACAACACTCCCCGACACCCTAGGAGAGTAGCCTCTCCCCACTGGTCCCAGGGTGCCATGGAGATGGAGAGCGCCGCGGCCTCCACACGTTTCCACCAGCCTCACATGGAAAGGAAGATGAGTGCGATGACTTGTGAGATATTCAACGAGCTTAGGCTGGAGGGCAAGCTCTGTGACGTGGTCATCAAGGTCAATGGCTTTGAGTTCAATGCCCACAAGAACATCCTCTGTAGCTGCAGTTCCTACTTTAGGTATAACAGGGTTGCTGAACTAAGCCAATGGGGGAACTGGGCTCATTCTGAGCCCTTTTGATTCATTTTATGTTTCCTACACTGTTATCTTAAGCTTAGGGACAATGTCAAAGCCCTGGGCTCCTGTAGGCTGGCTCTTTTGTCTTCTGTAGAGGTACAGCCTGTGCCAAAGCTTCTCTCTCTCTGGTTTTCAACTGGATTTCAATCAACTATTGGTGGGCCGGGTGCTTTTTCTCTTTGACTTTCATATAAACCAAACTTTGGGAAGGGTGGACACCTGTACTGGATTTCCTACTTAAACCTAGATGACAGTTCCACTTCAGCCACTCCTTAAGTCCCTGTCTGAGACTATCTTAAACAGAGTGATAAATTAACAAGGATTGAGAGGATGGGAAGGGGGATGAGAGGAAAGAACAAAGGAAGTATTTATTAGAAGAAAAAGGGAGTTTGAGCCCAAATCATTGGAACCTAGGAAGTTAAGAGCTATTTTGTTCATGAGCTGAAAATGTTTGAGTACTCAGTTCCAATGAAGATATGATAAATGCATCCCACCTGTTGCTAAAAATTCTCTTTCAACTATCCCTAGAGCACGGTATACAAAAAGAAAAAATGACTACTTTAAGCTTTGCAGGCCATATAGTCTCTGTTGCGACAACTTCACTCTACCTTCGTAGTGGGAAGGCAGCCATGGACAATGCTAAATGAAAGGGCATGGCTGTGTGCCAATAAAATTACTTATGGACTCTGACATTTGAATTTATTGTAATTTCCAGGTGTCACAAAATCTTTTGATTTTTCCCTCCCTTTAAGAAATGTAAAAACCTTTCTTAGCTCATGGGCAGTATAAAAACGAGGTAGGCTGAATTTGGCCCAGGGGCTGTAAGTTTGCAGACCTCTTCTCTAGAGAATTTGGTCTCAGAGCCCATAATCCCTTAAACCTCCTAGAAAAAATGAAGCAAAAAATATATTAGGCCAGGGACTGTCTCGTGTGACACCTAGAAAAGTACCTAGCTCCATAGCAGAGCCCAATAGGTAGCTGTGGGGCAAAGCCAGCAGGATTGGAACAAAGCGAGAAAGCCAGAAGGAATATGGTCAGAGAGGTATTCCTGGTCCAGATCTCAGAGGACTTTTGTAGTCCCTGGTAAGGACTTTGTATTTTACTCTGAGGAACGAGGGAAGTCAGTGGAAGGTTCTGAGTAGCCGAGGAGCATAAACTCATAAGGCTCACTCTGGTGGCTGGGAGAAGACTATAAACTCTGGAGGTGTCAAAGGCAGAAGCAGGGAGATCAGTTAGGAGGTGACACCCAGTAATCTAGGCAAGAGATGGTGGTGGCCTGCACCAAGAAGGTAGCAATATGAGGTGAGAAGTGATCAGGCTCTGGATGTGTGCTGACTGAATACACTTGTTTAAAAAGTGTATTTGCTCAAGTTTAATTTCCTTAAGCAAAGTAGCATTTGGTGGGCAATGGGCTGAGACAGATGAGACCTGGGTCTTACTCCAGCTGTGGGTTCCAATTTCTCCATCCAGAAAATGGGGAAAAGGCCTACTTATCATGAAGATAGGAATAAAAATGACAAAAGTCAAAGTTCTTGGAAAGGTTCTCTTGCCCACTGTATAAAGCCAGCCCTCCCCCTCCCCTTCCTCACACCAGTTTATTTCCAGTGTATTCACTGTGTGCTATTTGGAAAATGGCCAAACTGTCTGCAACAAGAAAATGGGGGACAGCGTGGCAAACTGGAGAGAAATGTTTCAGTGACTGCTCACTTTTTTCTTTTTTCCAGAGCTTTGTTTACAAGTGGCTGGAACAACACTGAAAAGAAGGTATACAACATCCCTGGCATTTCCCCCGACATGATGAAGTTAATTATTGAATATGCGTACACCCGGACCGTCCCCATCACACCTGACAACGTGGAGAAGCTGCTGGCTGCTGCAGACCAATTTAACATCATGGGTATTGTCAGGGGTTGCTGTGAGTTCCTCAAGTCGGAGCTGTGTTTGGATAATTGTATCGGCATCTGCAAGTTCACAGACTACTACTACTGCCCTGAGCTGAGGCAGAAGGCCTACATGTTCATACTGCACAACTTTGAGGAGATGGTGAAGGTCTCAGCAGAGTTTTTAGAGCTCTCAGTCACTGAACTTAAGGATATCATTGAGAAAGATGAGCTCAACGTCAAACAAGAAGATGCTGTATTTGAGGCCATTTTAAAATGGATTTCTCATGACCCCCAAAATAGGAAGCAGCATATTTCAGTTTTGCTTCCCAAGGTCATTTAGTCATTTTTTTGTGGGACGCTTAATTGTTCACTTTTGATTCATTTATCCCAGAGGGATTGTCCCAAGAGCCAGACTCAGATGTTCTGACAGATTCCAGGGCTGTAGTTACACGTCCATACACTTAGATATGTACACATAGAGAAGGCGTCTCCTGCTATTCTCTGGAATTTTGCAATTTTCTTTGCCCCTGCATAGCTAGTTCCTTCTACCCTAGTTGTATTCTCTTTGACTAAAATTCTTCCTGGTAGTGGGGGAAGGAGAGGGCAGGCCTTCAAAGGAATTTTAGTCTTCCTTTTACCCTTCCCCTTCTGTGGGTTTCCCTAACTGAGACAGGGGTTGGACTAGAAACCAGACTATGAGTTTTGCACTCAATTGTAGCCATTTGGTGCCAATTCATGTTATTTCGCATACAGAGACATAGGTATCCAACCTCTGAATGATGACCACAGCTTTTTCTGGTCTAATAATCCAGTCCAGTGGCCAAGGAATGGCCTAGCTCTGTGACCATTTGAGATAGCTTCTATTAGCTCATTCTCAGCATCCAAATGTATACCACCTCCAAAAAATAAATATTTCAACTGTGAGTTGTAAATTTACAAAAACAAAACAAAACATGACCCTACTGCAATTCAGAGGCAGACAGTAAAACTGTGGTCTTAAGGACATGGATTTTCCAGAACCCTCACCTCATCTGAATGACTTTCTCTATTTCCTTCTTAGGTTCGCCTGGCCCTAATGCATGCTGAATACTTCATGAACAATGTTAAGATGAATGACTATGTCAAAGACAGTGAGGAATGCAAACCAGTCATCATTAATGCCCTGAAGGCCATGTATGACCTAAACATGAACGGACCTTCAAATTCTGACTTCACCAACCCACTCACCAGGCCCCGCCTGCCCTACGCCATCCTATTTGCAATTGGTGGCTGGAGTGGTGGGAGCCCCACCAATGCCATTGAGGCATATGATGCTCGGGCAGACAGATGGGTGAATGTCACTTGTGAGGAAGAGAGTCCCCGTGCCTACCATGGGGCAGCCTATCTGAAAGGCTATGTTTATATCATTGGGGGGTTCGATAGCGTAGACTATTTCAATAGTGTTAAGCGTTTTGACCCAGTCAAGAAAACTTGGCACCAGGTGGCCCCGATGCACTCCAGACGTTGCTATGTCAGCGTGACAGTCCTCAGCAATTTTATTTACGCCATGGGAGGATTTGATGGCTACGTGCGTCTCAACACTGCTGAACGTTATGAGCCAGAGACCAATCAATGGACACTCATTGCTCCCATGCACGAACAGAGGAGTGATGCAAGTGCCACAACACTCTATGGAAAGGTAAGATGCCGGATGGCAAGGGAAGCAGCTTTAGGGAATGTGAAAGCAAACAGGCCCAGAAATAATGGTTTTTAGGGGTGGATGGAAAACAGAAATGGCAGTATCTACTCTGTAATACTAACTCCTCCATCGAATGACTAAGTGGCCCTTTGTAACTATCTTTTGTGATTCTTACTTATTTTTTGGTGGGGGGAGGTAATTAGGTTTACTTATTTATTTATAACAGAGGTACTGGGGATTGAACCCAGGACCTCGTGCATGCTGAGCACATACCCTACCAATGAGCTACACCCTCCCCGCTTTCTGTGATTTTACTTACTAAAAAGCAATGCTTGTACATGAGGAAAAAAGAAACTCAGATTGCAGACGCAACAGAAACGTCCCTCACCTTACTACCGCATTCATACCCTTTCTACTCCCCAGGAGTAAGTTTTAATAATCTTGGAACTCTCTTCACACAGGTCTACATATGTGGTGGGTTTAATGGAAATGAATGCCTGTTTACAGCAGAAGTGTACAACACTGAGAGTAATCAGTGGACAGTCATAGCACCCATGAGAAGCAGGAGGAGTGGAATAGGCGTAATTGCTTATGGAGAACACGTATATGCAGTGAGTCTTTGTACAACAAAAATAATAGCCCTAGATTTTCTATTAGCAAAGAAGTTTACAATTACCATTGGTAATAATTTGAAAGCTTTTCTCCCATGGAAGATAGTGGAAAAGGGAGGTATGAAATCACTAGTTTCCCTGCCCCCCAAAGAGGGCATCCTCAGTGAACAGAAGTGATGGTTAACAGCCAGCCGTTTCCTCTGCTGTCCACAGGTAGGCGGCTTTGACGGAGCTAACCGACTTAGGAGTGCAGAAGCCTATAGCCCAGTGGCTAACACTTGGCGCACGATCCCCACTATGTTTAATCCTCGTAGCAATTTTGGCATCGAGGTGGTAGACGACCTCTTGTTTGTGGTGGGTGGCTTTAATGGCTTTACCACCACCTTTAACGTTGAGTGCTATGATGAAAAGACCGACGAGTGGTATGATGCTCATGACATGAGCATATACCGAAGTGCTCTAAGCTGCTGTGTGGTACCAGGGCTGGCCAACGTTGGGGAATACGCAGCTAGACGGGACAACTTCACAGGATTAGCACTGCGAGATGAAGTAAAGTACTCCGCTTCGACAAGTACCCTACCTGTATGAGCCTCTTCATTTAGCTAATAAAAAGTCTAAGCAATAAGAATTAATTCTTTTTTTAAATAAATGCAGTGTTTAAACTTGTAAGAGTACTGGAAAATGTTCAACTTAAGGGAGCCAAGGGTTGGATGACTGAAGGGAGTGAGATGGGAGGAAGAAAGCAATTATATTCAATGATGCATAGTTTAAAAAGGAAAAATCACAGTGCAAATCAGTTCTAAAGAAATACATTTATTTAAAACTTACATTGAGACGATTAGTAGCTTTAACACAGAACAAGACAGCTTTAGGAACATAAAGCAAGCTATTTTACAACGTAATGTCTCAAAGTGTCCTAAATTCTACATCTCCTCTGACTTAAAGGGAGAGCATCAAGTTACACTTGTAGTAGAGTAGGGGCTCAATACTGCTAGTCCAGAAAACTGACTGTATGAACTTGAACTAAATATTTATTTTACAAGTAACTCAATGAGCCATAGTACATGGATCATCAGATCTTCAACCATGTAGTGAGCACTACTTTTCACGAGTGCATTATGCAGGAGGATCGAGCTAACAAGTGCTCTATCATATGTGCTTCACTGTCAGATATTTGCAGTAATGGTCATAGAGAGTAAGACAAAAGTCCTACAAAGGTAATCAACAAAGAGCAGTTATTTGGCTATCTGATTAAATTCCTTGAAGCAGAATGACTACTATATTACGTTACTGTTATTGTAGTACATCACTCGACTATGAGCTGTTTTATTTCCAATGACCAAAACATGTTATAATGTAAGCATTAAAACAAAAATAAAAATGGACTATTCTCAAGAAAGTAACAAACTGGAGTGATGAACTGTGCCAAAATGTTTAACAGCTAAGAAAGGAGAGTCTGAATTGTTTCTCAAATATTCTACAGTTGAATGGCAACCTATAAAACACCCCATTTTTCTAGTGTAGGCAGAGAACTTGCTTCACAATTCTACATATTTGGAAAAGACATGAAATGTGGCTGATATACCCTTTTTATTTAAGCTTAATTTGAGACAAGTACAAAAAACATCCTTTTGGTTATGCTTGATTGGGCCAAGTAACTAAAATGTATAATTTATCCTACCTGTCTACCTGGAGTATAGTGTAGTGTAGAATTATGAAGCAGAGAATGAAGTACTTAAACATACCACATGCTATGCTAGTCAAGAAATATAGAGGAAAAAAGTGTGCCCTAGAGACTGCCTTACCAACAGCCTGAAGAGTTTAACACACAAAAGCACACCAATCTTCCATAAACACTATCTTTCCAGCTTCAAACATAAAAAAAGATTTCAAAATATTTTTGGTCCCAGAAATACTATACAGATCCAAGCGATCAAGACGAAACCAGTATCAGTGAATTTTGAGATTTTTTTTTTAGCAGTACAGTTTAGAATTGGCACAGCAAAAGCAAAGTTGGGTATCAAGATACACAAGACCAATCATGCAAACAACTGCAAGTGAGATGTATCACTTAAACACTAAGCTCATGACTGACATTCTCAATATATACACTGATTTTTTTTTTAAACTGTCGTGGGGTAGGTATAGTTAAAGGATATCCATTCTAAGATATAAGCAGCCTCACTCAAAGTTATGTATAGTTATTACTTTTTGGTATAATCAATTCCTCTTTTCCTTCTACAAAACAAAAACAAAAGCAAAAAAAATAGGTTTCCTTGAATACACATTAAGCTGTCTTTTTAAAGCTATATTTTTAACTGTTCCAATTACCAAACACAATCTTTAAGTTTCCATCAGAAAGGAAATTTATTTCCCAGAGAGCCGTTTTAGGCTGGTCATCATAATCAGAACCTTTCCAAATGCTCTGGGAAGTTATTTCCAGTTGAGAATTTCAGAATGTCAGCCTTGAACAGATTTAAGCAAATCTGGTTTCTTTCCTTATTAACAAGTTAGTTAGGATATTCCAGAAACACAAGTTATTGATGTGAAATCACACATGTAAATTCAAATATTGAAATTAGGAATTCAGTAGTCAGGAACCCTGCACACATCATCATGCAAGGAAGGACTTACCCTTTCTTTTCAGCCATGGCCTAGGCTGCCTGCTGAGTTAAAAAACAACAGTTTCAATCATGTTTTCAAAACCAGATTATACCTAAATCTTACGAGTTATGACTTCTGCCACATCATGTGAAAAAAAGACAACCCTACAAATAACTTAGTAATGACTATCTCAGAAGACAACTCTGAGACAAAAAAAAAAAGTCAATCGAAAACCTTACAACACACCCTTCTGGAGAGAAACTGGCACCACAATGAGCGACTAAATTATTTCAGCACCACCAAGAAAGGAAGTTTGCTAGTGTAGTCTTTCAGAGAGAACTGAGAACTTCATTCAATGAACTTTTCTGTCTTACTTGCATAGACCTCTCACAACTAAGAATTAGCACTTCTCAAAAGCTAATGGCTTTTATTAAAATAACTACAAATACATGGAAATTAAGAAAACGGTAGATGTAGCATAGGACAATATATCCTCATACAGAAGTAGACTTGCCCAACCCTATCCTGGCCTAAATTAAAATGGTTTGAAAGCAGATTTCCAACACATTTATTGAAAAACTTTGTCCTAGGCAGGGACACCAATTTAGCAATTTCAGATAAGTTCTTAGTATAGATTCCAAGGGCTAAACATTAATAGCCTAATAGCATACTGAGCACCAGAACTCCTGGTTGTGCCTTTTCCTTTTGATGTTTGATCCAACTTATAAGATTAACTACAATGGACTAGGGAAAAAACAAAACAAAACCATTGCACTTGGAATTCAACTTCTAGAATTGTATTCCAGAGTGCCTAAGAAGGTAGACATTCTGAAAGAAACAAGAGAAGTATACTGGACCCAAACCGTCAGAGCAGGAGTCTGTTATGTTAAGTGAGTGCTAAAAGTCAACCCAAGTGCTAATTTGCACAAAGCTTGGGAGCAGGTAAGGGGAGCAGAAGAATGCATAAAAATAAATAAAAGATAACCATAGTGATAAATTTTTAAGAGCCATAATTATGCACCCAAATGTGGTATTCTAGACTCACGCAAAGTTCCAATGAAAGTCTAGGGCAACTGGATAAAACATAATAATCTGGGCTGAGAAATAATAAGGCTTCTCTTTAGCAACATTTCTCTAAATTGTTACTTTCTTCCCATTTTGAAAAAAGTTTTAGAAAGGAATGATGAGGATTCCATACAATATGCATTAGAGCAAAATTTAAAACTGAAGGCATTGAGTGTCGATTGTCACAGGCATTATTTACACTAACTTATCCTCAAATAAGCTCGCAACTCCTGAAAAAGTGTCTTTAAATTGTTCAATGCCTTTGATTTCTTATTCTCGACTAATAATACTTTTCTTCCTAGAAAAACAAATTCCACAGGTATAACTTCCTCTGTATTCAATCCATCAACTAAAGATCAATACTTTTGCCAACCACCATTATCTCAGAGTGATGGCTTGAAGTATTTTATAACACAGTTGCTAAAGAAATTAAAAACACTCAAAAAATGCATGACCCAATCACAAATTTCTCATCAATCATCTCTTCAAGAAATAACAAAATAGCATCTCTAGATAAATAAAACAAACTATCAATGCAAACATTCTGAAACCATCTTGCTGAAATATTGTGCTTTTTTCCCTTCAAATTTCAATCTCACTATTGCACACACCTCCTGCAGATGAGGGCTTAATGCATAAATTCTGATCTTGTCAAAACTAACCATTCAGGAAAAAATGAAGATTATCAAAATAAAATGTGCAAATAAAACTGGTGCTTAAAGCATGTTCAAAACATAAATCCCTAAGACAAAGGAGTTATAAACTGTTGGCAGAAAAACAGCCAAGTAACTACACCTGGTTTTTCAACTTCTCTTTAATAAGATCTTATTTAGCTAGCACATACACACAAACCAAAGACGGATCAAGACTGCAAACCAACAACAATTACCACATATTGAATTGATTTTCCCATTCTTCAGTTTTTAAAGAGACTTCCTTTATACGGGGTGATAATCGGTTCATGTAGAAAATAAGTTATCGACGTAATTTTTCATGTAACAGTCTGGGTATCTTCAGCCTCATGAAACAGGTATAACTGTTTTAAGCTGCATGTATTAGAGAACCTAGCATTCTATCTGAGAGCTTGGCACTCGCCGCATGTTTAGGGCATGCCGATGTATTTCCTGCATCTGTCTGATCCGGTCCTTCTGCCACATTAAGTTTTGAGGCATAGGGTATCTCTGAGTGCCATGCAAGTACCGGTATGGGATTCTCACGTGGCAAGCAGTGGCTCTACAACGAGGCTGTGGCATGGGAGGAAGAAGCATCCACCTCTTTCTCTCAGCACAGTATCGGTAGGCTTCTTTCCGATACTGTTTGTCAATATCATCACTGTTTTTCCAGCCCCCAATAATGAAAACATCATCTTTGTAATAGCAAATGGCTGCTCCTTCGATGCTTAGGACTTCTGGAGGTAAGCTTTCAAGGATCTCATCGGAAACTTGGCTGGCAATTTTTCTTACTGCCTCTTCATTTTCTATCGAATAACTCTTGGGACAGCATGAGGCTGTCTGGTAAAAGTTTGAATTGACCACGGACATTTGGAAAAAGCAGTAATTGTCAATAAGTGGCAAAGATTCCACATCTTGCCACTGTCGAGTCTCTGTATCATAGCAAGTAATGACAGCCTTTAATCCATCTTCAGTGTCCCGGTCCACAGGAGTGCGGGCAGCAATGTACACAAACCGGTCTTCAATAGCTAGTGCTTTAACATCTCGAAGAATCTTTGGTGCCGATTCCAAGTTGTGCCATTTATCAAGCTCGGGATTATAAACAGTCACATCTTTAAAACCAGGACTAAAGTTGCCATGTCCTCCAATGCTGTAGAGCTTCCCTTTGACTTCTGTCAGCCCAAAAGAATGCTTCCTTGTCATCAGACTACAAACATGTTCCCACGTATTCAAATTTGGGTTATATCTTTCCACAGTTTTAGCAAATCCTGGTTCCATTGACCCAGCAACATACACATAGGATTCTGTTACTGCAACAGCATGTCCATCAAGGTGATTATGAATATGGGGTAGGTTTACCCATCTGTCCTCATCGACAAAATATCCCACACATTCACTTAAATAGTCTCCTCCTTCTGACACGCCTCCTATAACCATGATCACATCCATGTTCTGCCCATAGCGAGGTAACAAAGAAACATGAGAAGCAGGATGCTGGAACGTGCCAGACTGTATATTCTCAGCTCTCAGAGCATGCCTCTCCACTGCATCGGCCACTAACTTGACACAAACTTCATTATTGGCCACCAGCCTCTCTGGTTTGACATGACGAGTAAGGTAAGTAGGTTTCATCTGGGACAATCGGAGCAATTTAAAAAGTTCTTCAAAGTATCTCTCTCTCTCTTCAGCATTTCTCTGAACCCACTTTAAAACTGTTTCAAACAGAACCTCTTCAGAGTCAACCGTAATCTCCAAGTCTGACAGCCAGTCTCGAATGAGGTGGAAAGGTAAAGTATAAAATTCCTCATCCTGAATTACTTTGTGGAAATTTCTCCGTATCATATCTGCAGCTTTCAGAGCAAGTTGGCTCAGGGTATACATGTGAGCTAAGCTATGGATGGCCACACAATTAGAGAGATGAAGTTTTTTCTTGAGAAATTCTCCACAAAATTCTTTTAAACGAATTAATAGGAACCTAAAATCAAGAAAAAGAAAAGGGATTAATTTTCAGATGTGCATATTTTATGTGGTTACATGCTGAGAGTATCTGAATTATACAGATGGAAATGGTAATAAGCTTCATCTCACGTCATGTACACCACCTGAAAAAAAAGTGTGAATCCAAGTTAAAAAGGATTGTGCTGAAAAGTATGTTTAAAAGCATATATAAAATCATCTTTATATATTTTAATTATACATTTTATATATTTTAATTATTTCCATTATACAGTCTATATGTAATTATATGTTAAACTAAATACATACAATACATACAAAATGGAGTTTTTAGTTACATAAGGCTTTTCAGAATATATCCTTTAACAAAGTACAGTAGTCCCATATTTTATTTCCACTTTAATTTACCCTTGGCAAAGGCAAATCTCAATCCAAACTTCTCTCTGCCATCCTGCCCTAATCCCTTGCCAGCAACCAGCCTCTTCTTCAATCAGGCTGGTCTCAGTGAAAAGACTTTTTAAAGCATCAATACATGGTATAGGAACTATGACTCCTGGGAGGCTGTTTGATCAGATCTCAAAGGGAATGGCAGTGCAGGCTTTGTGTCAGAGGTTTTAATCTTCTCTTCCCGAAAACTTTCTCCCAGAGTAGCCCAGAGCTGGGGGCAGGCGTAGTGCTCAGGGGCTTTGACCTAAACTGGGTTCTTCTCATTGAAGCAGGGTGGCAAGGCTAAGTCAAACATCTGAAGAAGCCAGGAAATAAAATAACAACAGAAAACATGTGTAGGATGGTCCATGTTAAAAAAGAAAGTGGTTTGCCATGTAGCTGACTAGAAATTGCCTGCCCACATATAGTTAATCTGGCAGAATTCAGCCCTTGAGGGTGACCAATTTGAGACCATTGCTTTAAAGAGAGTTTAAGTCCCCAGAACTGAGAACATTAAACAATGTAAGAATGATTTCATCAGTCCAGTCTCCTCTCACTACAGTAAACATTTGCTATTATGATTACTGTGCTTACTATGACAAAAGGGTGAATTTCAAGGCTGGCTCCCTTCACTCTCTTCAGGGAACATACCATCTCAGACAAAGACAAGATAGAGTGAAAGCTCTGGCAGCTCTTGAACACGTCTGGGTGCTGGGTCACTCATTCTTGGGCTGCCCCACCCCCTCCTCGGAGCTCCTATTTTGGGCAGGAACTACAGGTAACCCAACACATATTCTCTTGAACAGGTGTTTGGAAACATTTCTCTGAAAATAATAGCTATCGTATACTAGGCATGTGCCATGTGACAGGCATCATTGCTGGGCACTTTCTATTATTTCTTTAGTGCCCTGCTAGGTGGGCATGATCAACAGATAGAGGATATGGCGGGAGGTGGGGCAGTAGGTAGGGAGAGGAATCCTGCCTTGGAGCTGATGGGTGAGACTGGACGTGATGGGTGCAGTGCCTAACATGAGGCAGCTGCTCAGCAACTGACATACGGAGAGAAGTTAGAGTTTTAAGTAAAATGGGGTGTTCTCTCCTCTCCTTCACCCCAACTCCCCAATAAAGCAGGGGCAAGTCTGGAAGAACACAAGCTCACATGACAGAGCAGATGCAGCTTGAGTGAGTGCAATGACCCTTCTCTATCCATTTTCATTCAACAAATTTCCCTCTCTCAGACCTGTATCTACCTGCCACACCCCACCTTCTAATAGATGACCCAGCCTCATGCTTTGAGAAAACAGAAGCAATCAGGCAGAAACTTCATTTTCCTGCCATCCAATCTGCCTGCAGCTGTACCCTATACTCTGCCTTCCCAGTCTAACCTCTCTCTTTTTAATATAGATTCTATCCCTTTCTTGGTTTCAAGGGCTTTGGTCCTGTAACATCAATTTTTTCTCATTCACTGATGCATTTTTCATCAACACGTAAACATGCTCCAGTTTCTCCTATCTGGAGGATGGGGTGGGGAAGAGACCTCCTTGGACTCCTCCCCAAACATGTCTATGTGCATCATTTTTCTGATGCTCTTTACAGCCAGACCTAAATGGCTCTTGTCAATGCCATCAAGAACCTCTATTATCACTGAATCCATTGACCACTTATGGATGACAGAGTTGACACGACTGGCTCCTCTCTCCTTGAAGCTTTTTCTAGGCTTCCATGGGATCAGTCTCCTCTGCTGGTTCCTCTGTAACATTCTGGAGAACCCTAGGGCTCAGTCCTGCTTCTTCTCTTTTCTATCTACACTCTTTTCCTAAATAATTTCATCCATTCCCGTGGCTTTAATTACCACCTAACCTGCTAATTTCCTTCCAGTCTCTAGCTCCCCATGCTGTTCTGTCCAACTGCCTACTAAGATATCTCCTGGACCAAAAAACCAAACTCCTGATCCTCCTCTCAAATGCTTTCCTGCAGTCTTCTATATCTTAATGAACAATGAACAACTCCATCTTTCCAACTGCTTGGGTCAAAAAACTGGCAGTCTTTTCTCTCACACCCCACATCAAATCCATCAGCAAATCCATCTCCTCTACCTTCAAAACAGATCTAAAATTGATGCACTTTGCCATCACCTTTACGTCTCTCTCCTCAATCCAAGCCTCCACCACCACTGCAGCAATGTCCTGAACTAGTCTCTGCTTCTGCCCTTGCAGCCCCTTCCTCACCAGCCCATCCTTTTTCTCAACACAGAATTCTCCAAATTAGACTGCATCATTCCTCTACCCCAAACTTTCCCATCTCATTCAGAGTTAGAGCTCAAGTCCTTCCACAGGCCGACAAGGCCCTGGGGGATCTGGATCCATCCCCAGGTCTCTCCGACTCCTCTTACCCTGCATCCTTTGATCCAACCACACTGGCCTCCTGCTATCCTCTAATATCCAGACCAGCTCCACCTCACAGTCTTTGCACCTGTGTCCCCTAAAGGAAACACCCTTTACCTCACCTCCTTCGGTTCTTTGCAAAATATCTTCTTCCTCACGAGGTTTTCTCTATCCATCCAATTAAAAAAAGAACAGCTCCTCTACACCCATTTTCTGTATATCCTACCATGCTTTATTTTTCAGCTAATGCCATCATATCCAACACACTATCTTACTTATTTATTGTCCATCCACCAATGCAAGCACACGAGGAAAGGGACTTTTATCTATTTTGTCCACTGCTGAATCCCCCGCAGCTTAGAACCCAGTGTCTGATCTGATGTGTAACAGGCACTTAATAAGTATTTGTTCAAAAAACGAATCTGTAACTTAATACTGCCTAAACAGACTCCTCCCCATTTCCAAAGTGCATTCACCTGCCTCCTAACCAGTCCCGGGAGCATCCACCCCTGCTCTCTACAATCCATCTTCCACAGTAGCAGAATCATCTTTTAAAATATTTAAATCAGATCATTTCATTACCCGGCTTCCCATCATCCACTAAAATCCAAACTCCTTTTTCCAACGCATTTCACACACTCTTCTCCCCTTCACCTACTAGATACAGGTTCACTAAATTTTCCTTTTTCAGTTCTTGTCTAAGCCAAACAGCATCCTGCCTGAGGGCCTCTGCGCTAGTTGCCAGGAATGGTCATTCCCCATCTTTGCATGGCCAGTTCTCCTTGGCTGTTTGGAGATCGGTTTAAATGTCACCTCCTCATAAAGGTCTTTCCTCTAAGCAATCACTATCCTTTCATCTTTTTAATGTCAACACAGCATTTATTACATGCAGACTTTTTCATTGCCTTTGTCCCTCCACCTGGAATCTGAGCTCCCTTCTTAAGAGCGGGGTGACCTAGATGGACTGGCTGGCTGCCTCCTCAGTGCCCAGAGCAGTGGTCTCCCCACAGCACACAGCAGGCTCTCAGTAAATATCAAACGAATGCACTTCGTCAGGGCTACTCGAGCCCCCCCCCCTCCCCGGGCACTGCCCTCTCCGCCTTCCGCGGCCTCCCTGTACGCGGCCGGCGTTCGGCGAGCATCTTAACTTCCCCGCCCTCCGCCGCCTACCTGTCGGCCAACTCCAGCACTTCGTGCACACTGCCCGTGCTGACGCGGATGCGCCCGGTGTACATGTATTCGATAACGGCTTCCACCGTGTCGGGTTCGGGCCCGGGCTCGGAGCTCCACTTGCGCATCTCCACCCGGCCCGAGCGGGACTCGGAGAACTGGCCCGAGAGCAGGGGCGTAAAGTACTCGGTGGCGGCCGCCAGCACCGAGCGGTGGGCCCGGAACTCGCGGCCTCCCGCACCGCCGAAGCACAAGGTAATGTCGCAGAAGAGGCCCTGGCGCCGTTGCTCGTTCTGCCGCCACGACAGCTCCGAGCAGTGAGAACTACATTCGAAATCCTCGGCCTCCGGGCCCGGATCGCCGCCGCTCGCCTCCATTGCAGACAAGCCCGGCCCATGCCCGAAGTCCACCGTGCCACTGCCTCTGACTTCGGCGGCCAGCCCAGCTGAGCCGGCGGCGGCCGTCTCCATGCTCTCCATCTCCAGCACCTGAAGAGACGCAGCAGCAGCCGCCGCCGCCGCCGCCGCCACTGCCGCCGCCGCCATCTTGACGCTGCCGCGCTCGACTCCGCAGTCTCGTAACGGTCTGGCGGTTCGGGTGCGACACCGTGGGATTCTGGGAATAAATAGTGAGCTCCGGGCGGAGCCGGCCGGCCGGCCGGCCGCTGGGTCTGCGCACGCGCTGCCCCGCGCCCGCCCTAATGCGCTGGTCTTTGGTAAGGTTCAACGTTACCGCTCCCCAGTTACGATCACCTCCTCCGGAGGCCAGCCATCCGCATGCCTGCGGGAGGTTCACTGTTTCCTCCCCCTTAGAGAGTAGCATGCTCTTCCTGGTCGTTTTATAAAATAAAAACCACCTTAGACCATCACCCATGGTTAGTGTCTTCGGTGGCAACATTGGATTTTTATTTAAATGTTTAGAATGGCTTTGGAGTAAAACTTGAAAAAGAGAGACTGAGCCCCAGCTAAGAGGATGAGGGTGAACAAATTACTATCTCTGAACTGATTTATCTCCTAAAAACGGGATACTCTCTACATTGGAAGATCGCTGTGAGAAATAAGATGCTTGTCAAGTGTTTTACTGTGTTTGGTCCATAGTTACTGTACACACATACTTGGTAAAAAGATGAATAAAAACTTGTTTGGGGTTTTAAGCAAAGGAGTGACTCAATTAGATGCCTGTTTTAAAATACCGCTGGCGGCTACATGGAGAATGGACTGTTAAGGGGACAAAAGTGGAACTAGGGGCACTAAGTTGGCAGGCCAGGTATGGATAGATCAGAGGGCTAAAATTAAAGGATAAATCCACAGGACTTGCAACCAGATAGAGAAGTGAAGAAAAGGATGCCTCCTGGGCTTTTGATTTGAGTATCAAGGTAAAACTTTGGTTCCCATTCACTGAGATATGGGAAGTGCAGATTTAGGGCAGAAGATAGTGGGTTTTGTTTTGTTTTGTTTTTATTTTTTGAAGATAGTGTTTTTTTAAGAGGTGGATGAACATTTAAAAAACCACATGTAGTAAAACTATTAGAAAATATAGTTCAAAGGGATGCAGATAAAAGGAAATGGATGACATGAGACAGCAGTATGTCTTCATTGTTACTATATAGTTTATTTAAACCAAACTATGATAATACAGAGGAGCAACTGAGGTGGCAGCTGCCCAGAACCTTTCTGGATTACAGATGCAAACTGGCTGGAAAAGAGTCAGTAATAAACAGACAAGTCAGCTGCATAAATAGAGACCGTAACACACAAGACATTTCACAGCTTTTTACTTTGCGCTTCCATTTTAAACATATGTATGTTACAACTTTACATGTTAAATTACTGCTCCACATATTTTGTAACAATGGTAAGGATGCAGATGGTCCCATCCCCCTAACATAAGCAGACATTGGTCTGCAACATGGAACATTTCAGGGGGATACCAAACAAACTCAACGCACAATATACAAAAAGATCCTAAAAAAAAAAATCAGATTAATACAATGCTCTTCAGGTTATATGAGGAAGAAAAGGGAAATGGAAAAACAAGATATTAGGGTCCTTTAAATGGAGAGTATCTTGAAGTCTTAAAAGTGTCATCCCCTTCTTCCCAGGGAAAAACATTTTTTTTTTTAACTAATGGAAAAAAGAAAGCAGTATCATAAAGCCCTACAAGGAGGAAAAACACTTTGGACTGCACTTAGATGCTTCCATATAATAAATACAGTGGGTAGCAGAGCAAACGTCACAAGTATTGGCTGGGTTCTTATTTCTATGCTTATAAAAAAAAATATTAAGCTTCTTTGTGTAGACTGAATGGTGTTAGCCTGCGGGTGTTAGTTTTCGGTGCCTGTTTACATTCTGTCCTTTAAGGAAGCTCCAGTGCCAGCTGTCTGCGGCTGTCTCCCCGGGGGAGGAGTTCTCATCTTCTCGTTACTGTGATAGGGTTCCTGGCTCCATTACATGCTCATGTGTTCCGGGAGAACATATGAAATATCATCCCATGGGTGACGATACAGCCCCTGCTTCAGCCTCTTCTGATCGAGATAGTGGCCTAAAATGCAGCAAATGCAGCTTTTTGTTAAGAGTTGGTGAGTTTGTTAAGTTTTGGTCAGGGGAGGAGATAAGGAAGGGAAATCCTACTAATACAAAAAGAAAGGAGGAAGTACACCCAGCTCCAGCCCACAAGTAGATGCCAGTCTTGGTAAAACAGCAACTATTTGACTTCATTCTGTTCTCCAAGGCTAGCAATCAAACTCATTTCCAAGAACAAAGGAACAAAGATAAAAATAAAGGGGAAGTTGAAGTATGAGAGGAAGGATTAGGAACAATGATTAAGACAACGTGACATCTCTTTGATAGAAACTGGCCACGTAGGTAGCTGGTATATCTGAACTGTGGGATAAAATAAAACAAAACCAAAACCCAAAAAACAAAGACCCCTTACTACCAACTCACCAATGAAGCCCATACTCCTTCCCAGCACAAAGATGCCATTGAGGGCTCCAATGTCAATATATTCATCAGCTTCCTCCCTGCAACACACAATTCACTTGTAGTTTTTAAATGGCTCACATGACTGCCCTCCTCCCACAGACAGTACAGTTTTCTGCCCAGGAACGAGGAGCTGGCTCTCTCTGGATTCAAAGTAGAAAAGAGAGGTGTTCTGGTTGGTAGGAGGAGAGGCCATTCTTGTTTTCTTCTCTATACTTCTCCACATTTTCTAAATCCTCTAAAAGGAGCATGTATTGCTTTTAGAGTTGGGAGGAAACAGAAAGAAGAATCAGCAAATGTTAGGAAGAAGAAAACCACTGCAAGCTCACCGAGTAAAGGACCCGCAGTTTCTGAGCATGTCTACAAACGCAACTCCAATTAAACCGTCTACATTCAGGATAAGATTCGGTTTCTGGGAAGGCAAAAAATTCAAAGCATTTATCATTATTACTCATTTTTTTCTCTCGTAATTTTCCACTGTTACTACTACAACTATTACTGTGAACTCCTGACCACCATTTACAAACCTCCCACCAAAATATCCCCGCTGATTAGGAGAGCCTATGTCTTACTTAATTCCCAGCGTCTAGCAAAGGACCCAGCCCCACGTTAACACTTAGTATATGTCAGTCGAACTTAAAGCAACTGAAACAACATTTCCCAGAAAACCAGGTTTGATTTTAGCTACACGGTCAAAATGTAACCTGACTCTCACTTCCCCCAAGAAATTCACCCAAAGCTCTGATACGGGGATTAGGGACATTTTCTTTTTTACCTTTGAGGTGGTAATCTTCTCTACCTCCAGCGCGTAGTCGAGCAGGGGGGTAGCAGGGAAGTGCTGTCTGACGTAATCTTTGAGGATCTGCACTCGCATGTCTGGGTTGTTTATCTAGGATGTGACCCAAAGTTATAGAGGAACCCACTCTAACACTGCTGTCCATGTAGCATGGATTACGACGCTGCTGTAGGGCGTAAGGTTTCTGAAGTCCTCCCATATCTTATTCCAGCCTCAAAACCACCCGAGACACAAAGATGTTAGGTCAGTTAGCCAAGGGTCCTACAGTCCTAAGCAGCAGGGGACTGGGGCCCCACTCTCCAACAGGAAGCCTGAGGTTCCGGCCGCTAGCCCTGCTGCCCACCAGCTCAGTGACCTAGTAAACCTGTAAGCAAGTTCTACAAGGTTCTTAGTTTTTAACTAAGCAAGCACATATTGGCAGTGGGGCAGCAAAGCACTCCTGAAATTCCTGGTAAACCTCTGGACCTGCAATGAATAGAGATGAACCCTCTGTTTAGGGACCCACACTAAGTGATCATCTGTCAGCAGGGGACTGAGATGGTTTAGGCGCCCACCAAGTCCCAACACCCCTTGGCCAAGACATGTGAGGTCAGTATGAACTCCAGGAAGGAAGGCACCCAAAGACCATGTGTGGCAGCGCAGCCCTGACCTAGCTCGGAAAGACGCCCTGTGCTGCACGTGCACTGTCGGCCTGGGAGCTGGGGGTGGCTGGGCCAGGTTCTGCGAAGCCCAGATGGAATGTCCCTAAGAACGAAAGCTGTCCCTGGTTCAGTCCTTGTCATCAAGCCGCCTCTGGATCTACCCTGAGCTGACCCAGCATTGCGATGCCCAGATCACACACATAACCCTCTTGTTTTAATGTGAGTCATACACCCCGCCTAGACCAGTAGAGTGAATGTGGTTTCTGGAGCTGCGGAGCCAAGGGCCTGAGCTGTCCCTGAAGGTCCCGGAGCAGCTGTCACTACCTCTTCTCTCGTTCCCTTTGATTTCTAAACACAACTCACTACCAGGACACACAGAGGACTACCTGCCCTGTGGGGGACTCTATTAACTGCTTAGAATATTTACCTTGGCCTCTGACTTTATCACTCGTCCTGCCCCAGTGGGGTCAGGCTTAACCACATGGCTTGCTTTGGCTAATAAAATGGGAGTGAGAACAGGAGCTGGGCAACTTCCAAGCAGAAGCTTTGAGAGCTTTCTTGTGGTTCTGTGATGGCTGTTTTCCTCCTGACAAGACCAGCACCTCCCCGAAAGGGGCTGCTCCCAGCCGCAGCCAGCCCCCAGTGGATGGAGGGTGAGTAAGCAGCAAACCTCTGCTGCTCTGACCCACTGAGATTTTTGGAGTTTTGTTACCACCTCCTGCAGCATTATCTAAGCTACGGTGACTGATCCATCCCCTTAACCCTGACCTTGGTCCTTTCTCATAGCTATAAGATTCACTTGGGAAGCTAAAGTGACCAAGTTTCCAGCTCATCATATTTTCACACCACAACTGAACATGATAAAAAATTTTTAAGGGCAATCTGTCTTATAATGGGAAAAACCACCCTGGAGACCCAGTGCCCTGAAGCAGAGCGACGACTCACCGATTTCACTCGGTGGCCGATGCCCATGATCAGTTTTCCTTCCTTCTTCATCTTGTTCACAAACTCCATGGGGATGATGCCGCTGTCAAAGGCCTTGCTGAACATCTTAGCTGCTGCATCCAGGGCGCCCCCAAACCGGTCCCCCTAAAGAAGAAGCAAGCCCATGTCACCCAGAGCTGCAGGTGTCTCCTTCAGCTTTGCGGACCAATCTGGCATGCCCCGAACAGCCCCCAGCATGGGTCCCACATTCGATAGCCCCTCTGAAGACCCTGCTGTAGCCAAGCTGCGTGATGCCAAAGCCCAGTGTCCCTACTGTTCGCCTCCCAGGAAGGCAGTACTCACAATGGTGAGCAGCCCCGAGGTGAGGCTGGAAACCAGGTCCTTCCCGGCCCGAGCACAGATGATGGTGTTGTGAGCCCCAGAGACGGCTGGCCCATGATCAGCCGTCACCATCAGGCACATCTCAATGAACTGGCAGGAGTACTTGGGCAACCTGGAGGAGGGCGAGTAAAGGGCAGGGACAGGAGACTTGGAACAAAGGCGAGCTGCTGAACAGGAGATACATCCACAAGGCCATGGTCCATCTGTTTCCCGTCTCCTTGAACAAGTCACTCGGACTCCAGAAGAGCAACCTCCTAATCTAAGTCTAATACTATCTTACATCTTCACGGCAGAACCTTCTCATTCCTGAGCTGCTCTGGGTGTTGCCGGTGTCAAATGCTGCTTATAAAGTTGAGATAGCAACCAGGGTCTGAAATTGCTTCTTTAGGCGGCAGTTTTTAGCGCAAGTTGCTGCAACAGGATGTGACCTTATCTGGGGATACGACCCTCCAAGTGCCAGATGGAGAGAGGTCCCTTTCACATGCACAGCCATTAACCTCCCAGCGGATGATTAAGCACAAAGTCTGGAGCTGGGGATGCCAGAGCAGACAGAGTGAGACCTGCTCGGGTGTTACAACCTGTGAACTTCTCCCAGGAAGGGCCCAAAGCAGGACCAGGACCCATCTGTCTCCTGGTTAGGGCATGACATAAACCAAGACTTTGACCTGGCTTTCTGCCCAGGGCCATTCCAAACCAGGGCTCTGTGACTGTGAACTCATCGGTCTCCTTGTCTTGATGTCAATCCCAGGGGAGAGCTAAGCTTGGGAATTGCAGAGAAAACCAAATTTTTTTCACATGCAGGCTGATGGGACACAGATTTGCAGAGGATATGATACGAGACTGCTTAACTCTGCCTGTTTAGCAACTCCACCAGGCCTGTGCTCTGTAATCTACCAGACACGTCCAGACTTCCCGTGCTAACCTCTACCTTTCTCTCAGGAGGCTGCATTCACTCTGGCCCATTTCTTTAAAAGTTCCCAAGGGAAAGGGGCTGATCCCAGATCCCCGATGAGGTCATCTGCTTCTGTTGGTTAAGACTGGCCTTTCTGTCCTTGGAAGACTTAAAAACAGCCTGTACCTCTTTCCTCTGGCCCTTCAATTGATCTGTGGCCATCAAGACTGGCCCTGGACATGTTCCCCAAGGCTGCCCACCTCTGCTCCCTTGACAGAGGAAAATTAACTGAGTCACAGGGCCCTACCACCTTCTGCCCTCCACGCCTCACCTTTTCTGGAACCAGAGGAGGCCGAGGACACCGCCGATGCCCATCTCCTCCTTGAAGACCTCTGTGATGGGCATGCCCGCGTAGATGAGCTCCTGGCCTCGCTCGTCGCAGATGCTGGTCATGAACGAGGCAGGTTTGCGGATCAAGCCCAGCTCCTGAGCAGAGACGGGGGCAGAGGCAAGCAGGGCTATGGTGACCAGAGATTTTCTCAGGACTGCCCTTCTCTCTGTGCTCAGAACCCGTGTCCCAGGAATGTCTTTAATTCTGGCCACCAAGCAACAGCTCTCAAAGAAAAGTTCTCCCAAGAAAGAAGTACAGAAGCTGTTTTATTAGATTATTTCAGGTGTAGAAAGTAGGAGCTCTGTGCCACAGCACCCACTCAGCGTCAGCACTATTTCTGGTCTTAACGGAGCGTCTGCGGGGCCAGGCAGTGCACTAAGCCTGCTGGCATCACTGGTTCACTTTAACCTCACCACCTCACGACCTCACGACAAAGTACCAGTCCCTTGTGTTATAGCAGCGGAAAACAAGGCTCAGTAGCCGGCCCGGGTCACCTGGCTAAGAAATGGAAGAATGCATCCAAAGGGAAAATTTTAAATACTCCACACACAGCTGCTGGTCCCCCACCAAAATGTAATGAGGCTCATGGCTGGGGGACTGGAGGATCCCCTCAACACGTCCCTTCCCCAGTGGAGGGGACAGAGCTCCTGAATCTTTCGTTTCCAGAGTTGAGGCACAGCGGGGGTATCATCGGCTAACTCTGTTCAAGCCCAGTTCTTCAATCATCCCTTCTGAATTTTAAGAAATGCTTTTAAGTTATGTGTTAATGACAGAAATGACATGAATACACTCTCCTTTTTACAAATCCAAAATAGAACAGATTAAGTTATGTTGCCTTTGACCTCCACCTCATCGTGGTTTTCTGCCTTCCAATTGGTTGGTTTAGTGGACATCTTTTTGGACCTTTCTTTCCCCATTTTTATTTATACACATACATAGACACATGGAGACTATACAATGGTGTTTTGCGTGCCTACACCTTTCACGATCACAATAGAAACACTGTCCTATAATGTGCTGTTTACTCAACAAACTTGAGCTCCATACGTGTCAGCTCATACACAGACCTACTTCACTTTTTTTTTACTTCATTCTAACTGCTGCACAGCACCCCCTCACATGACAATCCTACAAGTTAGCCATTCCTCCACTGATGACCATCAACCAGAAGAATATTCTTGAACATGTTTATGTGTATATGCAAGCAATTCTTTTGAAGTAGCTTTCCAGACGTGGAATTGCTGGGCCATGAAGTATGAGCCCTGTTAAATGTGACTGACGTTACCCAACTGCCTGTCAGAAAGGTTGTGCCAACGCCACTCTCACCAACAGTGAATGAACGCACCAGCCTCCTCATACCCAAACAAACAACCCCTCAAAGAATTTTTTTGTTTTTGCAGACCTGTAGGGGAAAACTGGTATCACAGCTTTTACTTTGGTTTCTTTTATAATGAGTGAAGTTGACATGTCTTCATGTTGAAAGCATTATCTCCTACCCATTTTTCTAATGGGTTACTGGTCTTTTAAAAATTGATTTCTATGAGTTCTCTTATACTAAGAAAATTAGCTCTTCATCTCTGTTCTGTTCCTTCCTTAGACAAGTAGGCAGAGTGGACTTTCTACCCTGAAATCCCTCAGCAGGTGCAAAGAGCTCTAAGGGACATTGTCTGTCCCAGCCTCCGTTTCTAGGTCAGGCCACACAGCTGCAGGAGATACATACTGCCCCTTGCCCTCCCCTGGGCCCTGCATTTGTCTTACCCATTGGTCAGAAGGGGCCGCCCCACAAGCTCCAGCACAAGGGCTGGAATCCAAGAGTCAATCATCACAGTTGCTCCAGATGCCCTCAGAGAAGCTCCCAGGGGGCGTGGTTTGCAGCCCAGAGCAGTGAGCAAGTGGTCGCTCTAACTTGTAGGGCAGGCCTGGTATCCAGGGGTTTGAGCCACATCAACTCATACCCACCCCACCTAAGGGCCTAAGTCTCCCTTGCCCACGTGGTCAGGGACACATGCAGCACCTACCCTGGCCCAAGAGTAGTCCATGGGCACCGTTGGGGGCGGCACCTCCTGGGCAGGTACGATGACTCCTCTGGCCACCAGGTCCTCGTACACAGACCTGGGAGGCAGGAAAGGGGGAAGAGAAAAGGCATCCATGTGGATTTCATTCTTCTGGGCTCTTCTAAGCCATCCCAAGAATGCTCCTCCACCTAAACCCCAAACTTTAGGTTTTCCAGCTCCGTATCCCCTCCTGTCAGCTGCTTACTCTGTCTGACCAGTTGGATTCCTGAGCATTAAATGGAAATAGGTTCTGGCCAAGATCTGCCCCTTCTCTTCTCTGAATAGGGCTTTAGCAAAAACTGCATGTGGAAGCCAAGAAAGGCCAGAGAGGAGGAATGGGAAGACACAGCAGGTTATCCAGTAACTCCATCAATCAGAGGTGACACTTCCTCAACATTTCTATGCCCATCTCTCATTTATGGCCAGCCAGTTAGGTAGGCTCTGAAACGGAACGTTTTAACACCAGTCTGAACGGCCTATAATTGCTGCTTCTAGAAAATAAAATGCAAGCCAAAAAGAAAGAAAGAATTTTGGACCATCTGTAGAGCTGCATTAGACCTCTGAGAGGGACCAGGAATATTGGACATTTATATTTCAGAGAGGCGGCTGTCCTCAGGAGGAGTTTGGGAAGGGCCAGGGAGGTGGCATCCTCTGCAAGGTCCACTTACTGGATGATTTCTCCCAGCTCATCAAAGCTCCGAGGCACAAACACTCCCGCCTCCTTCAAAGCCTGGTTCTTGGCTACTGCGGTTTCAGAAGCCTGGTTGGCACAAGCTCCAGCATGGCCAAACTGCACCTGGAAGGCAAAGGAGAGCGGCTTTACTGGGCTTGTGAGTCCTCCAAGAAAGGGAGCAGAGGCTCCTGGGAGCGTCAGTGCTGATCACAGGCTGGACCCCACTCAGCGCTCTAAGTGAATCACTTCAACCCTCAAGAAGGCTCACTAGGTACGATCGCTGACTCTCACCTACAGGTGAGAACCTGAGGCCTGAGAAGCTCAGGAGCTTACTATTCAAGGTCACACAGTGGGCACACTGGAGCTGGGATACAAAGCCTGGCGCCTAACTCCACCAATACCTTTGTTTGGCTTCCTGTGAGCAGCTGTCGGGGCGTGGAGGGGACAGATGGATGGATGGGGAACGGCAGTTAGTCTTGAGCAATGGTGAGAAGTGAAGTTACAAACTGCCAACCTTAGCTACGCTAAGCTCACAGGCATGACCTGATTGTCTTACACATACTCTTCCTAAAAAACAAAACAAAAGCCCCGAAGACTGCATATGAAAATCAAATTGCCAGCTTCTTTTAAAAAGTCAGATTTTGCGGGGGTGGGGGTGTAGCTCAGTGGTAAACTGTGTGCTTAAGCATGTGTGAGGTCCTGGGTTCAGTGTCTAGTACCTCCATTAAAAAATTTTTTTTAAGTTTTTTTAAATAAAAAAACTTCCCAAAAAGTCAGACTTTGCACCATGAGGCCTCTATTCCCCCATAGCAACAATCAGGAGGAGCCAGTTAGCCACTGCCCCCTTCTACCTGAGCACGCACTGAGGTAAACTATAAATCCAGTGGAATATGCGGGGGTGGGGTGACTGGTTATGGGAAGTGAGTGAGAGGGAAGAGAAAACCAATCAGAAGAGCTAAGTGGTAACTATGTCTTTGATCAAGCAACAAGGAAAAGGAATTAACCTAATGAAACATGGTACAAAACCTGGATTAGGGCAGGTGTGGTGGGTAACGATAATATCTCACCTGTTTAAAGAACACTACCTCCAGGCACTTTTCAAAGAGCCTTACAAATGTAATCATTCAGTAGCTACAACTATTTCCTCTAAAAAAGGAAACGGAAGGCCAGAGGGGTAAAGTAACTTGCCAAGGTCACACAGGCAGTATGTGGTAGCATCTGAACCCAGGCAAGCTGGCCTCTCACTGTGCTCTTGACCATGATGTACAATGAGGGGGGCCTGGGGTGTGGAGTGGTCAGGAATGGGGGTCCTGGGGATTGAGCCCACACCGCCATGCATGCTGAGCACGCACTCTTACCACTGAGCAAAACCCCCTCCCCCTTCCTGGTGCATTCTTTACAGGACTTAATCTGCATGGGCAGCTGGGTGGGAAGGAGAGGAGAGTCTCCATTCAAGTAAACTTAGAAAACACTGGGTTCAAGAAAGTTAAGCAAGTTTCTTCAACTCAGATTTCGCAAAGCTAAAATCAAAGCTTTTAAAAGGGAGATAGATGATACTACATGTTCATAATTTAGAGAAGCTTCCCTTTTCCTGTTTGTTTTTGATTTGGTTTGGTTTGGCTTTGAGGACCATCGCTACAGGACCAGTGTTTTGTGGAACAAAGTATTTCTAAAAAAATGCCACCTTACCAATGTCCCCTTGTCTCTACCTCCGTTCCCTGGTTCTCCATTCAGTTTTCCTGAGGCACTGTCTCAGCTTGCCAGCATTGTGTTGTGTGCCTGTGTGACCTCTGCAGGGCAGAAAGCTCTGCAGGATCATGTGACCTGTTCAAGCCCTCAGTAAACACTAGGGGTAAGGGCATATAGTTTAGTGGTAAAGCACATGCTTGGCATGCACAAGGTCCCAGGTTCAATTCTCCGTACCTCCATTAAAAAAAAAAAAGCACTTACTAGCTGGGCTGGCAGGGCACTATTCTACATTCATCCATCCTTGAAACTTCATGAAGAAAATTTTTAAAAAATGAATCAAAAAGCAAAAATAAAACACACCTTGAAGATCTGCTCTACCCACGGGATGATGATGAGTGCCCAGCCAGAAACAGAAGAGCAGGGTCCTTGCCCTCTTGGAGGTGTCCTTGGCAGAGTGGGGGTGAGGGGTGAGGGGTAGGAGGCTAGTAATGCAAAGCTGGTTAAGAGAAATACTGGAAGGGGAGGGGCAGGGGAGGCATTATTTTTGGCTGTTGAGGTGGAGGACAGAGCAGTCACAAAGAAAGTCAGGAAGAACACATGGAACACGTGTGCTGGAGGATGGAAATGGACAGCTGCTAAGACCTGTATGTGCCAGACCTTTACAATTACTTTCATTCTTTGTTTTTTAAATAGAGGTACTGGAGATTGAACCCAGGACCGTGTGCATGTTAAGCATGTGCTCTACCACTGAGCTATACCCTCCTCCCTGCAATTACTTTCTTAGGGTAGCCACATAACAATCCTGAATCATCCCCATTTTACAGCTCGGGAAACTGAGGAATGGAGAGGGAGAGGCTCAATGACCTGCCCTGGTCACACAGATACATCAAGAGCTGGCTCGAAAGCCTGTGAAAGTGCACTGTATCCCTGAAGGACAGGCAGGATGCTGAGACCCGCCCCTTCCCCTTTTAGTTACTTGGAAAAGAAATACACAGAGTTCATAATTACACAAAATGAATTTCATGATACGCACGCACTGTACCCTATCGCTTCTTAGATTTAACGCAACACAAACTCTCTATACCAACATCTCAAGATCCACCTTGTTCTTCTCCCACCTGCCTGGTGTTCCATTATGTGACACGAGGACACGGTCCCCTTCAGACCAGCAATGGGGTGTTTCCATTGTTTGCCATTTCAACATCGCAGCCAGAATCCTCATACACATACTTAAGAATATTTTTACATGTGCGCCCCCAGAGTAAGTCTGGAGAAATGGAAGTGCTGGCTCAAAGGAGAGGTGCCTTTTATGACTGGGCAAATATTGCCACTTTGAGGACGGTAGGAATCCAAAGGGGGAAAGGCAAGCAACCCCAGGGGGAAAGAACAGTGACAGGCTGACTGGGAGGAAGAACGGAGGGTTCTTCAAGGAGGGTTCTTCAATTGAGCGTAGGAATTACCATTGTTGCAGGAAGCCTTGAGGGCCAAGTTCCTTTCATATGTACGTAGCCCGGGGACAAGGGCTGACAGTCAGAGCCTGATCAGCTGGGGGGGCCACCTTAAAGACAGAGGATGTTCTAAGCTGGAGGACAGGGGCTGAGGTCTGGCTCACAGCCAGCAGGAGAGAGAGCTCAAATAGTGTTCCTAACATCCATTATATGCTGCACTTACTATGCCCCCAGGGACCTTCTCAGGCATTACATCCTGTTAACACATCCAGAGGTTTTCTCCCACAGCCTCTTCCTACACAGAACTTCTCACCACACCCCTCTTCGGCTGAGCCTGAGGTGTGTCCTCTCTCTCCTCCGCCTCCCTCTTGCTCGGCAAACTCCTCATCCCTTAAGGAGTTCATCCTTTCCATGAAGCCATCGCAGCTCCTCCAGGTACTAAGCTGCTCCCTACTCTAGGAGGGACTCGGAGCCTTGTTCTGGCCTTAATCTGGGGATGAGTTTGTCTCTTCCAACTGGATTTAAGCGCCTAGACAGCAAGGTCCCAACTGGACCTTGTAGTAACCAAGCAAGTAATAAACGTTTATGGAAGGACCCAGCTGCCTGAGAAGATGACCACACAGTTCACTGCAAACGCCCTCTCGCGGCCTCCCCACCCAGGAGGGCTCTGCCCCTGCTATACCTCGGAGGAGAACATGGTGGCACAGGTCCCGATGCACCAGCAGACCACGGGCTTGGTGATGCGGCCCTCCTTGACTCCTCGGCAGATCTTATATTCCTCAGTGCCCCCTATCTGCCAAGGAACAGGGGACAAGAAAAAGCCCACAAATCAGTGGAACTCACCCTGAATTGCTCTAAAATCAGCAATGTGGCAGGAAAATCTGTCTCAGATTAGGTGGCGACCAGAGCCAGAGTGTCCCGAGTTACAACTTGGCTAGAAAATAAGGGGATGTGGGCTTTGGCCAATAACAGCATGGATGACTGAGGCTGGAAGCAAGGAAGAATTATAAAGGGGCAGTAGGTATTCTCAGAGAGTCCCTGGGACTCCCCCTTCCTGATCAAAGAGTAT
Organism: Camelus dromedarius; assembly: GCF_036321535.1. NCBI lineage: Eukaryota > Metazoa > Chordata > Mammalia > Artiodactyla > Camelidae > Camelus > Camelus dromedarius. The sequence continues at coordinate 42,050,315 of NC_087451.1, forward strand.
TAAACAACTTAGGACCAGACCCGATCAGAGGCACAAGCAATGGATGCACTGTGACTCTAACTTTCCACTGCCCAGCAGGGGGAGACTAGGACCAGCCAGTGAAAGCTTCTTCTCTACTGTCACTAAAATGTCTTGTGCCACCGAGAGGCATGAACTCCTCTTAGGAACACGGTGGTGTTAACAGTGACAATATCTAAGCCCCGGAGTCCAGTGAGTGGGATTACCAGGGACTGTCACTTTCAGTTATATGTAACCAAAATCCATGAATCTTTAAAAAACTGAAATCATCCTTACTTTTATAATCAGAAAAAAAAATAAAAAAAAAAACCCAAAACTACTCACCTCTCCGAGGACCACAATCATTTTGACTCCTGGAGTGTCCTGGTAACGTAACACGTGATCCATAAACGTGGAGCCGGGGTACCTGGTGAGAGCAGGGAGGACGCTGGGATCCGCGGACTCAGTGGGGGGAGGTGTGTGCACAGGTGTGGGGAACACACCTGTACTTAGAGCACTGTGGGGTTTTCTGTGGGTGTGGATGCCTAGAGAGGAACCAGAGAGGCCTTAGGAATAATGAGGGAGGAGGAGGTAGTAAGTGGAGCACAGGGAAGGGAAGGAAGAGGAATGAATAAGCCCAGAGGGTTCACGCAGCAGTAAAAGATACCTGGAGAGCATGTGTAGGGTGATTTTAAATATGTGCCCAAGTTCTTTTAATGAGGTGGAAACTCATGCCTCTGCTTCTAAATTTGGGTTGAATTTAATGATGAGCTTCTAATGAACAAAATGGGGTGCGAGTGATTCTACGATCTTGACTTCCAAGGCAAGATTATAAAAAACATAGCTTCTGGCCCGTACTCTCCCCTGAATCGCTTACTCTGGGGGAAGCCAGTTGCCTTGTGCAGAAGCCTACAGAGAACCGCCTGCCAGCCATGTGGGTGAGCCTCCTCCAGCCTCAGTCAGCCCGCAGCTGACTGCAGCCCCGCCCACATCGGAGCAACCTCAACAGACACCCCTGCCCAACCCCACCTGCCAGAATTGCCCAACTGAGCCCTAAATCCTAACCCACAGAAAGCACAAGGATATTTGTTTATCATTGTTTGAAGCCATTTTGTCTTGGGGTGATTTTGTTCTTTACCCAGCAACAGACAATTAACACAATGTGCCAAGCTGTGTCCCAGGATGGCGGGCTGTTGCTGGAATGTCTATGTGTAGGCTGGTACCTTTTAAAACAATGTTCTCCTGTCACATGAGTTTGCAAAAGGACTGCTCAAGGCCAAGGAGGCTATAGACCTACAAGATCCTTAGAGAGCTTCCTGTGCTTTTGATACGCTCAAGAGTGTCTAAATCCCAAGAGGACAGTATACCCAGCAGCACTGCCCGGACTCATCTGACCCGGAGCTTTTCATCAGGGAGCACCCAGGGACTAGGCTGACTCCCTGAAGACCACAGAAAGAGTCCTTTCTCACTCAGGTGTCCCACTTGAAATGATCCAGGAGAGCCAGGAAGAATGACCAGGGGACTCCCTCTCCCAGTGTTTTTTCGTTTCTGAGCCAAACAGTAGTCGGAGTTAACAGCAGTGGTAACAATAAACAGTAACGGCTAATGTTTATTATTCTAAGTTAAGAAGGACCAGGCATTGGCTCTAAGATAGTACTCAACTGATGACCTACTGATTATTGTTCCCACTAACAAAAATAATGAGGTCACTATTTGTGAAATGATAAGGTGTGTAGGGGTGTGTGTGTGTGTGTGTGTGTGTGTGTGTGTGTGTGTGTGTCCTACTTTCTGACACAGAGCCCCGAAAACCCTTGTAATTTCCTAAGGGTCAAGGGTGCTAGGAGCATCTCTTGTTCTAATTTTCAGTCTTTGACACCAGTTCCTGACACAGGGCTCTTAAAACCTCTGTAATTCCTGAGTCATGGGGGTGGTAGGAATATCTTCTGTTCTAATGAGGCCGCTCATGGTGGGCACCAGAGAAGGCAGGGAAGCTCCCGGCATCCACCATGCCTCGCCCTATGCATCTCTTCTATCTGGTTGTTCCTGAGTTGCACCTTTTTATATAACCTGGTAAGGTAGTGAACAAACTTCTCCTGAGTTCTGTGAGCCTTTCTAGCAGATTACTGAACCCGAGGAGGAGATCATGGGATTTACAGCCAGTGGTCAGAAGTATCAGAGGCACAGGGAACTACATTCAATGTCTTGTAATAACCTATAATAAAAAAGAATATCTATCTATATAAAATCACTATGCTGTACACCAGAAACTAACACAACACTGTAAATCAACTAAACTTCAATTAAAAAAAAAAAAAGTACCAAGATCCCAGACCTGCGATTGGCATCTGAAGCGGGGGTGGTTCTGTGGGACTAAGCCCTGAGCCTGTGGGGTCTGACGCGATGATGCTGTCTCCGGGAAGACAGTATCAGAATTGAACTGTAGAACCCCCCCCCCCCCCCCCGTTGGTGTCTGCAGACAATCGGAGAACTGCTCAGTGCGGGACAATGGCCCACACATTTGGTGGCCAGAAGTGTGAGTAAGATAATAAACAGTTTTTCCTTTCACTCTCATTAACTGCAGTGACACTGAGGACTTAGCACCAGACCCTGTGTTAGCCTCATTCACTCCTCCAACCCCTCCATGAGATGGTGCTGGTAATTTACCCATTTGTTCCTTGAGGATGATGGGGGTCTAGGGAAGACTGGTAACCTGCCCAGATTGCCCCCTCCTGCCCCCAACAGGGAAACTGGGATTTGAACCCCTTTGGTTCAATTTCAGAATGGGCCCTGCACTCTGCTGCCTCCCTCTGGCCACAACTCAGACGACAAACAGAAAAGCACCCCAAAAGCCCAAACACCTTTTCAAAACACCTTTCTGTGTTTTTTTCTTGTGTATTTTCTGATCTTATGCTAGGATCAGTCTTGAGACGGAGAAGAGATGCCCCATTTTATGGACCTCAGCAACACCCCTGTGTGCCCGGAACTCAGCGGCAGGTGGTGAGCAGAGACAGAGGACCCAGCACCCTGCCCCTGGTGATCACCTGTCCCCGCCGATGGCCACGCCCTCATAGACGCCATCTGTGGTCCGGGAGATGATGTTGTTGAGCTCATTGGACATGCCACCCGAACGCGAGACGTAGGCCACGCTGCCGGGGCGGTACAGCTTGGAGGCCAGGATGTTGTCCAGCATCCCACCAGTATTCCCGATCTTAAAGCACCCGGGCTTGATGCCACCAACCTGCAGGGGCATGAACTGTGGTCAGGGAGGAGGGGGGATGACTGACCACAGAGCTCAGAGGAGTCACAGAGCCCGGGGTTACCTGCCCAGCCCACCCTGGCCAGCATCTGCACATCAGGTTTCCTGCTGAGGAAGAAGAGAGTCCCCTCAAGAGACATTACACAGGAGGAAAAGAGCCTTATTTATAAAACATGGCTTACTGCAGACTCGGATGTGGACACTCAGGTTCAAATCACCTCCTTTGCTCCAACAGGGCAAGAGCACCCAGTAAAGGTGTCTAATGCAAGTGTGAACCTCTGCCCGAGATCGCCCTCTACCTCTACCTCTACCTCTACCTCTGAGATGAAAGCTCTCTTGCTTAGCGGAAAAATCTTAGCTTCTGGGGGGAGGTTATAGCTCAGTGGTAGAGCACATGCTTAGCATGCAAGAGGTCCTAGGTTCAATCTCCAGTACCTCCACTAAGAAAAAAAAAAAAAAAAAGCAAATCTAATTACTTCCCCTAAAGAAACAAACAAAATGTACAAAAATCTTAGCTTCAGCCAAATTTTGAATGCAACAAATACCCGTAACAACAAAAAAATATTCACAGGGCAATTCCTTCTTATGTGAAAACCACTGGGTCAAAAAATAAGGCCGCTAGGTAGATTTTTCTTTGACTGACAGTGGAAGGAATAATCAGACTATGCTATGGTTGTATGAGGGTGGACAGACGCTTACAGCAAAAAAATATTCTCAGCCCTTCGAAACTATCAAAGGTAAGATGGCCTAGGGAGAGAGAGCCCTTTAAAAAAAATTACTGGAAGTGGACAGCCTGACTTTCAATAGGTTCTCTCCCAATCTTTTCAACCTAGATGGGAGACAGAGGAGTGAGCAGTGAGCTTCATGGGGGCCCAGAAGTTTATATGAGAAGGCTTCACGGAAGGGATGCTCACGGTGGCAGGTCCAATGATGGTCACACCCTTCTGCTCCGCCTTCTTGATCAGCTTCCTTGTGAGGGCCTCAGGGATGCCTTCGGCTATGATGGCGATGGTCCGGATCTAGAGGAAGAGAACAGTCCCCTCGTGTTAACTTCTCCCCTCAGATGGGAGGACAAAGCAGCAACTACTGCAGAACCCACCTCCCATTCCCCCTCCCAGGCTCTAGGAACAAAGTAACAATAACACTGCCTTCTTCCAACAGGCCTCTGTTCCTGTCCTGATCATTCCAACCACCTCCCCGAGGGAGGCACCTGAAACCGCTCTACATTGGTTAACACCAGTGTGTCAGTAACCAAGCAGGAGCAAATGTTCCTGAAAACCTGCTACAGCCAAAGCTGCTATATGCTCTCCCACCCCCAGTCTCACAAGACTCAGCCCCACCTGTTCCCACCTGTCCAGGTACCGATGGCAAAGCAGCTAAGGCTTTCTCTGCTGAGCCCCGAGACGCTACACCCCAGCAGGACACAGCCTTGCCAGAAACAAGCTGCTTCCACACTCGGACCAGAGAGTGGGCTGAGGGGGAAAGCCTGAGGGGTGGGGGGCTGGGGAAGATCCAAGAACCGTCTCTGGCTCTAGACCAGAGGCCGGCAAACTTTTTCCAGATAGTATTTTGGGTTTTGTTGGTCACGTGGTCTCTGTCAACCACCACATTTTGCCTTTGCAGGAGGAGCAGTCATGGACAATATGTGAATGAATGAGCATGGCTGTGTTCCAATACAACTTTATTTACAACAACAGGCAGGGAGCTAGGTTTGGCCCTTGCACCATAGTGTGGCCAGCCTCTGCTCTAGACTGAAAAGGCCCCCCATTTTTAGCAGGTATGCTTTCTTTTTTGCTTCGTCTGGAATATCAAAACAAGTTTATGTTCTCCAGGCATAAATTGCAGTAAGCCAGTCTGGGATCAGACAACAATTTTGAAAAGAAAAACCAGTATCTTACTCTATAAGGGTTCTTACAAATCAATGACAAAAAGACAAACACTTCAACAGAAAAAAAGGAGGGGAGGCCAAGTCAGAGAATACAGATGGCCAATAAATGTTTTCTAAAGCTCATTTAAGGAGCTCGTCAAAGATATGCAAATTAAACAGAATGTCTATCATTTTGTCAAATATATATGTTTTTTAAATCCAAACATTCAGTGTTGGTAAGGGTACAGGGAAACAGTCCTTCTCAAAGTACTGATGGGAGTTAAGGTCCACACAACTTTTCTGGGAGGGTTCCTGGGCAGGATCAATCAAAGTCTTTCAAATCTGCACATTCTGATGCAGCAGTTTGACTTCTAGACGTTTATGCTGGGGAAATAACTAAGGATATATGCAAATGTTAATCCAAGACGCTCATCACAAGACTGGAAAAAGCAAAAGTGATGTTGCCAGTAAATACTGATGTGGAAAGAGTCACTGAAGGAAATGGGTTATAAAATAGATACGGTGTTATTCCATTTGTTCAAATACAGAAAAAGGTGCGGATAAGAACATATTCAAACATCAGCAACCATGTTCATGAGAAATGAGATGAGGCTTTTATTTTTAATTTATTGCTATTTAATTTTTTATAATATGTAACAATTTTATAATAAGAAAGGGCTTTGGATTCTGTTTTTAAATCTTTTTTTTTTTTACTTTTTTTTTTTTAATGGAGGTATTGAACCCAGGACCTCATGCATGCTAAGTATGAGCTCTACCACTGAGCTATTACCAACCCCTCTGCCCTTGATTCTGTTTTTAAAGCCAGTCTCAGCAGAGAGAATCTGGTTGGGGAGCATGACCCTGGACTCACTCTGTCAGTCCAGGTAAGTAGCCCTACCCTCAGTTACTACTCTGTCTTCTGAAGAGCAAGTCTCCAATCACTTTCATCCAAATCACTGGCCAGTTCTGAATGCCAAGGCCTTTGTCCCAGGTGGCAGTGACGGACCTTCCCTGCCTTGGCCACCCCCAGGGCCCAGTCATCTATCTACCTGTGTGTAGTTCATGGTCTCCATGGTGCTGTCGTAGGCGGAGCGCAGGGAGGCAAAGTTGATCAGCACATCTACCTCTGGGTGTTTCTTCATGGCGTCAGCCATGTTCTTGAAGACGGGAATCAGGATCTCCTTGTGACCCCAGTAAAACTTCTGCTTGTGGTCCCCACTGTGAGAAAGGCAGAGGAGGGGTCAGGACACTCTTCACCTGCCAGGGCTCTGGAGCAGGAGGCCTGGGGGAGGTGCTTCACCCAGAAGGTGGAGAGGTAGCATCTCTGCCTTCAAAGAGTTTTGCATCCGGGAAAAAGATCCCCCAGAAATATCAAGTGCCCCTGTCCAGGATAAGCAGATGCTTCCCTGGCAAAGGGGATCATCCAGCAGCTCCCCCAGCTCTGCGTTATTGCGGGAGGGGATCAGATGAGGACATCCCGCTCGGCGGCCATGTCCAGCCCCCCAGCCCTGGCGTGACTCACGTGAAAGGGTAGACCATGGCGGCCACCGAGGGCTCGTCCCGGGAACAGACATAGTCAAAGTCCAGCATGCCCTGCACGGCCCGAGTCTGCATGCCCCACACAATGGCCTTGGTGTGGCGGCTGAAGAGGGTGGCGCTCTTTCCTGGTGGGCAGAGAGACAGCGAGTGCATCCAGAAAACACCCACCGAGGGCTACCTGCCAGACCCCTCCGCGCCCCAAGTCCAAGGAAGGTGACGCATCAAAATGGCGAAGCAATGTCAAGAGGTTGGAATTCTGAGAACCCGGGGAAGAGGCGACTCAATTTCTTCTGGCAAGAGGTGGCAGAGAGAGCAAAAAGAGCTCAGAGGATCTGCTTGGCTGGCAAATAGCTTGGCAGTGAACAGAGAAAGGACTCCCCTTCCAGACAGAACTTCTACAGGACCTGCTCAACTTCACAGGAAAGGTGCGAAATCAGCCTTCTGCTTATATGCAAATAAGAGTCTGAGCAATTATTTTTGAAGTCACCGGAAAAAAAGGTTAAGCTCTCCCAATCTGGGTGACCACAAGACTTTAAACAGCTGCCCGACAATCCTTACCGCCTGTGAAGCTGGACATAAGCCAGCTCGGGTCAGTCCTTAGGATTCTAGGGCAGCGCAGGTCCAATGAAGAGGTTTGCCTTATCTCTAACTGAGGTTCTGCCCGAAGTTCTCCCAGGCTCCTTCCAGGGGTTCTTTCCTGCTCAGGGCAGTGCTCTTGGCTGGGCTCTCCAGAGGGTAGGAAAGGGGCAAGGAGAGCAATAAGCTGGTAGAAGTATATTCCCAGCCTTCACCCCCTGCAGACAGGTCACCAGGCCCTCCTGCTCTCTCCCCTCCCTTTGAGAAGCAAAGCAGCCCTCAGGGAAGGGTTTCAGCTCCCCCAAGAAAAACAGTGCAGAGAACTCAGGGGCATATGGTATTAATGTACTGTTCTAGTGCAGGCTAATCGAGTTCAAAGTCTGATTAAATGAACTTAAGAGATCAGTTTCCCAAGGCACACAGGATCCTCATCCCTACACAGGCTGGCCTCTTCCATCACAGCCTCAAGCTTCTCACGACTGAAGGCTCCTGATGGTGCAAATACTCGGGATTTACTGTCCCCTGGACCCACCTGGGTTCCAGTGAGATATGAGGTCAGAGAACAAGAGAGGCCACCTAATCCAGTTCCCTCACTTCCCAGCCCCAGGAAACTGAAGCCCGGAGGTGCTAAATGATGAAGACTGTAGGTCACATAGCATCAGAGCCAGGATTACATACTAACTGAGATGCAGCTCAACTGTGCAATTGAGGAGGGATACAAGCCAGCAGGGCCCGCTACTCCCTGTTCTAGTGGGGGGGGGGACACCCTTGAGGGTCAGCGTGTGTGCGTGTGCAGGTACACCCATCTATCTACCCTAGAGGCACCGAAATCAGGACAAGGCCTGGAATTTCTACAAACCCACCCACACTTCCAGCATGGACCGGGCAGAACTGGAGTGCTCAGAGCACAGAGAAGGCAAAGCTGAAGGTGGCAAGCCTCAGCCCACCAGCAGCACGGAGACCCCAGAGAGAACATCTGCTCTGGGATCAGTCCCACCCCCAGGCTCCTCCGCTGAGGGGAGGGTTCGCCCTGGCCCAGTCTGTCCTCCCTTCCTGACTTACTGCCATCCTCCTCTCCCACGTCTCAGCAGAGCTCAGGACTGACAGTATGACTAACGCCCACCCCGCCCCACCTGGGGTGGAAGAGCTCTCAGAGAGAATCTGCTCCCTGTCCTTTCTGCAGGGCTGGTCTTTTTGCGTAACAACAGACGTTTCCAGAGGCAGAAAACGCTGGGATGAAGGGCAGATGGTCAGAGGGCTATTTGACCTTGCCTAGTTACTCCTTTCCTCCTCTTAGCAAAGGGATCAAAGGTCATCCCCTTCTGGGGGCGGGGGGACTTTCACGGGTGAAAACATCAGAAAGTTAAATGGAAGCCCTGATGCTTTGAACTGATTCACCTCAATGAACCTATTCAACTCAGTAGATGAATGTGGGTTCTGCATGCCCGTGTGAGCAGGCACAGAAATCAGCCCTGCTAAACAGTGACCTCACACAACAAAGCCCAGTCCCTCCTCCAAATTTACTGCACAACCCAGGTCTCTCTCTCTCTCCTTCTCCATCCTGTCTTCCACCCAAACCCCAGAGAAATCTAAAGTTGTCCCTCAAACTGGGCTCTCTGAGATGAAGTTGGCAGGGATGAGGCTGAGGTTAGCAGACAACGAAGACGTCACCGGACGTAGATGAGAATCAGGATGGTCAGTGGCTCCCCTCCTGGCCCGGTGGCTCTGCCACTCTCCCTTCAGTTTCCATGGCTCCCTCTTTCCCAGGATGACCCCCCTCCTCAGCACCACTCCACTCTCCAAGGCCAGGGGCCTGGCTCTTGCCCCTTCTGCACTCCCCACTCCCTCCTGTGTGTGGAGCCAGAGACAGCCGTGGGAAGGGAGGGAGAGCAAAGACTAGGACTCGGGGGCAGGCCACATGGAGGCAGGGACAGAAAATATACCAGACAACACTGCAACCCACCGGGGACAAGGAAACAAAGCAGACGGTAAGACTGTAACCTGCTAACAAGCCACACGCAGAGCTGGGTGGGGCGGAGGGCATCCTACCTTGCAGGGATCTTGGACCTGGGACTGAATCTGTCAAAGAAAATGACCAAGGCAACTGAGTGACCTGCTGATGGCTGGAGGCTTTAAAGGGAGAGGGTGGGAACAGGGTGGGTCCCATGGACCAGCCTGGCAGGGCTACCGCCCTCACTGTCTCTGTCTATTCACAATAGACAGGAGGAAGTCAACAGAAGAGAGAGCCCCGATCAGCAGAGTGGAGGCAAGAAGGGGCGAAGGCCCACAGGGGGCAGAGAGAGGAGCGAAAGCACTAAGGTTTGGAGGGTGTGCTCAACACCAAAGCCCCAGGCCCTCTGGAGGGACAGCTGGCCCAGTGCCACCCTCTTAATCCTGTTCTGTCCCCATGAAGCACAATGAGATGATTAGGCTGAGGGGGTGGACCTGTCATTCTGTGCTGCGGACAAAGCTGCCGGTTTGGGGACTGCAGGGCCCGCCGGGCAGTGGTTTCCAATTCTGAGTGCCTGGAGCCAGTGTCACTATTTCATAAAATGCCTTAAGCACACACAGTCCCAGGAAGAGGCTGGATAGGCCACATCAGCCCAGTGGTAACTAACGTGGCTTATCTAGGGCTGCTTACAAGGGCCGGCTGGCAGGGATCACGTCCTCAATGAATCAGAGGAGGGAGAGACGAAGCAGGCCAGGCACAGATGGGCTGATAGACAGCGTGTGTCCTTGTGGTGGGCTCACAGGAAGGGTAAGAGCCCCAGAATAATGGACTGCTTTGCTGTCCTGAGCCCTCCCACCGCCTGGTTATTTCTGTGGCTCTGTCTCTTCTGCAGTCCTGCTGCCCAGCTCACATACCTCACATAAGTAAGGGGGTGGAGGAGAAAACAGTGGGGAGTGGGGTGACCCAGGCACGGCAAGGTCCTTGGCACCAGGAGCACCCCCCGGGGAAGGCTCCATTCACCATGTCCTCACGCCCCATTCCCATCCCACATACCACACCCACGCTCATAGCAAAGCCCAAACCGCTTTCCATCTGCCTCTGCCAGCCCAGTGGGGTCGAGGAAGGGAAGGGGGACAAGAGGGTCCTGAAGCCACTGGGCGTTACCTTGTGGCATGGCGGGCTTGGCCTTCTTTGCAGGGGCCACCTCATCAGCCCTGGACTCAGAAAAAGATGCTGTCCTGCTAGGGGCTGGAGTCTAGGGGGACGAGGAGAGAGAGTAACAGTCACAGGGAGCAGCTGGGAAAAAAAGCCATTGGTCCTTAGAGCCCCAAAGAACTCAGGTAACAAGAACTATGCACAGCTCTGTTCTTTATAAGCTGCTTCTAAAAGCTCTATTCTAGAGGAGAGGGTATTGCTCAAGTAGCAAACCACATGCTTAACATGTACAAGGTCCTAGGTTCAACCCCCAGTACCTCCTCTAAAAATAAATAAGTAAATAAACCTAATTACCTCCCCCTATCTTAAAAAAACATTAAAATACTATTCTATCAACTCTGAGATAGAAATTAGCATTGTCCCCATGCTATAGAAGAGCAAACTGAGGCTGTGAGAAGGTACGATGCTGGCCACGGTCTCTCTAAGCAGGATTTGAACTCAGGTCTGATTAAAAAAAACCCTGGTCTCTCCATTATACTACTTGATGAGGGCAGAAGAAAACTGGCAGAGATATAGAAAGCAACCACGTACTACAGCCCTGTATCTCCCCAATGTCCCCAAAAGGCTGAGGACAGAGAGTACTGTGCCCTGGATGGGATGGAGGGGCAACAAAGATGACCCTGCAGGCTTTACGGTAGAGGAAGGCCAGTACCTACCGATGTGCTCCCACTGGCGTTGAGGAGGAAGTTGGCTGTGTGGGCGGCCGTGGGCGGCTGATTGGGGATGGGCCGGTGGCCCAGGGCCATGCCTACAATGGCCGTCATGTGAGTCTCCGTGCCAAAGACGTGGATGGGGATCCCAGTGGTCTTCCCTGTGAGAGAAGGAAAAGCTTCCATCATTCAAGTCTCCTAACAAGTGCCCAAGGCCCCTTTAGAGCCCTGTTCAGATGGCTGGGGCTTTCTGTGCAAGGCCAACTACCCAGCAGAAGGCAGCGGTCCTGTTTTCACCACCAAACAGATCTTTGTAAAGACCAGTGGCCACTAAGAGCAAGAAACAGCTTTCTGGATACTCTCAAGTGACCACAGGCATCGTTAGTCTGCACCCCTCCTGTTCTCGGCCTGGAAACTGGCTCTCCGCCCTCCGCCCTCATCCTCTCCCCTCAACACTCATCTCCAGCAGCCCCCACACTCCAGCCTCCCAGGTCTGACCTCTGTTTCTCAACACCTGGGCTCGTCTCCCCAGGGCTCTGACCCTGCTCCTTCCTCTGCACAGAGCTGCCATCCAGCTGGTCTCTCGTCACTCGGCTCAGCTCAAGTGCCACCTCCCAGGGAAGGTGTTCCCTGACCTCAACAGTCATTCCCAACAATGCCTGCTTTGTGTGGCTCCTCACTGGACAGCATCTTGTTCCGGTCCCTGTTCACTTGTTTAATGTCCTGTGAGTTTAATGTCCCAGGTGTGACTGAGTAACATCTACTGTGCTCTCCCGAGGGCCAGGCCCACAGCGGGTGCTCAGTGCTAGGTGAAAACTATGACTTGACACCACTTCAAGGCATCTAGGCGGGTTTAGTGTTTGCCATGGATACCAGATTTGGGAAAATGGGAAGATGAAAAGGTTGTCTCTCCAGTCAGAGGGCACCGCTCACCAAGCAGGAGCACCCTCTATCCGCCTCTCCCTGCATGTCGCCTGAACCCCCGCCCTGCACACAACTGCTCTCGGCAACGCGGCTGTGCTTCGCTCAGACCAAAGCTGCTGGTCATAAAGTTCACGAATTTCAGGTTCAATCAAGTGAACTTAAGGAGACCCAATGTTATTCTGGACTGACAAGATGTGGTCCCCCAGCTTTTTGAGAGCTTTGAGTTTGAGGTCTCAGGAGCCTGAAGGAGACACACAAAATGCAGAAGGAAGGAAACCAAACAGACACCGCACCCTCTGATCCCTCGGCTCAGAGAGGGGCACCTCCCTCCCATTCTACCGGTTACCGGACCCCTCCCTCCAGCCCCGACATCTAGGCCACCAGGACAGAGCGTCAGGAGATGGAGGCAGAGAGGCCAAGGAGCAGATGTGCGGGTTAGTTCAGGTCACTTGGCTGTGACTCTGGCAGCTGCTGGAAGAATTTGAGCAGAGAAGTGACACAATTTGACTTAGGTTCGAAAGGGTTATTTAGCTCACCGGGTGGAGACCAGATCACAGGGTAGCTGGGTAGAAGTGGGGAGAGCACCTTGGAGGCTGCGGCAGCTGTCCAGGACAGAGCCGTCCAGGACAGAGCCGTCCAGGACACAGCAGTGGCCTGGACTGAAAGGAGCGGGGAGGGAGACAGTCCCCTCACTGCCACAGCCTTCCCTACTGGCACCACTTCAGGGCCCTGGGACTCGCCCTTTCCTCTGCAGACAGTCACGCTGACTGCTCCCACCACCCCTCCAGGTCTTCGCTCATATGCCACCTTTTCAGTCAAGCATTCTCAAGCTACCTTGTTTAAAACTGCCCCCATCCCCTCCCACGGATGCTACCCTCCCCCTGCTCATCTTCCTTCGTGGCCCAGGGTGGTGCCTGACGCTGAAGTCACCGTTCTCAACGGCACAGGGCCTGCTGTCCATCATCTGTCATGTGTGTGGCTGTGACTCCAGTGCTTAGCACAGGACCCGGGGCAGAGAAGCCGTTCCACAAGTATTTGCTAAACGGGTAGCTGAATGAAGATGTTTTCCTGCCCACTGTGAATTCAGGTTTAGGTCAGGTGCTCCGTGTCAGAGGAAGCTGCACTTTCAGAAGGTGGGGGACGCGGAGGCACTGGAAGACTGCCCGAATCCCGAGGAGGCACCGACACTCAGGGTGCGAGAGACAAAAAAGTGCCCCCATCTTACCGACTTCTCCCATCACCCGTAGGCCTTCCTGATAGTTGGGGCCACCTCTTCGGACAAAGATCGTGACTTCATGCTCCTTCAGGGGGCCCTGGTAATCTCGAATCGCTCTCACGATACCCTGGAAGCACAAAGGGACAACAGACATGTGACTAGAAATAAGGCAGCCAGAAACCAATCATTTATAACCTCGGGAGACAAACGTCCTGAGCGCAGATGACAAGGGCTGCTTCTCAGAAAGCATGGTAGGCCCTGGTGGTCAAGAATTTTCCACAGGTGGACTAGACTACACACAAGCCAGAGGCCCAGGACAGGCAATCACTTGTAACAGGGCTCAGGTGAGAACATGGGGTGCCCAGGGGTGATGCCCTTCGATGCACAGGGTGCTGGGCCTCCTACGTCGGTGGGCCTTTACTGGTCTCCCTTGTCCCGTCTTGTTATCTCTTATTGCAGTTTAGGTAGACAGTCTAACCCAAGGTTCTATACAAGAGCTGTCAGAGTTCTTAGGACACTGTGTACTTAAATGTCAAAGTCCTATGAAGCTTTTTCAAGTGATTTGGGGAACAGCTGTGTAGTGGGTATGAACTTTGGAGACGTGGAAGGATGACAGGTGTGGACCAGTTTCGTTTCTCCAGGCAGAGGACTAGTTTACTGAGTCGAATTTCTGCCACTCAAGACATTTCCCCAGAACTTCTATGCACAGTTCCTGCTCCAGACCGAAAACTGCCCTCACAAGGGCCCTGCCTTGATTACAGGGCTGCTTGGAAGTTAAAACAAAGCTGTGAGATTCACCTGTGTTAGATTTGTTTGCTGAATCCGGTTCAGTTAGGGAACCGTTTTAGGCAGGACTGACAAAGCCTGGCCCCCTACTTCTCGAGAGCTCAGCCTTTCAAGAGTGACATTACACATTATTCTCAAAGCTTCTATGGAGCCACTGCAAGGGACACATTCTCTTGAACAGCTTCAGTGAACACCTGACAGTATGGGAAAGTAAGTGGTCTCCTGAGCCAGCCACCTTGAAGGGGCCGAGTCTCGAGACATGTCAGCTGTCATCCTTGTTGCCCGGCAGTCACACTGCCTTTAAATTGGTGCCCACGCCCATGACCTGTGCACAGGGGTCCAGGCTGACGGGCCTCTGGCTGGATGAACAGGAACCCCCAAACACCAGAATACTTCCTCACGGGGGAGGGCAGAGCTCAGGGGTAGAGCACATGCTTAGCATGCACAATGTCCTGGGTTCCATCTCCAGTACCTCCATTATAAAAAAAAAATTTTTTTTAAAAACAAACTACTTCCTCAAGCTGATCTTTTGGAGAAAGGGCAGATGACTGGGAGACAAAACACTAGGAGTTGCAGAGAATCCAGAGTCTCACAATGGAGTGTTGCAAATGGGGTCAACCAAGCTGGTTCTTTAAGAATGGGTCCTGAAAGGGGGTAGGGCACACTTCAGATGGGAGAATTATGGCCCAGCGAGGGTCAGCTGCTTGCCCAATGAAACAGCTTCAGATCCAGATCCATCCCAGTATCTTTCACACCCATGGGACAAGAGCCCCTCCCCAGACTGGGTAACTCATGGGAACCTGCTTCCATCTCATACCTTCTTGCAGAGACCTCCCTTCCCCACTTCCCCCGAACCCACATCCCTCTCCCAGCTGGTTACCTTGAATGTGGCGGCTACGTTGGTGAAGTTTGCAATGCTGCCTCCGATGATGAGGATTTTGCCTGGGTTTGGGGTAAAAGAGAAGCCAAAAAAGGGTTAGAAGGGTAGACTTGGGTATCTTCCCAGGACTCCAACTGAGGGAGGGTTCTCTCCTCCAGGCGAGTCCCCCAAATAGCGCAGAGGCG
Source organism: Camelus dromedarius (assembly GCF_036321535.1). Taxonomy (NCBI): domain Eukaryota; kingdom Metazoa; phylum Chordata; class Mammalia; order Artiodactyla; family Camelidae; genus Camelus; species Camelus dromedarius. The sequence continues at coordinate 42,065,357 of NC_087451.1, forward strand.
AGGGTTGCAAGCTGGTCTCACCCTGACGTCCGTTCCCTCTTATCAACTCAACACTCCATCACCCATGACGAGCAGGTGGTTAATCCAAACCCAAGAATCACTGCATCACTCCTAGCTGGCATCTAGAAACCCAGCTTGGTTTCTGGATACCCTTGGTGAGAATCTCCATCTGGCTCAAGGGAAGGGGAATTGGTGTGTGTGTACCCCCAAAACACTGGACAGATGGTAAAGGGAAGCTAGGAATCGCACAGCTAGGAGAGTAAATGTACAAGTGGGCCACTAAGCACTGTGTCTGCAGCAGTCAGCAGAGGCTCGCCGCCGCCTCCCTTGCACCTGCTCATAGGGCTTTATGTATCCCTCACTTTCTTGCCCCCTTGGAGCAGATGCTGTCACTGCCCGCTGCGCAGTCAGGGAAACCAAGGTCCAGAAGGAAATGGCTAGCCCCAGGTTGCATAGGACCAGGACAACCTCAGTGCCTCCCAACCCACCCAAAGCTGTTCCCACTGCAGCTCGCGGGCCATCCTGGGGAAGCAGCATGTGTGTCTCACCATCTGGGTGCTTCTCGCGGGTCATGAGGGAGAGGATCGTCTTGGCATAGTCATAGGTCTGCTGCTCGCTGGGGGCGCCTGAGTACTCCCCGTAGTTCGCCAGCTCATTGACGCCTCCCAGGTCACAGATGGTATCGCTGCCAGGGAGACACGAGAGTCAGTGGCAGCCTGATGCCTGGGAGGCCATGCAGACACCCCTGAAGCCTTGAGGTCAGGCAGCCTATGGAACTGACCTTTCAGACCTCAGACCTTCATGCCCCACACAAGTCACACTTGAAGGTTAATTGTGCTGCATCAGACTCTCCTGGGAAGTGCATTCCACCAGCCCCAGGCCGTCATGGGCCCTGGACTGACAGCGGTGGGTGAAATGAACAAGGAGCATGTCCTGATACTAAGAAGACTTGGGGCTCCAGGAGCTCCTGGCAGGCTGCCCAGCGAAGAAATAAAACTGCTACAGCCAGAGGAGAGTCCAGCCAACCATGGGGGGATATGGCAGATTACAATCTAGAAACAAGTGGACATCTACTGGGCTTTACGTGAAAAACCCACCAATTGTTACAAAAGGTGCAGAATATGATTCCCAACATTTCCATAAAGTGTAAAAGTGTGACTATTTATACAGGCACTAAAACACCTGGATGTATGTCCAGTGTATTCACTGTGGTGACCTCGTGGGGTGGGGTGGGAGGTGACACGGCCAGGCAACGTTCACATTCTGGTTCATTTCCTGTATTTGCTGTACTTTTGTGTGAAGAACATGTCACAATTTCTGAGAACTAAAACTAATAACTTCATTGTGAAGTGATGAAGAAGGCTGTGAAGACACCGTGAGTAGGCCCTTCTGGGATGCCCCATGAGTCGCTGCTCTGCACCAAGGGGGGAAACTGGAGACCCCGAGGTGAGGCAGCCTGATTGAAGCCACCTGTGTGAACCCGGCTGCCATCCCTTCTGAGACCCCTCAGTCACCTGTACACGACAGAGGCGCCACCTCCAGCCACCATGGTCCAGATCCTTCCTTTGGGGTTCAGCAAGGTCAGTTTTAAGCTTGCCCCACTCTTGGCGTCCAGGTCTGCAATGTAGGCTTCCTAGGGACCAGACAGCAACAGGTGGGCCCTGGGGGTACACTCTTCACTAGGTTGCAGATCCCAGGACCCCTCCTCTTCCCCTGGAGACATACGAAGAGGTCCTGGGTGGCCTTCACAGGGTCAGGGAGAAAGGGTTGTGCAAGGCCTCATGTGCCTGGGACAAAACATGATGGTGTCTTCAAGTACCAAAACCACCCACGGCCACAGGTGGCTCTCTGCCCAAGTCCCCAGCCTCACCATGTCACTGCTTCTACCACAGCCGCCACTCCCAGCATCCACCTGCCCAGCTCATCATGTGCCCCTCCCCGTCCCAGGCTCTACCCTCTCCTCCCAGCCCAGCCTCTTCCCTGGGTTTGGGTTCTGTCACATAGGTCTGATCCTGCTATGAGGACCTCTTGGAGGATAGGGTGGGAAGGAACAATTAAAATTCTCAGCAAGTGGCTGAGAGAACAACCTTCCTGACAGGATTAAGGGGAGCCACCGGGAATTACTGAGAAACAACAAATCAAGTTATGAGCCCAGGGAGGTTGATTGAGAAAGGAAACTAAAAGGATTTCTGGCCAGGATTCAGAGGCTTGGCTGACTCCCACCCCCACCTCCTTCGGGGTTTTAAGAAAATTAAATGGTTCTCAGTCTTCCTTTCCTGCCAAATACACGGCTCACAAGCTGGGGTGAAATGCTCATCAGAGATTAGTCACCCTTCCCTCTGCCCCCATCTCCCTCCATTTCCTCCCCAAACCAGCCTGACCTCTGGATAAGCTTCTCGCCCGAAGGGGGGTGGGAACTCTATATCACCCCACTTCACTTTGCAGATGTAGTCGGCCGTGGCATCCACCTTGGCTGCCAAGTCAAGGATGTAGACGCCATCTTTGGTCACCACTTTAAGAAAAGCAGAGGCAATCAGACATCGGTCCCAGCAGAGGTGACCATCAACCTCAGCGGACTCCCCCACACCCCACTCCCGTGGGGGCCCACCCAGTGCCTAACAACTCTCTAGGTCAACAAGAAACCACAATGGTCCTTAGGGAGACCCAGCTCTTCTCCATGAAAGGACAAACAAATTCTCTGCCCGCCACCCTTACCTGTAGGTAATATGACAGGGGAGTCTGTTTCAGTTCCCATTTTTAAAACAGTTCACAATTTTAAAACATTTTTATAAAATGCTACTCTCCATGCCTTAAATGTCTAACCATTCACCCATTCACAACCCTGCCATTAAAAAAAAAAAAAAAGGTATTTAAGGTGCAGGCTCTAAGATCCCCTAGGTGTGCACACCAGGGTTTCCCAGGGTCGGGCAGAGAAGTGGGAGGCGGGGGTGGGAAGCCGAGGGTGCACTGGGCCCCCGGCCAGCAGGATTCATTTACTGCTGTCTCGCTGGAGTCCATCTCCCTTTCCCCCAGGGCCATTTAGCTAATTAACTTAGCACAGAGCCATCTGGTCCATTAGAGGGGCTGCATCCCTAGCTGGAATCGGAATCGGACTTTGCCCTCAGAAGCCCTGGCCAGAGCCAGCCCATGCCACCTGCCTGCTTCACAGCCTGAGAGGCTTTGTCAAGGTCTCCCCAGCCCTGGGGAGTCAATGATTGACCAGCTCCTGGGGGGACGGGGAGGGGAACCTGCGAGGAACCAAAAGGCAGGAAGGAAGGATCTTGCTGGTCAGACTGAGGCAGGGGCAGCCCAGCTCCTTGCAGAACAGCCTAACCCTGCTGGCTGGAAGAGCCACAGGGCAGAGTCAGATCACAACCAGGACTTCCCCCATCACAGACAAATTAAGACCAAAGAAATAAACTGGCGTTGGTGAAAAAGAGGACTAATTATGGCCTTCCGAGAGCTCAGAAACAGGAATCCGTGAGATCCGTCCACCCACACACACCTGTCTGCACTGGTCCTCAAAACATCAAGGCCAGGCTGACTCTAGGCACTGGGGTCTCTGCCATGTGACCCTGGTCCCATCCCAGCCCAGCAGATAGTTACCAAGGGGGTTGATCTCAAGGTAGGTAAAGTATAGATCCTCATAGAAATTGAAGAGGCCGGAGATGAAGCTGACCAGGATTCTGAGGGAGGGGAAGAGAGGGACCGTCAGGCCATCAGGGAGCGGGCTCTGCAGCAACCTCTCACTGCCACTGACAGCTCCACTGCCCGACACTCGCCCTGCTGGCAACCCCTCTCCTCCGTCCCCACCCTGGTTTTCCTCTGCAAACACTGCTCCCTGGACATCCATCACCCTTCAGCCACTGAGGCAGAAAGCAGCTGTCAGGCACAGAGCAGGAGAGGAGACACATGCCAGACAGAAAGGGCAGGGAGGTGAGGGACGCTGACGCACATCTCAGTCTGAGCCAGCCTTCCCTCTGCCCCTAGCCTCCCTCTCAGGGACAGGGAGGGGCTGTGCCTGCCGCCTGCTCCCCGTCTTCCAGCCAGATGCTGAGGTGGGGCGGTGGGTGCCCAGACAGGGGAGACCACGCTGCTTCCCCGGCTGCATGCCCAGACCCGTTGGCCTTCCCCGGTCCCCTGCAGCCACCTCCCTCTGTCCTCTCACTCAACTCTTTCTTGTCTTCGGGGGCATGGACCAACAGGTGTTTCTTGATGTCCTCGGGATTCAGCTTCTCATCCACGCCAACGAGCAGTTTCTGGGCTTTGGCGTCCACATCACCCACGTCCACTCCTCCTTCATGGTGGAATAAGACATAGTCCCCTTCTCGGGTGGCATAGATGCAGACGTAGAACTCCTCCGCCTTAGGGGAAAGAGAGCACCACGTGGGAGAGGGGCCCTGAATGGGGGATGCAGAGCCCAACACTGGTGGCGACATTTCTAAAACTCAGTAGACAACTCTCACCAGGGGAGACCCAATCACCACGTTCCCCTTGGGGACTAGAGGAGACAAGAGGCCACTGCCTTGCTGGTCAACAGTCCAGACTGAGCTAGAATGACCTGCTATGGGGGAGAGGGTCTTGCTTTCAAGCCCTTCTCATCCCAGCACTGGGAAGTCCCCTCTGTTACCAGCCTTGATTCCTTCCTGCTGCAAACTAAGCTCTTTTCTTCATCTCTGGACTCCCTGATCCGCAGCACCCTCAGCACAGCTTCAGAGACTCTGGTCCATTTGACTTTTCTCCAGCAGCTTTATTTCTCCTTTCAGCATTTTAGGGTCAACAGACTCAGAGCTTCAGCAAGGGGGAGACCCAGATTGAAGCCAACTCACACATACCTGGCTGTGGGGGACGAAGGGTTCGATCAGAAAGTTCTTGAGGAAGCCTCTGGCCTTGCCAATCTACAGAGATTGAGGGAGATAGACCTGAGATGAACAGGATGTCTTTCTCCCAGGGTAGGAGAAGGGACAGCCCTCTGCTCCCTCTACTTCACCCTCCCATCAGAGCTGGGGCCTAGGCACTAGGGCCACAACCCCTGCCAGGAAAAGATTTTTCCAGAAACCAGGGCAATGGGGTCCCAAACCCCTATGCTAAAGAAGTCTTCACAGGATCCCCTCTTCCATCCACTGCCCTGTGCCAGCCACACTGCGATGGGCACTGACCTTGGACATTTGTTTCTGCCTCCTCTGGAGGGTGATTAATGAGCTGCAACATCATCCCACCCCCAAAAGCAGAGTTCGGGAGTCATCTCCCTCTCTGCTGTCCCGCAGATTGAAGAGCTCAGACAAATCAAGGCTCAGGTAGGGAGACCCAGAATGAGAACAAGAGTCCAGGCATAGGGAATGGCTGCAGGGGAGGGAGGGGAAGTTGACGGGGGAAACTTCTCCACACAGACTTTCCTGGCTGAGGACAACAGGCCTGCAGAGCTAATCAGTTAGAGTGGGGCCCTGGCGGCAGTAGAGGCGAGACAGCCCTCATCCCCCCCAGCGAGTCCCGAAGCCCCTGCCCGCCCACGTGTGCGTCATTGCTGAGTCAGGGACCAGACAGTGATCCATCAGAGGTAATGAGCCGCTCTTGCCAGGGCCAACACTGCTGCCAGCTCAGATCCCCAGCATCCCCCTCCCAACAGCCAGCTGAGGAGACGGGAGCATGAGGACCTTCCTGGGGACACAGCTCAGCCCCCAACCCGGCTGTCTTTCCCGCAAAGGTCTGGAAGCACGAAGGTCAAGATCCCTCCACCCCCAGGCCCACGTATAACTTCAAGGATCCCTCTTTACCCACGAGGGCCAGAGACTGGGAAATAAACACGAACAGCTGATTTAGGAAGCCCCGTAAAAAGGAAGATGGCCCCATCACCATCTTCATTCTACTTCTGGGGCAGCCAAGGTAGAGAACAGCTTGCCCTTGGTCCACGGCCACCCCAGACAGGACAAAGACAGGTATGGATGGCACATCCTCCCCAGTGTAAGCCAAGCCTCAGCCCACTCCCCTTCAGTTCTCCAGCTCCCTTTGGGAACATGAAAAGAAATGTAATTGTATTTCTGGGCATCACTTAGCCTTTCTAAGCCATATTTCACTGTAACTCTCTCATCTACTAGTTGAAATTAATCAACAAGCTAGGAGAAGACAAGAACGTGAATTTACCCTTCAGCATTATTAACCATCTCCTGCTAGGTTCTTGGCCTAATAACGGTTCTGCATCTCCCTTCTGCAACTTTTTTTTACCCACCCTCCTAGGTACACATGTCACGACCCTTTCTGGAAATTAAAAAGGAGTTTCCAGAATGGACCTCAGAATCCCACTCTGTGACAGACATTAAAACAGACCATTTCCATCTGGTTCTTGGAGGGCACTGGGGTTATGTGTCCAGCACATCTTGCCATTCCCTGATAGGGTGAGATGGGAACGGCCACCGAGGCTGGCCCTGCTGTCTATATCAGTTCTGCTGGATTCCTGTCTTCCCCAGGCTGCAATCTGACCAGTTGTGGGGGTGACCCAGGGTCACTGATCTGGAGGTGACATTTGCTTCTGTTACCACAGCACATCCACCCTGACCCTATACCCAGACTCACTGTGGCCTCCTGTCCCAGCAGTGGCTTCAGCCAGGACTTGACTCCGTCCAGAGTGAGGTTGACCCCAACGAGGCCCAGCTTTCCACGACGTTTGATCAACTGGTCTGGCTTGATCACCAAGCTCTGCAACAAGAGTGGTTTGTATTCAGAACAAGGAAAGAGGACGAAGTAAGAGCTGGTAGTCTGGGGACCCAAAGCACAGGATAGCCTGAGTGCCTTCCAGTCTGCCTTACTCCCAAAGCCAATTCCACCCACCCTTCAAGGTCAACTTCTAGAAGCTTCCCTCACCTATCCCAGCCAACATCTTTCTTTTGACCAGGAACTAGAGCCATCTGTGCCCAGGATGGAGCCTGGCACAGAGTAGGTGCTCACCAAGTACCTGCTGAGTGAATAAGTGATTCCATACCCTCCCTATGTGGTATCTTACCCTCATTCAACTTCTCGGAATATGGACTAGCACCTGTGCTCCAAAAGGAAGAACAGAGAGATGGAGCCTTGGGGTGACGAAGGACCTTAGAGGTCATTTGCTCACATCCCTCCAGTGCCAGGAAGTTCACCACCTCCTGCATGGGTGGGCTGCCTCACAGTGGGAGGAAATCTGCATTCCTGAAACCCCCACTACTGGTCCTAATCCTGATCTCTGGGACCTGCCAGAGAAGCTTCCAGATGCCTTCCCAACCATGTAGGGATCTGGAGAGAGGAGCCTCTACTCCAGGGTGGATCCCATCAGCCATCCTGCACGAAATACATCACACTTCCTCATGGCCTGACATACTCCCGACAGGCTCCCTTTTTTGGGGGGGGGAGGCTGGGGAGGCGGGAATCTACTTTTTCTTGATCATCTACCAAGTGCCAAGCTGACACTAAACACTTTCCAGTAACTATTGCTGATCTTTACAGCTCACAGGGTCACTGTTATTCCCATTTGACAGATGGAGAATTTAAAACTCAGAGAGGTAAGATGGCTTGCCTCAGGACGCATGGTTAATAGATAGAGAGCTGCCATCTGGACTCCATTTTGTCCAGTTCCAAGTCCAGGCTCTGTACACTGTGATAGGGGACTGTAGCATGCGGGGCCCAGAGGTAAACACAAAACCCCACTCAAGCCCCCTGCACGCTGCCCACTGACGCAGGCTGTCTGTCATCACGTGGACCTCTCCAACAAACCGACTGCTTTCTCTGACTCTGACCCTGGGCCTGGAGGAGGGGCCTGCGCTGGAGGCAGGCTCACCTGGCTGAGCAGCCATGGGTGGTCCTGCAGCAGGTGGGCCCAGTCCGTGTCAGGGGTGACCCGGGCATACTTGAACCGGTTCTGGATGGCCGAGGTGGTACAGATGTACTTGTAAAGGAGTTCTTTGCCCGTCTGCTCCGAAATCGCCTTGGCCGACATGGCTGCGGGGGGACCTGCTCTACCTGTTGAGGTGAGAGAGGCTAGTCAGTAGGGGACGGGAAATGGAGGTGCTATCTTCTCCAGCAGGACAGACTCAAACCCAGCTGCCACCAGACAATAAAGCCAGATCTCTGTGCTTCTCAAGAGGGAGAAGAGGGCTGCCCCAGCACAAGGGATGGAAGGGACATCTCAGACAGCACTTCTGACAGCAGAGGAGGATCAGGAAATGATGGGTAAGGGAAGATGGTGGAGAAAAAGTGGCATTCCCCCAGGGACTCTCGGCTCCTCCCTCTAGGCAAACCAGCCCACCCCTGACCACAGCCGTCCTGGAGCAAAGGCAGCTGGATGGGGAGACCAGGAACAGCAGGGGTGTGCCTCAAGCCTAAGTGCCAGTCCCATCTGAGGTGGGCATACACTGAAACACAACTTTTGGTACTGTGACCTGTGGGGAACACAGCCCAAATGGTGCAATGCTGGCCTTACTCCCCCTACAGGTCTCCCCCTGGGCCCAGACTCACCCATTTCACACACTTATACACACCACCACCCTGAGGGCTGGGCAAGCAAGTCTGCTTAGCCTCAGGCAAGACCAAGCCCACCCTCTCCCCAGCCCCAGCTAAGAGCAAAAGTCATGTCAAAGCCCATTCTCCCAAGACAGAGTTCACGTCACTGAGTTCACCACTGAGTTCACAGCAGACACAGGGTGTGACCTTTAGTGCATCCCACCCACCCCTGCCGAGTCATCCAGCTACTAATAATTTAGAGCAAAACAGGGGCCTCTCTGGGGACCACCCATATGGGTCACTTCTAACTGAACCAGAGCCGGGGGAGGAGACGGAAATCATCCTCCACATATACAGAAACTCACCGTATGTGAGCCCTGGGAGGTGCATGGAGATTCGTAACTGTTTCTTAGATGAGGAATAAGAGCTCAGAGAGGTTAAGATAACCTGCCCAAGAAGCCTCAATGAAACCAAACTCTCTCACTCCTGATCCCCAGAAAACCCCACACCTCAGCCCTAGACAAAAGATCATTTCTCCAAGGACCAGACCATGTTCCCCCTTGACCTCACAGAAGCATCTGTGATGACAATTTCTTCATCGGGTTCCTCCCCATCGCTTTGACCTGACACACCCATTCTCCTTTGGGTAGTGCCAGGAGTGACTGGGGAAAGAAATGGGGTGGGGATGGGAGTGGAGGAGGAAACTAAGTCATTCATGCCATGAGCTTGGCCAGATCAGGAAAAGTCACTCCTGTCTCTCCTACAAAGATTCAGAACTGACGTTACTGAATTTGCTGGGGGAGAAAAGTCAAGTGCAAATAAAGGAGGGTGGAGCTAGGGAGCTGGCTGGTTTATACACTGCAGAAAGGTTGGTCTCCATTCCCAGCTCAGAGAAGGCCAACGTTCCAGGGGCCACTCAGCATCTCCCTCCCAACTGGCCAGGCTGGGCTTCAGGTTCTACTCCTGGCTTGGCCGGCTCCTTTAGTCTCCCAGCTAGTCTCCGGCTCAGCACAAAGGGAGCATTCAGTGTGGTGTCTGGCCCAAAGTGGGGTAGCTGGGAAGGGGCTCCAAGGAGACGGTCCCTTTTCTCACTTTCCCCTGGGAGGAAGTCAACTTCCGGCTCCTACTCAACATGAGTTTCCAAAGGAGATGCCTCAACCAGCCCCACTGCCCCACAGTCTTCCACACCCCACCCCCCAACACCCACTCCAGATCCATTTCCCAACTTTCTTGACTCAGACCAGAAAAACTGGTCCTGAAATCAGATGGGTACACCTGCCGCTACCCCACTCCCAGGCTGAGTGCAGCCCAGGACAGAGAAAGCAGAGAAAGAAGTAGGGACAGCTGCTGACCATCTTCAGCAGCTCAAGCACATCAGCCGCTAGTTGATCACAAAACAAACTCCAGGAGGAAGGAAGTCCTTAGCTAAGCCTCTTCAGCAGAGAGATACCCCCAGAACAAACCCTCCCAAACCTGGTACCTCCCCAAAGAGACAAAGACCCAACTTTAAGAAAGGACTTGGAGGGAAAAAGGATCTTTTGCAGCTGAAAAAAAAAAAATCACAATTTTCTTGAGCCCTGGATCAAATCTCAGATCTAAGAGCTCATCTCCACTGAGTCCCCAGGAGGGGGATGGGAGGGAAGACACAACAAGGGGATGATATAGGATAGAAAAGCTTTGCCAGCTCACCCAGATACAGATTTGCCACTAGAGCACTTGGGCTTGGATGGGACAGGCCCTCTCAAGGCCAAGACAGAGAATTCCTATGATAGAATAAAAGCAGGGAAAGAATCTGGTCTCTTGCATATTCACCAAAACAGGGTAAGAAGGCTCATAAACTCAGGCAGTGGACTAGGTGGAGATAAACCACAAATTTAATCATTCACTGGGGTCGTGAAGTCTCTCCAGGGCAGTCGTCTTACTTGAGATCTCAGACTCTTTTCAGCACCTGAAGAAAAGTCCAGAAAAATGTGCACATACACAGTTACGCATATCATTTCAAGGTGGTGACGTGTAACTATGATCTGATGGCCCAAAGACCACAAGTTAATATTTGTTAGAGTGACAACGGGGACTTAAAAGTGTATATCAACCTGGGCTAGGAACACACACACACACCCCCTCCCCACTGGGCTGCTTCCCAGGAACTGAATAACTGAATGTACCATCAGACTGGTCAGAGATGGTTTCAAGGCAGAGCTAAGACCCCAGGGGTCCACAATGGGGGCCCAGGAACTGTTACTGAGTACCAGGTATATTTGAGGGAAATCATGCCAAGGAACCTGAAAATACACACTCTCTCTCTCTCTCCAAGGGAAGGGCTTTCTGAGCTGAATGGGGTCTTTTCTGCAGACAGGATAAGTGACCCAGAATTGAGTTCATCCACAGAAGCCACCAGGGGTAGAAGTAGCCCACAGGGAAGCCTGAATGAAAGGAGCCTGTTCCCCAACATCGCACCCCTGGGACACAGCCAGTGGAGAGGAACCACTGGGGACGCTACTTAGGGTCTCTGTGGAAAGGACAAAGAGCACTTATTTTAAGGTTAGCATCCACAGGATTGGGTTTTTTGAAAGCACACGTAATTCCTGGAGTAAAGGGGAGGGGCAGAACTCTGAGGGTCCCCTACTGCAGCAAGCATAGTGGAGAATGGGGGTGGGGCCACCAGCCATCCAACACAGTACAAGGGCTGTTCCCAGCACCATCCCCCAACCTGTTGAAGTAGCTTTCTAAGAGGTGAAAATACCCCTCTGGGCAGCTGGGTCTACCAGCTGTCCCTCATCCAACATTTCAGAAACCCAATTTATCTGAGCTAGCTGAGACACAGAACAAAGTTAAAGGGTGGAGAGAGGAATGGGCTGGCTGACCAAACTGTGCTATGCACTGCTCCGCTCCCACCCACACCCTAAAATCCTCTTCCCAGGCAGACTCCCGAGGACTACCTAACGGTAGAACTCCTTAGTACTTCGCAGTATCTGCCAAGGTTGGAGAGGGCAGCAGGCGCTGGGACTGGCCCTCTGCCAAGCCTGACAGGAGGGCGGCGGCAGCATCCTCCAGCCCCTTGAGGACCTTGCCTCGGTCAAGCTTGGCATCAGCGCCAACCAAGAGCGGGGAGGGCGACGGGCACCTGGCCATCTGTCGCTTAGAGGCTGGGCCCTACGGCACCTCCAGAGAGAGGAGCATCCCTCCTGCGCCGCCGAGCCACGGACAGGTCCTCGCGGCGCGGCCTGGAGCGGGCCGGTCCCCGCGTGGCCCGCAGCGGCCGCGCACCCGCGTCGCTCCCTCCACTTGGGCGCGGGGCTTAGTCGACTCTCCACAAAACTAAGAGGAAGGGCCCGAACCCAGCTTGTGAGGAGTCGGAGTAGGGCGACTGGCCGCTGCTCTCCCTACTTCCCGTCCCCGGCATCCGGTGGGAAGACCCGGATGGGGGCAAGAGGTGGCCCGATCGATAAAGCCAGACGAGGCTCGATCAGTGGCCCCAGAGTTGGATGAGGGGCACCAGTTAAGGGCAGATGCAATTCGGCGGAGGAAAGACAGGTAAGGGCGGCGGCAAGCACTGTGCAAACTCCCAGAAACTGGAATGTGGGGGAGAAGGGGGGGTGGCCGACACGCGGCCACCGTCCACGGTCCCAGCGAAGGCTAACCTAAAGCTAAGACCCCCAAAACTTCCAAGCAGCTGCAGGGAGGACGCGTGAGCCCTAAGCCGGCGTCGGGAGAGGCGGTTCCGGGTTGAGGGAGGAAGGCAGGAAGCTCCTGGGCTAGGTGAGGTCCATCCCGCGAAAGCAGCTGCACGCCACTCACCTCTCTGCGAAAGTCCGTGCGCGCTCCCTAGGTTCACAGGCCCTAATGCACTACGCGGAGCACTCCAGCCTTCCGCAGCCACCCGGGATCCGGCTTTTGTCCGGGCCCTAGGAGGCTTCTCCCCGCCCACATCGGCACACGGCACCAGCCGCCCGGCGATTGGCCACGCGCGTTCCCTAGCCTGAGCGCCAGGGCTCCTCCCAATTCGCTGCCCGGTATAGCCCCGCCCCCGAGGTTGGGCCCCAGGGCTTGCTGGGACTTGTAGTCCTGATGGTGCGTCCGTCCCAGATGTCTGGCTGGCGCCGCCTCTCCGGAGCTTGCCGGACCAGGGAGGGATCAGGGGCGGAGCCTCGAGTGGGGAGATGGGCTGGGCTACGCTGGGAGGAGAACATTCGAGGCTAGGGGCCGTGGCCTGATCGCTTAGGAGGTGGGGAGACCGCCCCTCCGCTAGGGGAGTTGGGGAGGGGGAGTGGGCTGTTGGTCCAACAGGTTGTGGGGCAGCTTTGGGGACTTGAAGTCTCCTTTTCTCCCCATGGGAGAAACTGACGTCTGCATCCCGGCTACCTGAAATAGGCCACACCGAACCCAGTTGCTTAGAGACGCTTTTTAAGCAGCCATGGCAGAAAGCTTTTGCATGTGCACGTGGACCCTCTCCATTGAGCTAGTGGGGCGAGGCCGAAAGCTGAGGCTAATATAAGACTTCCCAATGTGGGATAGGGCAGGGGACCGGCTGAGCAGGTGAGGCTAGGAGGATGTCAATCACACCACCTTGCGTCCCACTTACCTGCTCACCTCCCAGCAGAACTGAGAATTCAAAGGGAGAGTCTAGCACAGGGCTGGGCCCATCTCTGCAGCAACCTGCTCCCTGCCCCTCCCCCCAAATCCCAAGCTTAGACATTGGAATGAATGAACTGCTGCCTCCCCCTTCTCCTTTACAGAAAACTGACTGTATTTTCCAAATCAAAAAGTGGGACACCCGGTCTAACAGATGCTGATGAACTTGTAGGGGCAGAATTTTTGAAATCAGACAGTCCTGGAAACAAAGACTACTATGACATTCGCAGTTTCCCTATGTCCACTCCAGTCCTTTAGGTCTCTCTGACCCTGACAGCTGTCCAGCTCCAAAGGAGAATCATGCACTGAGCAGCTCAGGTGAAGGGTTCAGCCCAGTGTTCGGAGAATCAGCCTTCCTGTGTCCCTGCCAAACACTGGGGTCATACACTGTAACAATGTTGCAACATTCTTGTGCACAAAAACTTCGCCAAAGCCTCTCCCCTTCATCCAGTCATAGCCAGGAGTGAGGCAGCTAAACTTGCTGCCCATGCCTGAACAAAGTGATCCCTGATGATGTCACTTTCTGCTCACGGTCATCTTTTTGAAATAGCAGTTCCTCAACTTCTTTCTCCTCTTGGTCATAGAGAGTCTTCCACTCCTATGGAAGCTCAACCCCTAGCAAGAATCTCCCCAAATAGCATCAATCTTAGAGAAGGATCACCTCTTCGCAGCTCAAGAAAACATCTCCTATGAAGGTACTCCACTTCTGGCCTTGGCAGACAGGACCACAGAATCTTCATGGGTTGGGAGGACTGCAGTCAGGGGGAATTATCCCTTTGGTCAGAAAGATACACTCATCCAGAAACAGGCATCCAGGTGAAACATAAACTGTAACAAGCTTTGTACATCAATTTGACTATATCCATAAAAACGTTAAAGGTTCATGCCCTTTGCCCCAGCAATTCCATTCCTAACAATTTATCCTTCAGATACATTTGCATATGCACATGTTTTCTTCACTGCTGTCTCTCTAGCACTTTGAATAGGGCCTGGTACATAGTAAATGCACAATAAATATTTGCTGAGTGATAAAGTTCCCCATCTGGATGTCACTGGACTCAAGTTTGACTAGTCCTGGGCAGGACAAAAAGAGAGTAACTGTCCAAGGAGAGAGGGAGGAGACATGCTGGCCAGACAGTCCATGAGGCAATCACTGAGGTTTTTGTTTTATCAGTGATCCCATTCCATGCCTCTACCTCCAACCTCCCCAAGGAAGACTCCCTCATGACCCCATCATTCCCCCCACAGAGGCTCCTCTGCCCTACATTTATCAGTCTGAGCCCCATCTTTTCATCTTTCTGTTCTCCGACTTAAAAGCTCTAAACTCTTTTAATTTTCCCGTTTGAATCACCTCCCTCCTCTTTTAGCCTGTGCTGGAAGGCAGGTCCGTGTCACTGAACACAGAAGGATATAGGTACAAACTCCGTGCCCAGCCTTTGGGCATTCTATCTCAGTTTCAGAAGCCTTAGACTGCTTAAAGACTCCCTCCTAGATTTGAATCCATTCTCACTAATATTCATTGAGCACCGACTATGTCAAAAGCAGAGGTGCTAGCACATACTCCTCACAACAACCCCTTTGGCTAAGTGTCATCATCATTTTGCAGATGAACAACTGACCCTCTGCCACCAGGTCACTTGCCCAGTCTGCTACAACCTGCTGCAGGTGAAGAAGAGGGAAAGATAATCATATCCTGTGCATCTCTGTATTTGACTATGAGCTTCCTCAAGACTCAGGGGTGTGCCTTGTGCATTTTGGCATCCACAGTGCCTAGCATGGGCCTAGGCACATACAAAGTACTCACTGTATGCTGAATAAACGCTTGAATGAATGTGTGAATGAAAGAAAGAAATCACAGGGGACTGGTAGGGGGAGGAGAGAGAAGATGCAGCCAGGAGGAAGGTCTATGGGAGTGTGCAGTTCTAAACTCACCTCTGACAGCCAGAGACAGGGGCTTACAACAGAGATCCATCATCATCATGTGAAGAATGGGGGAGCAGGGATGGGGGTGTCTGGGGGTGGTCATTCCTGCAACATTCAGTTTTTTCCCAACACCAGTTGGAGCCAAGGGCCCATGTGTCCTGGGGAAGCACCCCAGAGAGGGTCAGCCTGAGCCAGCATCTGCGCTCAGGAAATATTTTCCAGCCAGATCTACCAGTTCCTGGCTGGCCTCTTTTCAGAGTCATCCCAACTTTACTCTCAACCTGTCTTAAAAACTGTTGCTTCCTCCCCACCAGTTGTTTTCCTATGAAATTCCTTCCTCTTTCAGTAAACTTTCCATTAGGAAGGCAGCTTACCACTTTCTGTTCCAAGGCAGAACTTGCACAATTTCTCCCTAACAGATCACTCATCCTTGACTTTTCCATGATGTGTTCCCCCTTATCTCTGAATGAATTTATTCTTTTTGCCTCTTGTCTCTCTTTGCCAGGTTCTTTTCTGAGGAATTATTTCAAGGGCAGGTAGAAGCAAGAGGTCATGGTGTGTAGATAAGAGTTGCCAAGCTCCATCAAGGCCAAAGTCTCTACCCCAACACCAATCTTAAGAGACATCCTGGGACGTTTGGAGGCCTGATCGCAAGAACGGGTTGTGTTCACCTCTCTCCTTTATGACTCAGGTGTTGCCTCAAGGATGCACAGGCTCCAGTGCTGCTTACTCAGGGCTCCTTGATGACAGATTCACAGAATGTCAGAACCAAAATAGACTTCAGAAATATTCTAGTCCAATTCTCCTATTTTACAAAGGAAATACAGGGGAAACGGAGGCCCAAAGAGATGACCTTACTGCAGATGGGTGGGCATATTGATGCAACTACTTTGGAAACCACTTGGCGTTATCTTTTTTTTTTTTTTTTTGGATGGGAGTGGTAATTAGGGTTTCTTAAAAAAATATATTTATCTTTAATGAAAGTACTGGGGATTGAACCCAGGGCCTTGTGCATGCTAGGCATGTACCCTACCACTGAGCTATATCCTCCCATCTGGCATTATCTTATAAAATTGAAGAGTTACATACACTAAGACCCAGCAGCTCCACTTGTACATGCCCCAGAGAAGCTCATACACATATGTGCCTGGACACACATGAGAAATTCTCCAAAAATAGATAGAACCCATATATCCTTCAACAGTTGGGTGGATGGATGGATTGTGGTATATCCGTATGATGAAAAATTGGACAGCAGGGGAAATGAATGAATTACAGCTGCACACAGCAGCATGAATGAGTCTCAAAGACAGAGTGTTAAGCAAAAGACAGTGGAACATAAAAACACAGGTATAGTATGATTCAACTCACATAGAGTTAAAACAAGCAAAATTAAATTGTATTATTGGAATGGATACATAAGTGGAAAAACAACAAAGAAAAGCAAGGAAATAATTATCGCAGAAACGATGGACAGTGGTTCTTTCATTCAATACATATTCACTGAACGCCTGCAATGTCTAGGTATCGTTTTGGACACTGGAACAACAGTGAATGAAATAAGCAAAGACACTTACCCTGTGTAGCTTGCATTTTATTGGGGGAAACAGCAAAAAACAATCCTTAAAAAAATAAAGTTATATAATGTATCAGAAAGTAGTGTTATAGAAAAAAGAAAACAAAGAGCAGGGGATCAAGAATTCCCGAATCAGAGGTGGAGGGCAAGTGGGTTGCAGTATTAAATAGGGTGGTCAGGGTTAGCCTCATTGCAAAGAAGAGATTGGAGCAAATACATGAAGGAGGGGAGAGGGTCAGTTACGTGGTAGGGGGGGGAGAGGGTCAGTTACGTGTTAGGGAGGGAGAGTTCCAGGACAATCCCAGATCATTTGGGGCTGAGAAAAAAGGCAGAGCGGAGGCCCTAAGGAAGGAGCCTCTCTAGTTTTTTCCTGTGCAAGGAACAATAAGGCCAGGTGTCTGGAGCACAGGGCATGATGGGAAGAGTGGCTTTTATTCTGAGTAAAATGAGGGACCACTACAGGGTTTTGAACCAAGTGACACGATCTGATTTGCATTTTAGAAGGAATATTCTGACTCCTGTGTTGAGAAGGGAGGGGGCAAGGGTAGAATATGGAGACCTAGTTAGATCTTGCAATAATCCAAGAGAGAGGATATACGGGCTGAGACCAGGGCAGTAACTGGAAAGGTGGTGGTTACCTGGGTAGAGGGTGGCAACGCAGGGATGAGGTTGTGATTAGGGAGGGGCCTCACAGGAAGCCCACTGTTGGCAATATGTTTCTTGATTTACCTGTAGAATGACTACATGGGTGTTCATTTTACAATTATTTATTAAACTGTACATGTATTTTGTTGTATATTTCTGTACCTATGTTCTATTACACAATAAAAGAAGATATAAACAGGGGATATAACCAAGCAGGACCCTATGAAGCTTTCCTTGGACAAAGCTCTCCCCTATAACGTCTGCTGTAGCTTCTCTCTGAAGTACCCAGATAATAGGATCTCATGCAGATTTATTGAGTTTTTCAGTTGCTAAAAACCACCACCAAATGGAAGAAATTAATTGCTTGATGACCATGAGCACATAGTCCCCAGAACTGACATCTAAGGATTGATCTCCATCAACCAATCAGAGAATTGTGCACAGCTGATTATAGACCCTGGCACACCCCTCCCTCAGCTAGCCTTTAAAAATGCTCGGCTGGGAGAGGGTGTGGAGAAGAGGGAACCTTCCTACACTGTTGGCGGAAATGTAGTTTGGTGCAGCTGTTATGGAAAACAGTATGGAGATTCCTCAAAAAACTAAAAATAGACTTACCATATGTTCCAGCAATTCCACTCCTGGGCATATATCCAGAGGGAACCTTAATTCAAAAAGACACATGCACCCCAATATTCACAGCAGCACTATTTACAATAGCCAAGACATGGAAACAACCTAAATGTCCATTGACAGATGACTGGATAAAGAAGCTGTGGTATATTTACACAATGGAATACTATTGACCCATAAAAAATAATAAAATAATGCCAGTTGCAGCAATGTAGATAAACCTGGAGAATGTCATTCTAAGTGAAGTAAGCCAGAAAGAGAAAGAAAAATACCACATGATACCATTTATATGTGAAATCTAAAAAAGAAAAAGACAAACTTATTTACGAAACAGAAACAATTTTAGTATATGTGCTGCTGAAGCAAGCACTACGAAACAGAAACAGACTCACAAACATAGAAAACAAACTTATGGTTACCAGTAGGGGAAGGGGGTGGGAAGGGATAAATTGGGAGTTCAAGATTTGCAGATACTAACTAATATATATAAAATAGATAAACAATAAGTTTATACTGTATAGCACAGGGAATCATATTCAATATCTTGTAACCTATGGTGAAGAAGAACATGAGAACGAACATATGTTCTTATGTGACTGAAATATTGTGCTGTACACCAGGAACTGACACAGCATTGTAAACTAACTGTACTTCAATAGAAATATATTTTTAAAAGAAATGTATTTCAAGGAAATAACTAAGAAGCATGTTAAGATTTAGTTGTAAGGATAACCATTCAAATATTGACTTTAATGGTAGAAAATAGGAAAAATTTAAGTGTACAACAGGGAACTGGTTAAATTAATTTGGACATTTCGATTCAAAGTAAAACTATGGGCCATTAAAAACATTTACCACCCCTCCCACCAAAAAAAAAAAAAATGCTAAGCTGAAACCCTTCAGGGAGTTCGAGGTTTTGGGGGCATGAGCCACCATTTCTCCTTGCTCAGCCCTGCAATAAACCTTTCTCTGCTTCAAACTCCGACATTTCAGTATTGTTTGGCCTCACTGTGCATTGGGCACACAAACTTGCATTTAGTAACTATTTTAGTGAAGCCAGCCTAGGAGTCTGTGCCTGTAGCAGGTAGACCCTGGCCAGGGGCACCCCCTTCCCTGGGTCCGCAGCAGATGCCGGAGCTCATTTCTCTCTGGGGAACTGGGAGGGACTCTCCCTGGCAGGCATCAGCCACCAGCACTAGGCTGTTTGGAGCAGAAACATCAGTAGCTGCGATCCACACTTGGTGTCCCCTGGGGGTGCGTTACACCAGCTTGTGCGGGCTAGGAATTCTCTTTACTCCATCTGGGCTGATTCTTTTGCAGGTAATGAGTGTCTCTGTGCTCATTGTGAGCCACTCTGGGTCCATTCTCTGAACAGTGGAGCCAATCTGTTTGGAGGTCTACAGCTGGGTGTGGAAGTGGAACTCGGGGGCTATACCTCATCTGATCTTTTGTTTGTAGGACCATGTTTGTCGTTTGTGTGTGTATCAGTACTTGTATTGGCCAGTTGAGAAGTCTTTGGTGAGTAATGGGGCTCTCATGGGATGACACCAGGGTATCCTTTCCTATGTGTTGGCTTTGGCTGTGGTGGAGCTTTGGTTGGGATTTTCCCTTTCTAGCCTTGGTCATTCATTCAGCTTCATCTTTGATAGGGCATTGGTTGGGGTTCTCCCCTTTTGGACTGATGGAGCATTGGTTGAGTGTCCTCCTCTTAGGGGCTAGGAAACTATGACCCTGAGACTCTCAATTGTTGTTTGCTTGGTATTTGATAACATCACCATGAATAATTAAGTATGGATGATCAGATCTCTGTTCCATCTTATAGTCCCCCTGGGGTATATTTTGCAAAACTGGGAGATCCTCAGCTATGCTCCCGTAAATGAGCACACAATATATTTGCCTATGACTGTTATTTATTTAAACTAAAGTGGATATTTGGGAACTGGAAAAAAATTCCTGAAAATAACCAAGATGATTGAGTTTTGTAAAAGTAGTTAGAGGAAGAGTTAACATTTCTCTTCCTGTGCCTTTGAGATGTAGGTGATCTACCTGGGTTCTGAAGAAAAAAGATTTTTTAAACTCAAGCAGAAAAACTGTGGGATCTCTGGTTCTATCTGTCTTTACTTTAAAATTAAATAACCTCTATTTAATTGACTTAAAAGTAAGTGTTTACAAATTAAATATTTCTAAGTATAAAAGAAGCTAGACAGAACAAATTTTGGGTTCTTGTTACCTGGGAAGTATTCAATATAAAATTGATATCTGATATTAAAGCTACCTTAAACTTTGTTGATATAATCAATACAGGCATGTCTTTTATTGTACCTAGGTTTACTGAAGGTCAGTGGGCTTATGTTTCTGTTGTAGAGTTTCTCAACAGAAAGAAAAAATATTAACTTGGTATGGTGAAGTTCTTATAAGGGAATTAAATGCAAAAATGCAAATGAGATAAAAGCTTTTGGGTGAACCCCTTAAAAAGAATTGTATTTTAAGAATGTCTGCTAAAAATGATCCCTCCAGATATTTGGTAACTTAATTTTAAAGTTGTGCTAAATTAAGTTAAATGATGGAAGTTTATTGAATAGTTGAATAGGCATTTCCAAACAAAATTAGATACTGAAACATTCACTAGAAATGAAGATATTTAAGAACTGAGGAGTCTAATTAGATATGTAATTGAAGCTACTAAAAGTAATGGGGGAAACATTTCCATCTACAGAAGGAAAATAGGATATATGTTTTGAGTTTCAAAAAAAGGTATGAGGAATGGAATTGCATTTTGTTAAGGAAAAAGGAAGTGATTTGGTCCTAGAGCTGGTTTTTTTTTTTTTTTTCTGGATGGGAGGGAAAAAAGGGGACAAGAAAGTTGTGAAAAGGAGTTCTGTGCATCATCAGGCTGAGATTAAACTTAATTAGGCAAATGGATTTTGTTCTTAAAAGTAGGCTGGTGTAGGCTAGTGCAAGACTAGATTTGGTTCCTCTCTGTTAAGAAAACAAGTTTACGTAGAATGCTTCTGGTAAGAGATTGTGTGACATTTTGGATATTTTTGACAAACTTCTACCAAATTCTAATTAAAGTTCTTTTGACTTCAGCTAACTTTGGGATGCTTCAGAGGGCCCCCAAGACAGCTCAGAGAAAAATATTTAACTAGGATTGGTTGTTATGTTGAATTGCATGGGAAGCATTGTCAAATGTGCAATAAGCCTCCTTGGATTATACGGTATGGATAAATTTTGTTAATGTGGACATTCTAGTATATAAAGTTTCTGAAATTTAGATATGTCCTGGTATAATGGTATTAGTCATAATTCTAGTTGTTATCTTAAAATGTTATCTTAAAGTGATATATGTCACAGCAACTTGGTTAAGCTTCTTTATCAAAAATATTATAATCAGATCTTTTGCATTGCTCTTTGGGTCTTGTCATTCCTAGACAGTCAAGCTGATGCTTTGCAGAACTGCTTTATCTTTAAGAATGTTCATAAAAAGGACTTTTTGACAATTACAGGTTTCTTTTAAATCATACTGCTGAGCTGGGTGAGATATTTAAGAAGTCTATGAAAACTTTGATTCCATAAAACTGTTAGTAAAAGGGATTGATTGCATAGGATTGAGTGAACTGGTGAATATGGTTATAATTTTTTGATTGAAGTATTTCTGGATTTTAATCTGTTTTCTAATTGAACTGTTTACCAAATGTTTGTCTCCCTATCAATATTGTCCCCAATGTTTATGATAGAAAGAGAATTCTCTAATGGAATTGTCATAGAGTGTAACTACTCATGATATATAACAATGCTTGTTTTATATCTGTTGCTAAAAGCGCATGTACCGTGCTTGTGTAAGTGTAACAACTGGGTATAAGTGATAAGATGTGTAGCCTATAAAGTGTTTCCCCATTAATGTAACTCTGAGTCTGTTCATGATATCTGATTAGTTTTCCCCAACATGGATAACTAGGAAGTATAAAGTAGGCCCAGCACCGAGGGACATGGTCTAAACCTGGGGCAAGAACCCCAGCATCAAGGCACAGATATTTTGATCATCAGTGCTTTCTATTGAAAGATTTATAATCAAAAGGAGAAATGATGGGAAAATCTGCACATATTGAGGTAGGGGGAAGTCATTCTGGCTAAATGAATGTTTTAACTTATTACTGACCAAAGCAGCCTGTTTTATGGCTTTTGGGAAATATGTTATACATCTGCTTTGGCCTTGAGGAGGGGAATGCATTTGAAAGTCAAAATGGAGTAGCTGTGGTTCAGACATCCAAGGTATAACTAGGTGGCCATTGTGGATATGATTTCAGACACATTCCTGAATCGTTGAGATCTTCTAACTTTCTGAACTGTGTAATACCCAGGATGCCACCAGCCACTCTCAAAGCAATGTCTGCTGGCAGATGGCAGCTGGACCTTATGACCTCAAGGTCTCCTCTTGTAACTATTAAAAATTTTAGACAATAAAATTGCTTTAGATCAGATGTTAGCAGGAAAAAAAGGAGACATGTAGTGGCCAATGGTTCTTATTATATATGATGTTAATACCACATCAAAAGTTAAAACTACTCAGATAAAAGACAACTGGCTACCTGCCTATGAGTCTCCCCCAAAATGCCAAGTCCAGACTGATTTTCAGATTTACTCTTCTGAATTCCTCAGGGGGTGGGATCTTATACTCATATAATACTCAGATGCAGGACTTAGAGCTCAGGAATATTTCCAACTCGGTGTCCATTCCCTAAATAGAGGTAGGACTATGCCCAGTTTCAGCAGGAAGTAGCCAGAGCAGCCATTACTCCATTCCCTGAAAGATCTGGGGAGGGAATGAAACAGGATTGGAGACTGAAACCGAGTTCCTCTGCCAGGTTGATGATGAACCTCTTTATCCAAAATATTACTCCCCTTCATATCCAGCACTTATTCTCAAGATTGAGGACTATCAAAGAAGAGAGGGGAATTGTAACGGAGCAGGACCCTATGGGGCCTTCCCAGGGCAGACCCCTCCCCTATATCCTCTGCTGTAGATCCTCTCTGAAGTACCCAGCTAATACTATCTCATGCAGATTTCCTGAGTTTTTCAGATTCTAAAAAAAAACACCAAATGGAAGAAATTAACTATTTGATGATCATGGGCATGTAGCCCCCAGACCTTCTGGCCAAGGATTGATCTCCATCAACCAAGGATGATCACCATCAACCAATCAGAATTGTGTACATCTGACCACATACCATGGGACACCCTTCCCTCAGCTGGCCTTTTAAAATGCTCCGCCGAAACCCTTTAGGGAGATCGGGGCGGGGGGGGGGGTGTGTGCATGAGCCACTCGTACTTCTTGCTCAGCCCAGCTATAAACCTTTCTCTGCTCTAAATCTTGACGTTTCAGTATTTTTTGACTTCACTGTGCTTTGGGCACATGAACTTGCATTTGGTTACAGTAACATAAAGGAGTCCAGCTAGTAAATGGCTGGGACAGGTTGAGATCCAATTCCAGTGCATTTTACTGTATCAATCAAACTCAAGGCATGGGTCCCAGCCCAGCTCACCTATATCCTGGGGCTGTGGCTTGGGGCAAACCCTGTCACCTCTCTCAGCCTCCATGTTTCATCTGAATCAGGAAAATATCGCCTGCCTCCCTCTCTCCCTTGAGTGCTGTGAAGATCACCAAGTGTTTTGTAAACTGTGAAAAAGCACACATTATTGTTGCTCTTTCACTGGATTTTAAAAAATATCTTTATTGATACATAATGTATAATAAACTGTAAATAATTAAAATATACAGTTTGAGTTTTAAAACGTGTATATACCGTGAAAATGTTACCACAATCGATATAATACACAAATCCTCCACCTCCAAAAGTCTCCTTTGTAATCTATCCCTCCCTGCCCTACCTCCATGTTTCCAGGAGGCACCATTTTACTTTTGGGCAATATAGATTGTTTGCATTTTCTAGAATGTTATTTAAATGGAACCATATAGTCTTTTTTGTGTGAATTCTTTCACTCAGCTTAATGATTTTGAGATTTATCCATATTGTGCATGTATCAATAGTTCTTTCCTTTTTATAGCTGAGTAGTGTTTCATTTCATGGATAAACCAACATTCACCTGTTGATGGATATGTTTCCAATTTGGGGCTATTACAATTAAGCTGCTAGGAAAGTTTCTATACAGCTTTAATTTCTCTTGGGTATATCCCTAGGAGTAGAACAGCTGGGTCACATGGCAAGTATGTCTTTTAACTTTTTTAAAAAATTCTTTTTTTTTTTTCTTAACGGAGGTGGTGGTGATTGAATCCAGGACCTCGTGCATGCTAAGCATACACTCTACCACTGAGCTATACCCACCACAACTCCACAGTATATTTACCTTTTTAAGAAGCTGCCAAACTGTTTCCCAAAGTGGTTATACCATTTTACAACCTCACCAGCAGTGTATGAGCATTCCACTTGCTCAGCATCCTCACCAACACCTGCTAAGGTCAGTCTTTTTCACTTGGACCATTCTAGCAAGTGTGTAGTGGCATCTCACTGTGGTTAGTTAATTAGTTAATTTAGGGGTGCCAGGAACAAAGATCACCAGCTGCCCAAATACCAAAAGGTTATACTTCCAAAATCTCTTGAGGTTGATTCCACACGCAGAACAATCCAGTTGTCCCTTTTCCATTGTTTCTTAATTTGTATTTTACTAATAACTATGACGTTGAGCATTCATGTGCTAATTAACCTTCTACAAATCTTTGATGAAATAACTGTTAACATCTTTTGGTCATTTAAAATGTATTGGTCTTGTTATGGAGTTGTAAGAGCTCTTTATGTGTTATGGATACAAGTGCTTTATCAGATAGAAGTTTTAGAAATACTATACCACAGTCTGTGGCTTGCCTTTTAATTAACAGTGTCTTCTTGAAGAGCATCAAATTTATTGTTTCTTTTTCATGTTTTTTTCTCTATTTTCACTTTTTTTTCTAGTTTTATCATTCTACCTCTCACATTTAAGTCTTCTGAGTTAATTTTGTATATGATATGAGGTAAGGGTCAGTTTTTTGTTTGTTTTGGCATATGGCTATCCAACTGTTCCAACACCATTTATCTAAAAGATTATCCTTTCCCCAGCGAGTTTCCTTAGCAACATTAATTGATCATATATGTATGAATCTATACATGCACTCTATCCTTTCCCATTGATCTACAGATCAATCTGCTAATATCATTACTTGTAGCTTTAAAGTAAGTCTTGAAAGCAGAGCATAAGTTCTTTTGTTCATTTTCAAAATTATTTTGGGCTATTCTAGGTCCTTTGCTCTTCCTTTGCTCTTAGAATTAGCTTGTCAATTACTAAAGAAAAAAAATCTGTTGGCACTTTGATTGGGATTGCATTCAATCTATAGATTCTCTCTTTGCAGGAGGTTTTTTTTTTCCCAGAAGGTTTTTTTTCTCAATTAGCTGCTGGTTATTTCAGGAGTGTGTTCAACTCACCACTAGGCCCATCTTAACAACCTAGAACAAGACAAGTTTCATGGCAGTGCATGGGAGTTGCTACTCTTTACAGACCTTGTGAACTTACACACCTCTGGCCTTTGCTCACCTCCTTCCCTACTTAGGTCTCCTGGGCTCACCCTCAGCTCAAATGTTACCCCTTCTCTGAAGCCATTTCTAATTCATCCCAGATCCTGACTGAATCATTGACTTGTCTGGGACTCACGCTACTCTGTCCTCATCTCCCTCCCAGACACACAGAACTTTAAATAACCATCTCACTTTGGGTAGTCATTACTGTTTATGCCTCTCTCCCTGATAGAACTCTTCCAGGGAAGGAACATGTTTTATCTTGGCACTCCTTTTTAAAATTAAACTTACTTTGAGATAACTACAGATTCATATGCAGTTTTAAGAAATAATACAGACATCTCATGTACCCTTTGCCCAGTTTCCACCAATGGTAATATGTTAAAAAAAAAAAAAAACGTCAGTGCAATATCACAAGCAGAAAATAGACACTGATACAATCCATGGATCTTACATTTCCCCAGTTTTACCTGTACGCATGTGTGTAGTTGGGTGTAGCTAAGGATGTCTCTTTACTACTCAGACCTTAACAGTGATTTTCTTTTCTTAGCTTCTACTATGTATACAAGGTTAATACTCTGGAGGTCACAATGTCATTGGTGTTGGAAACTGACGTTCTGACTGTAAGGTAGTAAATGCGGGGTGTTTATTAGAACCTAGAAGAACCTACTCCAGTTTTTTTTGGCTGGAGGGATGGGGAGAGTAGGGGAATGGGGAAGGGTGTAGGGAAAGGCTTTGATGAGGTGAGGACCTGCCACTCGCAGGTGCTCACTCAATGTATTAAACTTAAGGTTGAAGCCAGCGTTATTTTCCACGTAGCCTTATGCAAATCCTCACATCCTGAACGATTATCTTGACGTTCACTTGGCAGACGGAAAATTTAAGGCTTAGAGCCCTTAAATTTTGGTCATGCAGTTCGTTAGTGTACACAGCCCAAATACTATGACTCCAAAGCCCAGTGCTCTCTCCCTCTGATGGTGGTACACGTGCACAGATCCTTGCCACGTATGCCTTATCCCTATTTGGAATTCTGCCCGCAAACTTCTTTCTGTTTTCCTGGCTGTAAATTCTGACTAGACGACACAGCTGAGCTCAGCCCACTTACGACCGCCAAGCACCCGGGGGCCTAGCGCTCGTCACGCTCCGCCCCCGAGCGCGGCTGCAAGGGCGCATGCGCACACTGGCAGCGGTTGTGCGCAGGACTCAGCCCCATATGCGAGGGGCGGGGCCGGAAGTAATTCTACCGTCTCCGGTTGCTAAGAGACGGAGCTTCCACAAGCCAGACGGGTTCTCAGGCTTCTTTTCCTCCCTTTCTCCGTTTCATCGTCTCCGAATCCTGTCATTATGGCGGACTCAGAAACTGACGGCCTGCGGAGCACCTTTCCCTCTTACATGGCGGAGGGCGAGCGGCTCTATCTATGCGGGGAGTTCGCTAAAGCCGCCCATAGCTTCAGCAACGTGAGTCGTGCTCTGAACCTGTCAGCGACCCATCACTGAGGTCCTGATGATGCCTGGACGACCCTATTGTTTCCATTATTCTATTGTTACTACTTGATGCACTACTGTCACAGATAAGCCCCTATTTGGCCGTTTTCTACCAATTCCCACTTGTGTTCTGCCTGGTTGTTAACCATCCTCTGAGTTAACAGTGACCTCCTCTTCTACATTTTTTTCTGAGCTTCAGAAAGATTTAATTTTCTCATATAAAAGACTTTCCTGGTCAGATATCAGGGAAGGATAAAGGCTGGTCATGCCTCAAAACCTCATCTCCTGCTTTTTTACTTGAATGTTCCATGATTGACTTGCCTCCTTCCACAAAGCGGCCTGTTTCCCATCGCTGGCCGGGAGACTGGCTGTGAGGCTGCTTTCAGAAGTGAAGTCTCTGGTTCACAGTTGCTTATGGAAGGTGGTCGATCAGTAAATAACTAACATTATAAAATGTAACCTCAGTACAAATCCTAAGGGGAATGAGTGCTGTTTTAGGATACCAGGCATTCTGCCAACTATGGAGGAGGTACTGTTACTACTGTTACTGTTATTACCACTTTATAGATAAGAAAACTGATATAGAAGTTAAATAATGTGAACTAGCAAGTGGCAGAGGAAGGATTCAAACCTGGGCACTGAGACTCCAGTGCTGTGGTGCTGACCACCATACACTACTGTTCTCTCCCAAGTAAGCTATTAGATGTTTTTATAATGATTTCTTTTACAACAGATAGCCCACTTCTTATTACAAATGGGGTGGTGGGATAGCCCTCCAACCAGTCCCAAGACTCCCTCTAAAGTCAAGCTTCTCAACTGCTACCTAGAGTCTTTTGTCCCTTTCAATCACCAACCACACCCTAAAACCAGAAATAATTGATCAGATTGGCCAACAATTAAATTCAGGAGCGCTTCACCCCCCCCCCCCCCCATTCTCCTCTTTCTGCATCAAGTTCCATCCTGGGGAAGCTCAGGTAGAGAGAAAAGAACACCCCGAAGGAATACAGCTTTGAGTGAGAGGTGGCCTTTCTCTATGAAAGAAAGTAGGAAGGTCTTTGACAGGGACAGGTACAGTCTGATGCTTCAGACAATACACTGCAGACTATAGTAATAATCTCCAGCTGAGGAAGAGAGGACATGCGGCAGGGGAAGCATTCTGCTCCCACTTTAGGGCCAAAATCTCAGTTTCAGTTTTCCTGGCATTTTCATCTTAATCCCCTGAAATAGTGATTCATTCTCAATAACTATGTAAAAAGAAAGGGCAAGTGGACCAGATAATGCATTTTGCAGAATGTCCCTAAATCCATTTGGTTAGCCTTTGGAATGCTTAGCCTTTGAGTAGTATTTTGAGTGTGTTGTGCAGCCATTTCAGGTTCATGGTTGAATTTGTTCTGTACCCAACAGCCTAAGATTCTGAGTGCCTGGAGGAATCCCAGACACTCAAGGAAATTCTCACATCTCAACCAATGGCTTCTACAATAGCTTGTGATTTGACCTTGTTGGAGATGAGCCATATGCAGACAGCCTGGTTGACTGAGCAGAGATTGGTGTTGTGCTGCGTTTGGTCTGAAAAGACCCAAAGACCTGTCTGCTGGCCTGCAGAGTCCCCCTGAAACTCTGGCAGAAGGGTTTGGGCTGCTGTGTCCCGTCCTGCTTTGTACCTTGTCCTACCTGATGCCTGTTGACCTGAGTGGTTCCTTTTTCAGGCTCTTCACCTTCAGAATGGAGATAAGAACTGCTTGGTTGCCCGATCCAAGTGCTTTCTCAAGATGGGGGAGTTGGAGAAATCCCTGGCGGATGCTGAGGCTTCACTCCAGGGTGACCCGACTTTCTGCAAGGTGACGTATGGGTGGGGGGACTCACTCTTGCTTTCATCACTGCCATTGCCTGCAGCCGCCTCTGTTTTGCAGTGGTTGAAGACCCAGCCAGGCTGCCTGGAGTTGACTGCCGTTTTCTCTTCATAGGTTACTTGGCTACCTCTCTGCTGCTGTATCCCACTGTTGACCTTCAACCCAGGAACCGACCCTTCTGTTCCCCCACACCTGAGTCCTCTAAGGCCTTGTCTGTTCTCCTCCTTGATTTGACTTCCTTTGATTTCAGGGGATTTTACAAAAGGCTGAGACCCTGTACACCATGGGAGACTTTGAATTTGCCTTGGTGTTCTATCATCGAGGCTACAAGCTGAGGCCTGATCGGGAATTCAAAGTGGGAATTCAGAAAGCCCAGGAAGCCATCAACAACTCAGTGGGAAGTGAGTGACCAGGGGGCCTGTGCCCTTCTCCAGGAAGGCTCTTGGAATCCGTAGGTTTGGAGGAAGGCCTGAGGTCCACTGGGTGAGCAGCCACCACCAGCACTGTAGGGAGTCTTGTGCTGGGATTTGGCTGCTGCCGATTTGGTGGTGGATTAGGAACTGTCCACTGGGAGGACGAGTCTCTGATCCACTGTACTGAGCCCTGCAGCATCCGGTTCTCTTCAAAGCCAGATGAGAAGTGCTGTTTCACTCCCCCTCAAACCAGATGAGTAGGCCTCTTTTTGGCCTGGTGTTGTAGGGTAGAATACAGTCCTGACTCCAGCCTTCCCTGGTCCCTGGCTTCCTTACCATATACACCCCAAGGGCTGGCTCTGCCCATCAGCTTAGTAGTAGGGGTTGGGGTGTGAGATTGGGGAGAGCTTGCCACTGTGGGCAGCGGAGTGTGGAAATGGAGGGGCCCCTGGTGCCCAAGGCCTTCCCTTGTTTGGAAGTCTGGCTGCCATGGCCTTGGGCTGGTGGGGGCTGCTTACCTCCTAGGAGAGCATTGAACCAAACACCCTGTACAATTTGCTTACTAGGCTGGTGCCGAGTCAGCTTTGCTACAACCTCCATGGTCCTCCTGCCAAAGGCAACCATCTGTAATAAAAATATTTGATAGGTTGTGCCTGGGGATCCAGCCGACCTGAGCCCCAGGTTCTGTCTTTGCAGGTCCCTCCTCTATTAAGCTGGAGAACAAAGGAGACTTGTTCTTCTTAAGCAAGCAGGCTGAGGTAAGGGCCTTGGCTCTGACTCCACTTCCCTTGGAGAGCAGAGGCCATACATGCCTGAAGAGCACAGGTCTTAGTGGCCCTCCTGCCCAAGAGCAATGAGCTCCTGCCCAGCACGGACAGTCACGGGATTCTGCCCCAATAGCCGTTCCCAGACCAGACACACTCTGTGGTTCTCAGCCCACAGAAGTCCTGGAGGAGGAGTGTGGGAGCACAGGCTTGGGAGCCTTGAGTGGGTGCTCTGGACTCCTTGTTGAGGCTCTGTTGGGTATTGCTCCACCTTTGCAGCGTATGCAAGCCCAGCAGAAGCCACATCCCGTGAGACAGCTCTTACACCACCCCAAGACAAAGTCCAAGCGGAAGAGTTCACTTAAGAGTGAGAAGATTGTCTGCCAGCTCCTGGGCGAGCTCTACGTGGACAAGGAGTATCTGGAGAAGCTCTTGTTGGATGAAGGTTTCAGATACTTTGTTTGCCTCAGGGAACTTGGGGCAAAGGAAATCTGGGTGGATGCTTAATGCATGAGCCAGAGGCAAAGCCTTTCATGATACGATGTTGACAATAGGTTTTGCTAGCATTCTTATTTTATAGATGAGGAAACCGAGGCACAGAGGTTAAGTAACCCAGTGACATGGCTCTCAGATTTGAATCCAGGAGCTCCAGTTTCAGAAAGAGTGCTCTTAAGTGCTGTAGTACCCTGGGAGGGAATGCCAGAAATCTGGGTTTCTTTACCACCGTGGTCCCCAAAGGAGCATCCCCTGAGCCTTCAACCTGTACAGAGGGCAATGGAATCCAGCTTGGAGGTGCTAGAAGGGGAATCCTAGGATAGTAGAACTAGAAAGAGAAATGGGGAGGGTATAGCTCAGTGGTAGAGCGCGTGCTTAGCATGCATGAGGTCCTGGGTTCAATCCCCAGTTCCTCCATTAAAAAAAAAATTTTAAATAAACCTAGTTACCTCCCCCCCCCCAATTTTTTTTTAAATTACAAAATAAAAATAAAGAGAGACCCTGAATGGGGAGTAACTTGTCCAAGGTGATGAGCGAGTTGGTGGTAGAGTTGACAGCAGAGCCTAGGCCTCCTAACCTCCAGTCCAACATGGGTGATGGGGGTATTGCCATTAGCTCTTAAGCCTGAGCAGGGATCCCCCTCGAATCAAATGCCTTTTCTCCAGTACTTGACTTCCCAAAGCCATCTGCATGGTTCCCCCCTGGTCTGTGTCTCAGGAGTGATTTCACTGCTGTCAAGTCTCCTCCGTAACAGGCCTGAGCACTTCCCTCCCTGCAGAGGAGCTTCTGTAGAGAGAAGAGGTGGCCTGAATATTACCCATGTGGCCTTGCAGCTTTGCTCCAGCTCTAACCCCTGGTGGAGTGGGCAAGCAGAGCTCAGGCACGCCCCTCCGACTCCGAGCCTACACTGGCCCACTTGGCACCTGGGGAATCACTTGGCACTGGCAACCTGAACCAGGTTGTGCACACTCAGTCTCCTCTGAGGACACAGCTTGAAACAAGGGAGACTGAAGGGCTGGAGACTTTTCAGAAAGCTGCCCCTTCTGCTAGCTCCTCATGTCTTGCCGTAAGGGGCCTCTGCACTAAGTGCCTGAAAGAGGGGCTCTGGCCTCATCTGGACCCAGATAGACCCACTCTCCCACCCACGTGCTCTTGCTTTCATCACTGTTTCCGCAATTCCAGGCAGAGGTCCCCATAGGGGGACCCCGAGCCAAGAGGAGGCGACCCTTAGATGCCTGTTTTGGTTGGTTCTTCCCCACACTTTTCCCCACAGACCTGATCAAAGGCACCATCAAGCGTGGCCTGACTGTGGAGGACTTCATCATGATGGGCATCAACTACCTGGACATGCGCAGTGACTTCTGGAGGCAGCAGAAGCCCATCTACGCCAGGGAGCGGGACCGGAAGCTGATGCAAGAGAAGTGGTTGCGGGACCACAAACGCCGTCCGTCGCAGACAGCCCGCTACATCCTGAAGAGCCTGGAGGACATTGACGTGTGTAGGTGGTGGTCTCAAGAGAACGGAGCCGTGGCCAGGTGGGGACGAAGCCACGTAGTAGCCTGAGCCCCTGGCTTCGCTGGACTGGGGACAGTCTCTTGGGGGGGCAGTAGGCTCACCTGTTAGCCAGGAGGAGGCTGCACTCACCTCCACATCCCTTCTTTCGCCTTCCCAGTGCTGACCAGCGGCAGTGCTGAAGGCAGCCTTCAAAAAGCTGAGAAAGTGCTGAAGAAGGTGCTGGAATGGAACAAAGAAGAGGTGCCCAACAAGGATGAGCTGGTGGGAAACTTGTACAGCTGCATTGGGAATGCCCAGATTGAGATGGGGCAGATGGTGGCAGCCCTGCAGAGCCACAAGAAGGACCTGGAGATCGCCAAGGAACAGTGAGTGCCTTCAAGTGCTTGCAAGGCCAAGCAGCCAAGGCCCGTGGGCCTCCAGAGGCCAGGGGCTGGGGCTTCATCTCCACCTTTTGCCAGGGCTGCTGGTGGCTGAACTCCCATTTTCTGCCCTGAGTGTCTGAGGTGGATTCCCCTGCAGGGAGGAACCACCTGCCCAGGACAAGGGCAAACCTAGGCTGTCAGCTTTTTTGCCACGAAGAGAAAGGTAGTGGCCCCAGACGCCAAAAAGCTCCCAGTGGTTTGGCTCTTAGGGATATTGTTTTTTGAACAACTTTTCTGTGGTATAATTTTTATACAGTACACTACACATATTTCAAATATACAATTTGATGAATTTTCATAAATGTATACATCTATGAAACCACTACCAAAATCAAGATAGCTAACATTTCCATCATTCTCCAAGAGGTGTAAATTTCAAAATCCCAATTTATCCTTCCTACCCCCTTAACCCCCTGGTAACCATAAGTTTGTTTTCTATGTCTGTGAGTCTATTTCTGTTTTGTAAATAAGTTTATAATGTGTCTTTTTTTTTTTTTTTGGAGTGATGTCTATTTAGGTCTTCTGAACATTTTTTGACTGAGTTGTTTTTTTTTTTATATTAAGCTGTATGAGCCATTTGTATATTTTGGAAATTAGTCCCTTGTCAGTCGCATCATTTGCAAATATTTTCTCCCATTTTGTAGGTTGTCTTTTTGTTTTGTTGATGGTATCCCTAGCTGTGCAAAAGCTTTTAAGTTTAATTAGGTCCCATTTGTTTACTTTTGCTTTTATTTCCATTACTCTAGGAGCTGGTTTGAAAAAAATATTTTTATATTGATACAACATTGTAAACTGACTATAACTCAATAAAAAAGAAGAAAAAATATTTTTATGGTTTATGTCAAAGAGTGTTCTGCCTGTTTTCCTCTAGGAGTTTTATAGTATCTGGTCTTACATTTAGGTCTTTAATCCATTTTGAGTTTATTTTTGTATATGGTGTTAGAGAATGTTCTAATTTCAGTCTTTAATAGGTAGCTGTCCAGTTTTCCCAGCACCACTTATTGAAGAGACTGTCTTCTCTCCATTGTATAATCTTGCTTCCTTTATTGTAGATTAATTTACCATAAGTGCATGGGTTTATTTCTGGACTTCCTATCCTGTTCCATTGATCTATGTGTCTGTTTTTGTGCCAGTACCATATTGTTTTGATTACTGTAGCTTTGTAGTACAGTCTGAAGTCAGGGAGCATGATTCCCCTGGCTCTGTTCTTCTTTTTCAAGATTGTTTTGGCTATTCAGGGTCTTTTGTGTTTCCATACAAATTTTAATATTTTTTGTTCCAGCTCTGTGAAAAATGTCGTTGGTAATTTGATAGAGACTGTGTTGAATCCATATATTGCCTTGGGTAGTATGGCCATTTTAACAATATTGATTCTTCCAATCCAAGAACATGGTGTATCTTTCCATCTGTTTATGTCATTTTCAACGTCTTTCATCAGTGTCTTATACTTTTCAGAGTACAGGTCTTTTGCCTCCTTGGGTAGGTTTATTCCTAGGTATTTTATTCTTTTTGGTGCAATGGTAAATTAGATTGTTTCCTTAATTTCTTTTTCTGCTATTTTGTTGTTAGTGTATAGAAATGCAGCTGGTTTCTGTGTATTAATTTTGTATCCTGCAACTTTATCAAATTCATTGATTAGCTCTAGTAGTTTTCTGGTAGCTTCTTTAGGGTTTTCTATGTATAGTATCGTGTCATCTGCAAAAAATGACAGTTTTATTTCTTCGTTTCCAATTTGGATTCCTTTTATTTCTTTTTCTTCTCTGATTGCTATGGCTAGGACTTCCGAAACTGTGTTGAATAAAAGTGGCAAGAGTGGGCATCCTTGTCTTGTTCCTGATCTTAGAAGAAATACTTTCAGCTTTTCACCATTGAGTGATGTTTTCTGTGGGGTTGTCATATATGATCTTTATTATGTTAAGGTATGTTCCATCTATGTCCATTTTCTGGAGAGTTTTTTTTTAATCATAAATGGATGTTGAATTTTATCAAAAGCTTTTTCTGCATCTATTGAGATGATCATGTGGTTTTTATTCTTCAATTTGTTAATGTGGTGTATCACATCGATTGATTTGCAGATGCTGAAAAAATCCTTGCATCCCTGGGATAAATCCCACTTGATCATGGTGTTTGATCCTTGTAATGCATTGTTGGAATTGATTTCTAGTATTTTGTTGAGGATTTTTGCATCTATATTCATAAGTGATATTGGCCTATAATTTTTTGGTGTGATATCTTTGTCTGATTTTGGTATCAGGGTGATGGTGGCCTCATAGAGTTAGGAAGTGTTCCTTCATCTGAAATTTCTTGAAATAGTTTTTGAAGGATAGGTGTTAACTCTTCTCTGAATATTTGGTAGAGTTTACCTGTGAATCTGTCTGGTCCTGGACTTTTGTTTGTGGAGAGTTTTTAAGCTACTGGTGCAATTTCAGTACTGGTAATTGGTCTATTCATAGTTTCTATTTCTTCCTAATTCAGTCTTGGCAAATTGTACCTTTCTAAGAAATTGTCCATTTCTTCTAGGTTGTCCTTTACATTGGCCTATAGTTGCTCCTAGTAGCCTCTTATGATCCCTTGTATTTCTGTGGTGTCAGTTGTAACTTCTCCTTTTTCACTTTCAGATTTTATTCATTTGGGCCCTCTCCCTTTTTTTCTTGATGAGTCTGACTAAAAGTTTATCAATTTTGTTTATCTTTTCAAAGAACCAGCTTTTAGTTTCATTGATCTTTTCTGTTGTTTTCTTAGTCTCTATTTCATTTATTTCTGCTTTAATCTTTATGATTTCTTTTATTCTACTAACTGTGGGTTTTGTTTATTTCTCTAGTTGCTTTAAGTGTAAGGTTAGGTTGTTTATTTGAGATTTTTCTTGTTTCCTGAGGTAAGCTTGTATTACTGTAAACTTCCCTCTTAGAACTGCTTTTGCTGTGTCCCAGAGGTTTGGGATTGTTGTGTTTTCATTTTCATTTGTCTCAAAGTATTTTTTGATTTCTTCTTTGATTTCTTCAGTGATCCGTTGACTGTTTAATAGCATATTGTTTATATTTTCTCCTATTCTGTAGATTGTCTTTTTTGTTTTGCTTATGGTTTCCTTTGCTGTGCAAAAGCTTGTGTTTAACTAGGTCCCATTTGTTTATTTTTGCTTTTATTTCTATTGCCTGGGTAGACTGCCCTAGGAGAACTTTGCTAAGATTTATGTCAGATAATATTTTGCCTATGCTTTCCTCTAAGAGGTTTTTGGTGTCTTGTCTTATGTTTAAGTCATTAACCATTTTGAGTTTATTTTTGTGTATGGTGTGAAAGAGTGTTCTAAATACATTGATTTACATGTGGCTGTCCAGCTTTCCCAGCACCACTGGTCAAAGAGACTGTCTTTTCTCCATTGTATATTCTTGCCTCCTTTGTTGAAGATCAATTGACCATAGGTGTGTGAGTTGATTGCTTGACTCTGTATTTTGTTCCATTGGTCTATATGTCTGTTTTTGTGCCAATACCATACTGTTTTGATTACTGTAGCTTTGTAGTATTATCTGAAGTCTGGTTTTGTTCTGTTTCCTTAGGATTGCTCTGGCAATTCTGGATCTTTTGTGATTCCATATAAATTTTAGGATCATTTTTCTAGTTCTGTGGAAAAATATCCTGGGTAATTTGATAGGGATTGCATTAAATCTATAGATTGCTTTGGGCAGTATGGCCATTTTAACAATATTAATTCTTCCAATCCAAGAACATGGGAGATTTCTCCTTTTATGTCTGTTAACAGTTGTCATATATATTGAAGTGCTTCTATGTTGGGTGCATATATATTTACAGTTGTTATATCTTTTTCTTGGATTGATCCCTTGAGCATTATGTACTGTTCTTCTTTGTCTCTTGTAACAGTCTTTATTTAAAATCTATTTTGTGTGATATAACTATTGCTACTACAGCTTTCTTTTGGTTTCTGTTTGCATGGAATATCTTTTTTCCATCCCTTCACTTTCATCTTGTATGTGTCTTTAGCTCTGAAGTGTGACTCTTGTAGACAGCATGTAATGGGTCTTGTTTTTGTATACATTCAGCCAGTCTATGACTTTTGGTTGGAGCATTTAATCCATTTACATTTAAGGTAATCATCAATGTATATGTTCTTATTGCCATTTTGTTAATTATTTTGGGTTTGTTTTTGTAAGTCTTTTCTCTCTCTCTCTCTCTCTCTCTCTCTCTTTTGATTCTCTTTTGGTTTGATGACTGTATAGTTACACTGATTTGTGGTAACCATGAGGTTTTTGTGTAGAAGTCTATGTATATATACACACACACACATACATACATAATTTAAGTTGCTGATCTCTTAATTTCAGATGCTTTGTAGATACCCTTCATTTGTACTCTCCTCCTCTCACGATTACTTTTCTTGTTTCTATTTGTGGCCTTTTATTTTTATACCTAGAGAAGTTCTTTTAATTTGTTGTAAAGCTGTTTTGGTGGTGTTGAATTCTTTTAGCTTTCGTTTATCTGTGAAGCTTTTGATTTCTCCATCAAATCTGAATGAGAGCCTTGCTGGATAGAGTATTCTTGGTTATAAATTTTTCCCTTTCATCACTTTAAATATATCGTGCCACTCTCTTCTGGCCTTTAGAGTTTCTGTTGAAAAATCAGCTAATAACCTTATGGGAGTTCCCTTATAAGCTTGTTGCTTTTCTCTTGCTGATTTTAATATTTCTCCTTATTTTTAATTTTTGTTATTTTGATTACTGTGTGCCTTGGTGTGTTCCTCTTTGGGTTAATCCTATGTGGAACTCTGCACTTCCTGGACTTCAGTGACTGTTTCCTTTCCCAAGTTAGGGAAGTTTTCAGCTATTATCTCTTCAAATATTTTCTCAGGTCCTTTCTTTCTCTCTTCTCTTTCTGGGACCCCTATAATGCAAATATTAGCGTGCTTCATGTTGTCCCAGTGGTCTTTTAAACTATCCTCATTTCTTTTTCTTTTCATTCTTTTTTCTGTTATGCAGTAGTGATTTCCACTACTCTGCCTTCTAGCTCACTGATCCATTGTTCTGCCTCATTTAGTGTATTCTTGGTTCCTTCTAGTGTTATTATTCATTTCAGTGATTTTATTCTTCAACTCTGTTTGGGTATTTATATTTTCCAACTCTTTGCTTAAAACTTCACTCTG
Source organism: Camelus dromedarius (assembly GCF_036321535.1). Taxonomy (NCBI): domain Eukaryota; kingdom Metazoa; phylum Chordata; class Mammalia; order Artiodactyla; family Camelidae; genus Camelus; species Camelus dromedarius. The sequence goes on from NC_087451.1 coordinate 42,102,888, forward strand.
TGCATCTATGATCCTACTGAGTTTCTCAACATCTTTAGAATCATTACTCTAAACTCTTTCTTGGATAGATTGCCTCTCTCCTCATCACTTATTTCTTCTTTTGGGATTTTATATTGTGCCTTTGCCTGGAATATATTCTTCTTCTGGCTCATATTGTCTAAATTTCTGTTTGTATTTTTAGGTAGGTTAGTTATGTTTCTCGACCTTGGAGAAGTATCCCTGTATAGGAGACGTCATACACATCCCAGCCGTGTGCTCCTCTCTTGTCACCAAAGAGCCAGGGTCCAGCCTGTCCCAGGGTAGAGTCTGGCCTGTGTTTGTGGATTCCTTCCACAGGCTTTGGGATTATTGTTTTCTTACTTCTGATATCTGCTCCCTGGTGAATGAGGCTGATCTAGAGTCTTGTGCAGGTTTCCTGGCAGGAGGAGTTGGTGCCTGCCCACTGCTGGGTGGAACTTAGTCCTGGCCCTCTGGTTGGTAAGGCCTTGTCTAGCGGCATATCTAGAGGTGGCTTTGGGCTCAGGAAGTCTGTTGATGGGTGAGGCTGCATTCCTTCCCCAGTATGTTGTTTGGCCTGAGGCTTCCCAGCACTTAAGCCTACAGGCTGTTGGGTGGGGCTAGACCTTGGTGCTAATAACCCAAGCAAGATGTCAGCCTCCAGGAAAGCTCATGTAGATGAACATTCCTGGAATGTCTGAATGTCCGCCACCAGCTTTTATGTCTCCAGGGTAAGCCACAGCTGCCCCCTACCTCCCTAGAAGACCTTCCAAAACCAGCAGGCAGATCTGGCCCAGGTTCCTATGAAATCACTGCCTCTGTCCTTGGACCTGGCACATGCAAGATTCTGTGTGCACTTCCCAGGAGAGTGAAGTCTCTGTTTCCTCTAGTCCTGTGGGGCTCCTGGAGCTAAGCCCAGCTGGCTTTCAAACCAGATGTTCTGGAGTCTCCTCCTCCTAATGTCGGAACCCCAGGCTAGGGAGCCTGATGTGGGGCTCAGAACTCTCACTCCAGTGGGAGGGCCTCTGCAACTTAAATTTTTAAGTTCTGGGGGTATGGGGCCTGGTTATATCATGAGCACACCCCTCCTACTGTCTCGCTCTGGTTCCCTCTTTATGTTTCCAGTTGAAGATCTTTTTTGCTAGGTTCCAGTCTTATTTTTTCCAATGGTTATTTAGCAGTCGGTTGCAGTTTTGCAGTCATGAGGGGAAGTGAGCTCATGGTCCTATTCCTCCTCCATCTTAACCAGAATTTGGGATGTTTTTATTCTTATATCATCTGAACAAACATTTATCAGCCCCAGACATGCCAGATGCTGCTAGCATTGGGAACATGATAGTGACCAGACACAAGGCTCCTTTCCCTGCAGATGGGAAACAAAAAGGGACATGGCTAATAAGTCACAACTGTGATAAGTGAGGAGAAAGTACAGGACCCGGTGCTGTGAGAAGTGTATTCCAGGAGGACTTGACTGGGTGTTGAGGGACACACTTGGCCTGTGGGAGGGCTGTGAGGTGGGCAGCAGGAAGTTTAAGGCTGGAAAAAATATTTTCAGGGGAAGAATGGCCAAGAGGAGGCTGGCCAAGTGGGTAGGGGGTTGGATCCCCTCAGACACCATGGTGCTGACCAAGAGCATGGGCCTTGGAATTGTACCTCCCAGCTGTGGGGCCTTAGGCAAAACACTTAACCACTCTCAGCTTCAGTGTCTTCTCTGTCAAATGGGCATCACAATAGCCCCTGCCCAACAGAGTGGAAGGGAGGATGATGTACAGAAATACATATAAATAAATACAAATAAATACATATTACTATTGTAATATCAACTCTCACAGGAACCAACTCTTCCCAAGACTCAATGGTCCCTCTCAGAGGTACCATCACTTTCTGGGCACCCTGGTTCTAACCTTTGGGGTCATTCCTGACTTTCTCTTGTCTGTTCTACTCACCCCACTGTTCTGAGCCCCACCAGTCCCCAATCATCCCATTTCCCCTCACAGGTCAGCACTTGCCTCTCCCTGCCTCCAGCTGCTCCCATACATCACCTCCAGAGACACGCTGCTTTTCACCTGTCAACTCTCCTACCCCTGCTGACACACAGGCCTTGGCCCTTCATTGCCTGCAGGTTAAAACCAAATGCCTTTGCTTGACACTCAAGGCTGTCTCTGAACCCACTTCTACACAGCCCTCTGATGTCAGTCTGCCACTTACGTCGAACTGTATTTCCTGAACACGCCTGCCTTTTGTGCTCTCCTCCTCCCTCTTCTGAGCCTTACAAGCTGTCCATTCCCAGTTCATTTCCCAACCTGCCTCCACCGTGCTGAGTAGGAGTCTCACATACTGGCCGTTCAGAAGTAGAAAACAAACAACTGGCTTTGGAGACCAGACCTGACTTTGATTCCTGGCTTTGGCACTTAGAAGCTGTGTGGATTTAAGTTGCTCACCTACTCAGTTTCCTGATGTCTAAAGAAGGTGTAATACTGACTTATGGGGCTTTTGAGGATTAAGTAAGATATGTCTTCATAGTACTTTAAATCCAACCATCTCCCATGCCTAAAAGACATATAAGGCTTTACTTCTTGCAGAACTCCCTTCCAAGCTCCAGACCTGCATACCAATAGATTCCAAGGCATTTCCACTTGAATGTCCCACAGGAACCCCAAATTTAACATGTCCAGAATGGATTCCCTTATCTTCCTTCTGAACCTCTTGCTTCAGAGTTCCCTATGTGTGAAGATGGCACTGTTGGCCACTCAGTCCCCAAGGAGGAGCCCAGGTGGCTTACCAGACACCTCCCTTCCCTCACTGCTCATGCCAGCCTGCCGTGTCCTGTCCCTGCCTCCTCCTACCTGTCTCCTAGAGTACCTTCCCTTCTCTGCGTCCCTCCCACAGCTCAGTCCACACCTTCCTCACTTTTTGCCTGTTTCCTGCAGCCTGGTTTTCCTGCTGCCCAGCTGGCCTTTCTGTGCAAAACAAATCCAGTGATTGGGTTATAGTTCCAGCACCTGGGACTGGCTTTCTTGGGCCCTTGGGCATCCTGTGCCCTGGCCAATACCTCGCGGCTCTGCCCCTGCCTCGCCTTTTCTTTTGCCAGCTCTTTCTTCATCAGTTCCCTCCTACACATCCATCAAAACTTAAGTGCTTTTCTTGGAGGAAGGCTTCCATGTGTCCCAGAGTGATTTAGCCATCCCTCATCCTTGCCCCCTCCCCGCACTCCACGCTTATCTTGTCGGACCTGTTAGGTTTATTAACTTTTAGACTCTTTCCCTTCCCAGCACCTACCACATAATAGGCATGAAATGAATGTGTGCTAAGTTGGTGTTAAGTAAACAGAGGTGTCCCTTAAACCACGTTAGTTCCTTTTTAACATCCACAAATGAGTCTCCAGTGTTACCTGTGAGTTCAGCGGGCCCCATGTGATCCCTCAATGGAATCAGCCCCGCCCTGCCCGCCCCGCATCCCAAAGCCTACCATCCTTCAAGGTGCGGGTCAAATTCCGACTTGTCTGAATAGCTTCTCCAGTGACCCCAGCCCTCATTCCTTTCTCGGAATGTGCTACAGGTGATTTGATTGCATGCTTTCTCAGTCCCATTTTTGTTACCTTAGTACATATTATGGTTATGAATACATTAACATATTTCAGCTTGTTTATTCACACCATAACAGGGGCAGCAGACAGCAGAGCAGCAAGTGCAAAGTATGGCCAAGGAGCCAAAGAGAGAGGAGCTGAGGGGGCCTCAGAAAGGAGGGGGAGACAAAGGGACTAGGGACTGGAAGAGCTGCAGGCAGTGTGGCAAGACCCGGGCCAGGACCTGTGGGGAGTGGGAGGACAGGAGGCCATGCTGAGGACAGACTGTAGCCTGGAAGTGATGAGGGCCAGTGAGGAGTTTGCTTTCACATAAGTCTACAGTGTTGTACTTGATCCAGAGCTGTGTGGTGCTGAGAGCTGAACTTGACCTTCTCCCCCCACCTTCCCCCACCACCAATACCACACCCCCCTCACTCCCCTGGGGCCATGTTGAGCTGTGTCCTCCTGGCCCCTTTTCAATGGATTTACCTACCTATATATGTACATATACACATACATAGGATTTTTTAAACAAAAGCAGCTCATTTCTGGGTTTTGTTGTTGTCTTTTTTAAAGGCTGTGTTTTGGAAAGCAATGTCTCCCTCTTTGAATGGTTTTGTAGAAAGGTATTTCAGCATGCACTGTAGCTGATGTTTGCCATCACACACAGAGCTGTGGTGAGACTCAGCAGATGTGTATGATTTTTCCTGGGGGTAGAGGAATGGCTGGGTCAGATTTGCATTTTAGAAAGGCAGGTCCGGCCAGTGTGGGGAGAATGAATCAGGAGAACTTCATGGAAACCACAGAAGTGTGCCGCAGGGTTACTGGGGCTGCTGGGCAAAGAGGAAATGGGGAAGGTTGCCTGGGGAGGGAGAATGAGGGGGACGCTGGTGGAGGGAGCTGGGGGTTGGGGAGGGTTTTCTTGTTTTACTTGTTGGGAAGATTTTTTTTTTTAAGCAGAGATCAGAATGTGTGTGTGGTGGAGGTAGAGAACTGGTATGGGGGAGCAGTTGTTTTTTCTTTATGGAAATATCTTGATCTCTTTTCTGATGACATAAATAGTGAAAAAAAATTTAAGTAATATAGATAAATTAAAAGTGTCCCTCCTACTCTCATTTTCCTTGGGTAATCATTGTTACTAGTTAGACTTAACCTTCTTTATTTCTTTTAAAAATGCCCACTTATATTATTTTTTTGGTGGTTTAAAACAACATATTTATTCTCTTACAGCTCTGAGGGTTGGCAGTCAGAAGGCAATTTCACTATCAAGGTATCGGTAGGGCCACACTTTCTCCAGAGGCTCAGGGGAATCTGTTTCCTTGTCTTCTCCAAATTCTAGCACTGCATTTATTGCTCCCCTGGGCCCATGGCCCCTTCCTCCGTCGTCAAAGCTTTGCACACAGCTTCCTGCTTCAGGCTTGCGTATTCACCTTTTTTTTTAAATTGAGGTGTAGTCAGTTTACAATGTTGTGTCAGTTTCTGGGGTACAGTATAATGTTTCCGTCATACAAATACACACATACATTCTTTTTCATTATAGGTTACTACAAGACACTGAATATAGTTCCCTGTGCTGTACAGCAGAAACGTTGTTAATGCTGGAGAAGGTGTGGAGAAAAGGGAACCCTCCTACACTGTTGGTGGGAATGTAGTTTGCTGCAGCCGTTATGGAAAACACTATGGAGATTCCTCAAAAAACTAAAACTAAACGTACCATGTGATTCAGCAATCCCAATCCTGGGCATATATCTGGAGGGAACTCTAATTAAAAAGGATACATGCACCCCAGTGTTCATAGCAGCACTATATACAATAGCCACATATTCACTTTTACCACAAATAGGGCAATAGACATCGTATGTGCTCCCATAATCTGACTTTTTAACTTAATATATCAGGGGTTTTTGCCGTACACAAAAATTGCACTGATAACTTTCAGATTGTTTCCACCGTTATAAACAGCACTTTAATGAGTGTTCTTGTCACATTATCTTCTGGCAGTAAATTCTTAGAAAGGGAGTTGGTGGACCAAAGGGGTTATCTTTGCAAGCTGTTGCCTGTTTGCCCCCGAGAAAGGTCCCAAGAATGTCCGTTTCTGGCCACAGGGCACAAGAGGGCCTGTGTACCACAGCCTTGCCAGCCTGGGCATCGTCCCTCCACCTGGCCCCTGTCTTTGCATTCTTTCCAGTTTCCATGGTGCCTAGAATGGCCTTGTCTTGCTTCTTCCCCACAGTGATCTTCCTGATGCCAAGTCGAGGGCCCTGGACAACATTGGCAGGGTTTTTGCCCGAGTTGGGAAATTCCAGCAAGCCATTGACACGTAAGTGACCTGGTACAGCTCCTTCCCCACCCTGGGGCCAGGACATCCCACCCTCCCACTGGACTCCCAGCCTGGGGCCTGGATGCCAGGCAAAGAGGCAGAGAAGACTCCAGTTTGGCTCCTGGCTCTGCTGGGTGGCCATGGACCAGCCACTTCATAAACCCTGGGGCTCATCATTTAGAGTAACTAATAGAATACCTGGGGCTCTTGCTGGGTGGATGAATTACGGAGCCTGTCTCCTGGAAATTCTCACTCTGCAGGTTTGGGTTGGAGCTCAGGAATCTGTTTTGTTTTGTTTTAATTTTATTTAATTTTTTGTTGTTGTTGTTACTGAGGGGAGGTAATTAGATCTACTTATTTATTTATCTTTAGAGGAGGTACTGGGGATCGAACCCAGGACCACGTGCACGCTAAGCATGAGCTCTACCACTGAGCTATACCTTCCCCCTCAGGAATCTGTTTTTTAACAGGTGCTCCAGGTGATCCTTACCTTTGGGCAAGTTCAGGAGTGGGTGGCCCATTGACTTCTGGGAGCTCCTCTGAGGTTCTTCTGTGATTCTGTGCAGTCATGTCAGGTTACTGGGAATGGAGACTGAGCTCTCCGGATGGCTTAACCTCTGGACTTTTAATAGCTAGCTCTGGGGCTGGTGACTTGCTCCAGAGTGATGATTCAGCCCCAGGGAAACTCTGGGGAGGGGTTGGTCCGGAGACTGGACTGCAATGGACACAGCCAGCTCCTTGGGCCCACTGGCTTAGCGCACAGAGAAATTGTTCTGCAGGCCTCGTTGCTTGATTGAAATAGACTTGTTCGCCACAACCTTCTGCTCCATGTCATTTGGCTTCCCAAATGGCTCCTGGTATCTATGTGCCAAAAGGCAGAGGAGTGTGAGAGTTCACCTACCCACTCGTATCTTCTTATAATAGAATGTATTACAATAAACATGTGTTCCATGAAAAAAATGTTAATCTGGAAAATACAGAAAAGTAGAAGAGTCTTCAGTCCCACCACCTAAAGACAAATACTAATTCTAATCTCACTCTTATTTTCATTGGTATTTTGTTTTATCATTCCAATCTTTCTTCGGTGTTGATGTTCTCTTATATGTGCTCAACAGTATTCTTGGTTTGTTTGTTTGCTTTGTGTAGGACTTTATACACAAGCATCTTAATTGAACTGCAGAATAATTATAAAAGTAGAAATAATTGGTATTTTCTCTATTTTGCAAATGAGGAAATTGAAACTCAGAATTGCTTAGCAATACTCTTAAACGTTATTTTTATGTGATTTCAAATGCTATTTTTAAAATTTTGATGTGTAGTTGATTTACAGTGTTAGTTTCAGGTGTACAGCAAAGGGATTCAGTTAGACATATGCATACATATTTTTTTTTCAGATTCTTTTCCATTATATGTTATTACAAGAAATTGAATACAGTTCCCTGTGCTATACAGTAGGTCCTTGTTGTTTTTCTATTTTATATATACTAATGTGTATCTATTAATCCCCTAACTCCTAATTTATCTCTCCCCTCCCCTGTCTTTCCCCTTTGGCAACCATAGTTTGTTTTCTATGTCCATGAGTCTATTTCTGGTTTGTAAGTAAAAAGTATGTCATTTTTTTTAGATTCCACATATAAATTATTTCATATGCTATTTGTCTTTCTATATCTGACTTACTTCACTTAATATGATCATCTGTAGGTCCATCCATGTTGCTGCAAATGACATTATTTCATTTTTTAAGGCTGAGTAATATTCCATGGTATATTCAAGTGCTGTTTTATAAACATTATTTTCAACTGTTGTATCAAAGCCAGTCCCATAGATGTACCAGAATAGCTTTGGTTAATAGTTTAAAAATACATTAATGTGGGTTATCGCCACCCCTGAATCTTAAAGAACTGGTAGTTGGAGAACAGTTTTGATTCTGCACCCAGTAGGAAGCCAGGCCTCCTGTGGCCCAGGGCAGGGGCTGAGTGGAAGAAGCTGAGCCTGGTATGTCATGTCTTCAGGTGGGAAGAGAAGATCCCTCTGGCCAAAACCACCCTGGAGAAGACCTGGCTGTTCCATGAGATTGGCCGTTGCTACTTGGAGCTGGACCAGGCCTGGCAGGCCCAGAATTATGGCGAGAAGTCCCAGCAGTATGCCGAGGAAGAAGGGGACATCGAGTGGCAGCTGAACGCCAGCATTCTGGTGGCACAGGCACAAGGTATGGGCTCAGTGAGTCCCACCCTACCTTCATCCTATGGGCTAAACTTACCTCCCAAGGTGTCCTTGCCCAGATGAATTCTGATTCTGAGGGGTTAAACCCCCGCATTTTGACCAGTGCAAAATAGTGCCTACTTTAAGCTAAGCTAAGTTAGGGCTTGGGGGTCCCCAAGAGCTGCCCTGCCCTTGAGGATCTTGGCCACAGACCAGCACAGCATAGTGTTGTCATCAAAACATCTCTACCACTCTGGCCTTGGTACACTATGCGCATGCTGGCATTTCATCACTATGCCAGGCAATGATGTAGGCATTATTGTCCCCATTTTCTAGAAGGGAAAAACTGAGGCTCTGAGTGATTCAGCAGATTGCCCCAGGTCACCTGAGGGAACTTTTTAGAGTGATGGAAATGTTCTAAAACGGGGTTGTGGTGATCACTAAAATCACTGAATTGTATACCTACAAATGGGTGCCTTTTATACTGTGAATTACATCTCAATGAAGTTGTTAAAAAAAAATAAAACAGCAAGGGGCAGTGGGTGAGGAGAAACAGATGGAACAGGATTGGTGATATTTTGGTAACTGTTGAAGCTGGGTGATGAGTAATGGAGTTTCTTGATACTGTTCTTTCTATTGTTCTGTGTATTTGAAATAGTCCATGATACAAAGTTAAGAAAGAAATGGCTCCAGGTCACAATAACAGGTAAGCAGTGGAGCTGGGATTAGAACCCAGATCTGTCTGACTCTGGAGCTTGGGCTTGGGCTCACTGTACTAAGCTGCCCGCCGCAGGCATAGGCTGTCCCCAGTCAGGGAGGAAGTGTGACAGGTGCTCTAATCAGGGGCCTCACCTTTTTTTTTTCATTTGGGGGGAGATAATTAGGTTTTGTTTAGGTACTAGGGACTGAACCCGGGACCTTGTGCATGCTAGGCACGCACTCTACCACTGAGCTGTACCCATCATCCCCGCAGGGGCCTCACCATTCATTCACTTATTCACACCACAGATGCTTACTTGGCAATTTCCAGGCACCAAGTTGGATGTACAGCAGGGAGCAAAACTGATAACTATTTCCTGCGCTCACATCTGAGGGAGAACTTTGAAGCAGAAACTTTTACTTATTTTAGTTTTTTAAACACCTTTATTGTGGTATGTTTCCTGTACAGTAAAATACACATATTTCAGATGTACAATTTGATGAATTTTGATAGGTATATACACCCATGAAACCACCACCACAATCAAGATAGCTAACATTTCTTTCACTCCCCTGGAGGTGCAATTTTCAGATTCCTAATTTATCCTTTCCCACCCTGTTTAACCCCTGGTAACCATAAGTTTGTTCTGTGTCTGTGGGTCTGTTTCTGTTTTGTAGATAAGTTCATTTGTATCCTTTTTTTATAGATTCCACATATAAGCAATATCATATGGCACTTTTCTTTCTTTCTGACTTACTTCACTTAGAATGATGATCTCCAGGTACATCCGTGTTGCTGCAAATGGCATTATTTTGTCCTTTTTTATGGCTGTGTGGCATTCCATTTTGTCTGAGTGAGTGTGTGTGTGTATGTGTGAGTGTATGTGTACACCAAATCTTCTTTATCTTGTCATCTGTCCAGGGACATTTGGGTTGTTTACATGTCTTGGTTATTATAAATAGTGCTGCTGTGAACATTGGGGTGCATGTATGTTTTTTAATTATATTTTTCTCTGGATATATGCCCAGGAATGGGATTGCTGGATAATATGGTAAGTCTGTTTTTAGTTTTTTTAAGGAACCTCTGTACTGTTTTCCATAGTGGCTGCACCAATTTACATTCCCACCAACAGTGTAGGAGGGTTCCTTTTTCTCCACACCCTCTCCAGCATTTATTGTTCGTGGCTTTTTAATGATGGCTATTCTGACTGGTGTGAGGTGATATCTCATTGTAGTTTTGATTTGCATTTCTCTAACAATTAATGATGTTGAGCATCTTTTCATGTTCTTGTTGGCCATCTGGATGTTTTTTTGAGAGATGTCTATTTAAGTCTTCTGCCCATTTTTGATTGAATTACTTGGTTTTTTTATATTAAGGTGTGTGAGCTGTTTGTATATTTTGGAAATTAATCCCTTGTCGGTCGCATCATCTGCAAATATTTTCTCCCATTCTGTAGGTTGTCATCTTGTTTTGATGATGGTATCCTTAGCTTTGCAAAAACTTTTAAGTTCAATTTCATCCCATTTGTTGATTTTTGCTTTCATTTCCATTACTCTAGGAGCTGGTTCAAAAAATATATTGCTGTGATTTATGTCCAAGAGTGTTCTGCCTGTTTTCCTCTAGGAGTTTTATAGTATCTGGCTTTACATTAGGTCTTTAATCCATTTTGAGTTTATTTTTGTATATGGTGTTAGAGAATGTTCTAATTTCAGTCTTTAATAGGTAGCTGTCCAGTTTTCCCAGCACCACTTATTGAAGAGACTGTCTTCTCTCCATTGTATAATCTTGCCTCCTTTGTCATAGATTAATTGATCATACATGCATGGGTTTATTTCTGGACTTTCTATCCTGTTCCATTGATCTATGTGTCTGTATTTGTGCCAGTACCATATTGTTTTGATTACTGTAGCTTTGTAGTACAGTCTGAAGTCAGGGAGCACAATTCTCTTTGTTCTGTTCTTTTTTTTCAAGATTGTTTTGGCTATTCAGGGTCTTTTGTGTTTCCCTACAAATTTTAACATTTTTTGTTCCAGCTCTGTGAAAAATGTCATTGGTAATTTGATAGGAATTGCATTGAATCTGTATATTGCCTTAGGTAGTATGGCCATTTTAACAATATTGATTATTCCAATCTAAGAACATGGTATTTCTTTTCATTTGTTTATTCAATTTCTTTCATCAGTGTCTTACACTTTTCACAGTGCAGGACTTTTGCCTTCTTGGGTAGGTTTATTTTTAGGTATTTTATTCTTTTTGGTGTGATGGTAAATTAGATTGTTTCCTTAATTTCTTTTTCTGCTATTTTGTTGTTAGTGTATAAAAATGCAACTTATTTCTGTGTATTAATTTTGTATCCTGCAACTTTACCAAATTCATTGATGAACTATAGTAGTTTTCTGGTAGCTTCTTTAGGGTTTTCTACGTATAGTATCATGTCATCTGCAAACAGTGACAATTTTACTTCTTCGCGTCCAATTTGGATTCCTTTTATTTCTTTCTTTGATTGCTATGGCTGGGACTTCCAAAGCTATATTGAAATAAAAGTGGCAAGAGTGGGCATCCTTGTCTTGTTCCTGATCTTAAAGGAAATGCTTTCAGCTGAAGTAGAAACTTTCAGACTGTGAAGGCACTAGCTGTTCCAAGAGCTGAGGGCAGAACTTTCCAACCAAAGGAGCCACGTTTAGGGAGGTGGGCAGGAGTCTGGCTGATTTAAGAAGCTGAAGGAGACCTGTGTGAGCTGGAGCTCCTGGGGGCAGGAAAGTCTGGAAGGAGAAGGCTAGTGAGGAGTCAGGCCCACAGGGCCTCAGGGGCCTAGTTAGAAATCATAGATTCTTTCCTAAAAACCTACAGAAACCCCCTTGAAAGCTTCAAAGTGGGGAAGACGTGGTTACTGTAGCTTTTCCCAGAACTCTTTTCCATTCTTAGGAAGGTAATCCTAGAAGTTGAAGGAGAGGCGTTTGGTACGTCTCAGCATTGATGCTGTCCTGAGTCTTCTCAGGTCCTGAGGGCCCCTAGAGAACCAGGCCATTCACTGCCCATCTCAGTTTTCCCACTCTAGGGTGGGAAAATCCAACGTGGCACTGGGGAACCACTTGCTTCTAGAGCCAGCACAGCAAAGCAGGCAGATCTTGGGCTCTGTGCCCTCCTAGCAAGTGCCACTCTGAGCCTCAGTTTCATCCTCTGTAAATAGGGAAGATTATAGTATGTCCCTAGAGGTTTGGTGTGAAGAAGGTAATACCTAAGTGTGTCAGCACTTAGAACAGGAAGTAGTATATAGTGAGTGCTCCAGAAATGCTCATTTCTTCCTTCCTGCCCCCTCATCAACTTCCCATAAGTGTTTCTAACAATGATAAGAAACAATTCCTTGGAAAAGCCAATTTATGGCTCAACAAAAATGTGGAAGTAAATGAGTGGATTTGTGGATGCAGAGGGAAGAAAGAAGAGGAAAGCAGCTCCCAGAAAGAAGATAACTTGGAGGTTACGGATTCAGTTAAAAACGAAAGGAATGATCTTTAACGTTTCCCTTGAATCAGTGTTATAACTCCTCTGCAGACCTGCAGTGTCAGAATGACAACAACTGACGTTTGTTCAAGGTGGTCTCTGAGTGAACACTGTGACTCTCCTTTTCAAATGTATATTTGAAAAAAAATGTATATTGATCTCATTTACTGTTACTCCACATACTTTCAGGAACAGGTAGAATTACTTTTTGCATTTTTGTATTTATTTTTATTGAGGTATAGTCAGTTATGTGTCAATTTCTTGTGTACAGCATAATGTTTCAGTCATACATATATATACATATGTTCGTTTTCATATTCTTTTTCATTGTACGTCACTACAAGATACTGAATATAGTTCCCTTTGCTACATAGAAGAAATTTGTTTTTTAGCTTTTTGCAGTTTGACTTACAGACACTTTCCCCAGGGATCCCAGAGCAGTTCTTGGGAGGGAGTGGATCTTGGGGTACTCAGTTGTAAGAGGGAGCAGCGGTGTGAGGAATGGGGTGTATGGGGTTTCCAGCCCCTGGCAAGAGAGCACTTCCTCCTTCCTTCCTGAAATGAAGCTCTTTTCAAAGGCAGGCGGTCAGTCCATCAGGCCAGCATCCCTGGCCCAGCCCCAGCAGTAAACAGTCGGTTGGGTGAGTGAGCACAGACTGTGTTCAGATTGTGCCAATGTGGGCACTGATGTCCCAGCCGCTGGCCCACAGTCACATCCAGCCCTACAATATTTTGTTTGGTCTCCGTGGTATTCTTAAGAAATCCGAGTGAATACTTAAGAAATATGGATTTCCTCTTCTGGAACAATCTAAAGATGGGGTGGGAGGGAGTTGATGTTGGCACAGGCCCCTCGCCTAGACCCCCTTCCTTCCCTGACCCCTTTGCACCTGAAGTCTAAGGCTCAGTTTCCCTGGTGCTGGTCCTTGGTGGAGAGACAGCCCAGGAATGTCTAGAAGTGGCGATGCTGGGCAGCCCAGTGATGCCACCCAAGGCCCAGGGATGCTCCGGAGGATCCCCTGGTACCTGCAGGGTGGCCTATCATACAACACAGTGTTACAATCTACCTGTGCTGTGTCCCCCCCACCGCTCTTCAGTGAAGCTGAGAGACTTCGAGTCAGCCGTGAACAACTTCGAGAAGGCCCTGGAGAGAGCGAAGCTGGTTCATAACAACGAGGCGCAGCAGGCCATCATCAGTGTGAGCCTCCCCTCCCCCACTCCACCCCCACCATCACCGCTCTGCTCAGCCATCTATGGGCGGAGGTGGGGGGGCCTGGGCCCCTCAGCCAGGGGCTTTTATCACCTCCAGCCGCAGGGCACAGTCTATGTACGGCAGTGGCTTTCCAATGTCTGTTACTGCCAGCAGTTTATAGAGCAAACCAATACACATATTTTTATTTAAAATAGACAAAAAAAGGTTTTACAAAGCATATTTACCTCTACGATGTACACCGATATTTCCTATTCTATTCTATTTTCTGTTTTATTTCATGCTGGCTGAGATCTCCCCGATTAATTTTAGGACTTAGAGTTTGAAAATTGCCAGCACCTCCTTAGGAGACAACATGAAATCTGTGTGGTTGCCTCTCACTTGCCCAGAACTGGGTCAGTCAGCTGCTAGCCACCTGGGGTTAGAGTAAAAGGAATAGTGAAAGGAGTTAAAAGTAAGTAAAATATACAGGGCAGTTCCTCAGTCACCCTAGCCAATGTTCAAGTGCTCAATAGCCATGGGTGGCCTCTGGGTACCACGTGGTGCAGATCCAGAGTCTTCTATCACTGTCCCAAAGGTGACGACTGTGGTCCTGGCTCTCAGGAAACCTGGTGTCAGCAGGAAGTTTAAACACAAGCCCCTTGTTCACAACCAGTGCTATGGGGACTAGGGGAGCCAGAGTGAGAACCCCAGTGGGCAGCAGGGCAGGGCCGTTCTCATCCAGGAGGGTTTGAGGTCACCTTGGAGGCTGGGCAGAGTTTTGAAAGTTGGAGGCAGAGAGAAGTGCCTGTCAGGCCATACGGTCCCACAGCCCTGAGTGGCTTCTCATGGGACCAGGTCCCTGACATTTCATCCTCCTGGCTTATCATCTCCAGGCTGGAAGGTGTACAGGGCTCAGAGACACTGCACAAGAACATCTGGGCCCAGTGGTCCAGACCCAGCAGATGGTTCCCAAGGCCAGTGGTGCCCTGCCCCGTGCAAGTCGTGGGGAGGGCTGCTATGAAGAGGTCAGGGTTGCTCTCAGGATGCTCACGGGCTGAGTTCCAGATCCCCGGGGACCCTGCAGACACCCTGGCAGCCCCTCTGAAGGCGAGCCAGCCCCGAGCCCCATCCACACCTGTGGTGTGTGGCTGAGTCCCCTCCATGGCTTGCTGCCTGGCTGAGGGTTTAGGGGCTTGCTTTGTCTCTTTACATTGGCTGAAGCCAAGAGGAGCTTTAGGTAGAAAGGTGGGAATCAGTAGACAGACACAAATCCCTATACCTGCCTGAACCCGAGGGAAATGAGTTTGAGTTACCTGCAGCTGTGTATCTCTCATACCACTTAGTGTGTGAATTCCAAGTCCATAGTGTCAGTTAACCTCAGGGCAGGAGTCTTCAGAGGAACCAGGAGAAAGAGGAGGGGCGAGCAGGGGGTGGGAGGCACAGAGCCCGGCCTCCTGGGGTTGGGGCTTGGGTGAGGAAAGGACAGGTATGGATGTCACCCAGGGTTAAGCGAGTTCACTAGCTCCTCTGCCACTCACAGGCCTTGGACGATGCCAACAAGGGCATCATCGAAGAGCTGAAGAAAACCGACTACAAGGAGATACTCAAATATAAGGAGAAAGGTGAGTTCCTGGAGCCCCGAAGACGGCAGCTTCACAATCTATCTTCTGCTCCCCTCCCGTCTGTCCTCGCAGCACTTTCCTTGGCTCCTCGCACCGAACGTTCTGATTACTGTGCCGCCAGCAGCTCCAGCCTTTCCCGCAGTCAGGAGAGAGAGGCTGTCCACCCGTGGTGGGGTCAGAACCCACGCAGCCTGCCCTGAGAGCCTCCTCCCATATTTCTTCAATCGGTTCGTCAGATACTTGTTGAGCGCTTGTCACGCGCCAGGAGTGTGTGAGATCTGAGGGAGCCAGAAGCTTGGCCCCTGCCCTGGAGAAGTCCACAGCCCAGGGGGAAGGCCAGACAATTAGAATTGCCAGGACCCGGGTCTCCTGCACCCGCGCCTGCTGAGCAGGGGGTGGCGCTCTGCCGCGAGGGCCCACACGGGGGCGTTCCCAGTTCTCTGGGGAGGTAGGGAACCCTTCAGAGAGGGACAGTCATCTGCTTTCGGCCCCAGAAGATGCCCAAGTGTTTCCCAAGTATGAGGTGGAAGGTGGAGGGCATTTCCAGCGAGGATTAGCAGGAGCAAAGACGGAGGCAGTGTGACAGTAGCTTACCCAGGGAGGGGCACTTAACGGCTTGCCAGACACTGGGTTAAGCATCAGACAGGATAACCTCACTCGATCCTCACCACCATCGGAGGTAGGTACTGTTTGGCAGGGGGGCCCTGAAGCCCTATTGATCTGCCCAGGTCACACAGACTCGAGCCACACCCTCCCAGGCTCCAGGCTGCTGCTCTTTGGGGCCAGCGGTGGGGCGCTTCGGGGCGGGGGCAGAGGGCCTGGAGATGGGCTAAGCCACAGAGGCGGCTCTCTCACAGCTGTGCTCTTGCTGGCCAGTCTAGCCTTACCACCTTCTTTCTCCCAATGGATCCAAGGAGTAAAGAGGAGTTTGATCCTTCCCTGGCTCTAGGCTGTCTGACTGGCTCCTGTGAAAGGAATGAGGAAGAGGAAGTAGCTGAGATCCCGGGCCCCAGAGGGGTGGGGGTGTCGAGAGAAACTGATCTCCATTCAGTGCTTCCTGTGTGCCATGCACTCTTCTAAGCTTTATAGGTACCGACTCATCTGATCCCTCCAAGAGCACTATGAAATAAGTATTATATGCTGGACTTTAAGGCAGTTGGAGGCAGAGGGGTTAAAGGCTCACTCACAGTGGTTTTCAGTCTCTGGAACTCATGCTTTCCCCCTGGTTCTACACTGTTTCTCTCTGCCCCCTCCGTGGGGGCCCTCACTCCAGCCATATCACAGTGAAGGGGAGCTAGGGCTGGGGCTCCGGGCTCCTGGGAGGACAGAACCTCTTCCAGGCACCAAGGCTGAAGCCCTCTTGGATCCAGGCACAGACGGAATCTGGGTGTGGGACTCCTGGGCTCCTCAGCAGCCAGGTGACAGCCCTTTATTATGCAGTTCCTACCTGTGTGGTGGCTGGATCCCCTAAGAGATCTGTCTCTGCCCCCACATGCCCTTGGAGCTGCTCTCGGAAGCCACAGGAGCAATAATGTGAAGAGACATAGCAGGGAAACAGGAAATGGCAGATGCTCCAAGCAGCCTCCCTCCCTTGGCTGTGCTGGGCACTTCCCTAGCCTGACAGCAGGTGGCAGCATTGCATGTGTCTTCACGGCCAAGTGGTGGCCTTTCCCTGCTCTGAACCCAGAGCCCTGGTACAGGTCTTAGAAACAAGGGCTTCCAGGAAGACAACGTGGGGGAGACCCAGGAGGGGATTGGTAACTTCTCTCTGTAGCTGGTAAAAATAAGGAGCAAGGATCCCTTGGGTTGTAAAATAGCTCTCCATCTGAACTTCCAGGTAACAAGTCTGCTCACGTTTTTACAGGGAAACTCCCAATAGATGATGAATGTGTTTCCCAGGGACAAGGAGAAATGCAGAATGAGGATGCTGGAGAAGAGAAACCCCTGTCCTTTCCCAGCACCTGTGCTAGTTCTTGTAGGGAAAAAGAAAGCATGTGGTCTGGGGGCTGACTGGGTTCAGATCCTGGCTCTGTCAATTATTTACTTGCAGTGTGACCATTGTGTGTGATTTCTCTTTTAAGATTCTCAGATCCCTGGACTGCAAACTCAAATCATTAACACTATGCAATTTTATGACGACTGAATGGTATAATCTATGCCGCTCACACGGTGCTGGGAACACGGCTGGCACTCACTAAATGATGATTCCCTTTCTCTTTTTGGAAAGGCATGCTGTCTCTTAGAAGCACAGGCCCCCACAGGCTGGGGTTCCCCAGGCCCAGAGACAAACTTTTACCTTTCTTCCCTCCTTTCCCTTGTTTTTCAGAAGATGCCACTGTGTTGGATAGTACAGCAGTGATGGCAAAGGAGAAAGAAACAACGAGGGTGAAAGATGAACCTGAAAAGGTGATGAAGCAGTGGGAAGCAGAGCAAATCGAGAGTGAGAAAGAGATCGAAGATGACTTGTCTAAGGAAACTCTGGGGATCACAGCTGGTAGACAAGAAGAAGATAGGCAGAGAGGAGAAACAGAAAAAGCCAGCTCCTTAAGGAGAACAGAAGAGGCAATGATGGGGAGACATTCAGGAGACATTGCCAAAAGACAGCCTGGAGAAGTAGGTGTAAGATTGGGAGAAGGAGGCAAGAAACTATCAGAAGTGAGCAGAAGGGAATCAGGAGATATTTGTAGGAGGCCTTCAGAACTGGACCAAAAGCCCTCAGAAGAATTAAGCACAAACGAATCGGAAGGACTTGAGAAGAGACTTTCAGAAACCGGCAGAAGAGAGTCAGAAGAACTTGGGAAAACAGAATCGGGAGAAATAGGAGAAATGGAAAAAACAGAAAATACTGAAAAAATGGAAAAAGATGAAAGGGAAGGTGAATGAAGCCATCATTACTAAGCATTAGGATCAGGGGGCTGGTGTTCACAGGGACCATGGAGAGATCTTATTAAACTGGAACTTCAAGCTGAGATTTGTCTCCAAAAGGAAGAAATGTGGACTGGGCCCCACAGATCGATCTCCATCTCTATTACTGTTTTCCCTTTAAATATGCATCTTTCAGTCTTACAAACACTGAGTCTGTCATTTTGCCTCCTCACCCCCATCCATTCTTAGAAGAGGCTTAGAGAATGAATGAGCAGGCATGGGGTACTACTTTCCAAGCAGAACTCTGCCCTTACTCTGATTCGGTGAGAAGCACGCAGACCCCCAAACAAAGCCTGACCTAGAGTGTGACCAAAGTGGTTCTCTCCCCCAGGCCTTGTCCAAGGTCCTCATGAAAGAAATGAGCATGGTGCTAAGAGGAAAGGGTTTGAGGAGACTGAAGAAACAGGTGAGCTCCAAAGAACCCAGAAAGCTTAAAGCGGGGAGGAAAGAGAAGGAAAGAAGCCTGGGAGTAGAGGTATGTGTGTCCAGCTGCTGGCCATTGGTTCGTCCTGCTGAGTACCTGCTGTGTGCAGGGCACTGTGGGAGGCTGTCTGGAAGAAATAAAGATGGTTCGGCCTCAGCCATCACACAGTGAGGGAGACCTACTTGTAAACCCTTAAGCCTTGAAAGCAGAATGAAGTGTATGCAGTCCCTGGTGGAACTCTAGGAGCCCGGAGGGAGATGTCTGCCCAAGAACGGAGCAGCCGGGAGTAGGAGCTGCGGCTGGACACCCCTGCGCCACAGTGGAGCCGTACAGTCAAGTAAACCAGGCTCCCCAAGCTTGTTTCCTCCTTGGTATAAGGAGTACCTGCCTCAGGGATTGATGTGAGGATTATATGGGTGCTTAGCACAGCACCTGGTACACAGGAAGCTCCAGAAAATCCGCCCCAGCTTTTAGTGTCCTCACTGAGGAGGCGACTGAGCAGCTGCCTCAGTGGATGAGTTAGGATTTTACTACATTATTCATCCGCCCTTTGGCCATTGCCATCCTAGTCCCATCTCCATAATTCCTAGAAGGGTTGAGACTGGTGGAACAGAGTCTGACTTTAGGCTGGGACTGGGCTGAACTAGAGGGAGGCAAATGAGGTATTTCTGGTGCAACCTTTAACGAACGCAGGGCCAAAAACTCAGTAAGCAAGAGAAACAATACTTTAATGCGATATTGTAAAAAATAAAAAAATTAATGCAAAGACATGATGAGTAAAATATCAAACCTTAGATTTCAACTTTGCACTTGCATGCCTCTCGCCTCAACCTAGTCTCCGCGCAGGTCTGGGGAAGGGTGGCTGCCTTCCTCTTTAAGGCGTTCATTATTAACTCATACAAGAAAAATGAAGCCGCACAAGCCCTCCTCTTCATAACCCCGAGCCCTGGCCGTCGCACAGATGCTTCGAAAGACAGGCGGACGCACCTGCGGGACGCACGGCGGCTCCCTCCCCTCGCTAAGGCAGTTTCGGGTTTCGATCCGCCGCGCCTGCGCAGAGGGTACCCACGCACCCACCCGCGCGCGCTCCGCCCCCGGCCTATGTAAAGCGGCCCCGTGAGGGTTCGCGCCACCGCTAGGCTCCGTGTCCCTCCGCGCAGGCGGGCGGCCCCGGAGAGCTAGTGCTGCGAAGGCGGCGACGGCGGCGCCCCCTCCTCATCATGGTGAGCAGGCGCTGGAAGGCGGGAGGGGAGGTAGCGGACCGGGCCCCGGGTAGCACCTTAATAGAAAACGGCAGTACTGCGGGGTTTGGGGGGAGGAAGTGGCATGCAAATGAGGACCCGAGGGTCCGGAGTGGAGTTGGGGCTTTCTTGGCAGTCCGGCCCTGTCCTGAGGTAGGAGTAACGCGGGGAGAGTGGGGACGGCACTAGAGGAAGGGAACTGGGCTGCAGAAGCTGCTGTCTCGGGGCAGACCCCGGTAGCAAGTGGGTCGGGGCAGCGCACTATGGGCCCCGCGCTGGGCGAGCATTCGACGCCCTCCTCCTCCCAGGGCCTACTCTGAGAAAACTACAGCTGAGCTCTCAGAGTGCTAGAGGGAGGTGGAGCTTCTCGGTTAGCGAAGGCAGTTTACAGTAAAAACTGTTATTGCTTGTGGCTTTTAGCAGGCAGGAAGACGACTGGCTCAGAGAGGTGCTGCTGACACACAGCAAAGAGGTGGGCAGAGCTACAGTCTGGACGCAGGTGCCCTGTATCGCCAGGTCCTGGGGCAGGCACAAAGACCACGACTTTGTGGGGGGCCTGGGACAGAGGAGGAGGTGGCAGGCATGGTGAATGAGCCCTTTGTTTGGCGCTCTCCTGCCCTGCCCCCCAACAGCCCTTCTGTGGGACCATTGTCCCCCCATCCCAGACAAGAGAGTATTATCTGTTGCTGGCATTGTTGGGGGAAGGGAGGCTTTGGGTAACCCTTCTCTACCCCCACCTTCCTCTGCACACTCAGAGCCAGGGCAGCTGTGGCTTTGCCCAGACACAGAGCCCCCCACCTCCAAAGGGATCATTCTTAATAGGTGACAGGAATATAAAGTTAGGATCTGCCCCTAGGACTGCAGGCTTCAGGCCCTCCTCTGCCTCACTTCCAGCACAGTTTCCCTTTCAAGGGGGCAGTAGTGGGTGATCCTTGAGGTTACAGCTCTCACTAGAGGAAAGAAAGCGTTTAGAGCAGCTCAGACCAGCATCCCTCTCCATCCTGCACAACTAGAAGCTGTCAGGTCACAAGGACCAAGAAGAGGAGGTCCAGCACTCCACAGCTTGGGAAGACACCCACAGCACTGGGGGTACCTGTAACTCAGAGCCAAGTGCCCCGAGCAGGGGTTCCTGGTTAGAACGAGGCCTGAGACAAGGGGGCAAGGCTGGCAGGGTGGCCCAGAGGGACCTGGCTGACATCTGTCTTCCCCTCCCCACACAGAATAGAGGCTTCTCCCGAAAGAGCCAAACGTTCCTGCCCAAGATCTTCTTCCGAAAAATGTCATCCTCAGGGGCCAAGGACAAGCCAGAGCTGCAGTTTCCCTTCCTGCAGGACGAGGAGACGGTGGCCACACTGCAGGAGTGCAAGACACTCTTCATCCTGCGTGGCCTGCCTGGGAGTGGCAAGTCCACGCTGGCCCGGGTCATCGTGGACAGGTACCGGGATGGCACCAAGATGGTGTCGGCCGACGCTTACAAGATCACTCCCGGCTCTCGGGCAGCCTTCTCTGAGGAGTACAAGCAGCTGGACGAGGACCTGGCTGCCTACTGCCGCCGGGACATCCGAGTCCTCGTGCTGGATGACACCAACCATGAGCGGGAGCGGCTGGAGCAGCTCTTTGAAATGGCTGACCAGTACCAGTACCAGGTGGTGCTGGTGGAGCCCAAGACAGCGTGGCGGCTGGACTGTGCCCAGCTCAAGGAGAAGAACCAGTGGCAGCTGTCGGCCGACGACCTGAAGAAGCTGAAGCCTGGGCTGGAGAAGGACTTCCTGCCACTCTACTTCGGCTGGTTCCTGACCAAGAAGAGTTCTGAGAGTCTCCGCAAAGCCGGCCAAACCTTCCTGGAAGAGCTGGGCAACCATAAGGCCTTCAAGAAGGAGCTACGACACTGTAGGTGGTGGGCTGGGGGCAGTTAGCCTGGTTCATAAGCTCCCCTTGCTGGGCATAGGGTGATGCATGCACAGGGCCATTGTTCTTAAGGCACTGAGGGGCGGGCAGGTGAGGCTCACCTGGTCCCTCCCAGCAGAGGCAGCCTTGGCTGGTGACACTCAGTGGGAAATGGGAGAAGCGTTTGCCAGGTACCTTCCCTCTCACTGCACCCTTCCTTCTGCCCTCCTCTCCCCACTGCCCTCTCCCAGCCTGGATCTAAACCACTGACCCCGTCTTAGCAGTGGGAAAAACAAATCACGTAGCATCATCACCATTTCATGGAACCTTGGAGGGAGAACCTGACCCAATATTTTCAAACTCATTTTTAGCAGCAGAAGTCATTTTCTAAAATAAAATGTGCTGTGGGATCCTAAGCTGCAAAACAGTTGTAACTAGGACTGTTGTGACACCACTGGGGATGGTTCCCAGGCCTGGGGCTACCCAGCGCACCTCCTGTGGCATCCCACAGCTCCAGAGAACAGTCTCGCCGTCCAGCCCCTCGTTTTGCAGATGGAAAAACGCCCAGGAGGGGTGTGGGGTTTTCCCAAAGCCGTAGTGAGAGCCCTGGGCTCTGTCACCTCTAGCAGGGGTTTCCCATGTTGGGCTGGACCAGAGTTCTTTCCTGGCAAGGGCGGCTTGCTCCAGTGAGAGGTTAGGTTTGGGGTAGGGAAGGACCCTGGTGACCCTTGTTCTCCAGTGGTCTGTTGGGGATGTTATCACTCACTAACCCATTCATTCTTTTAACCCATTCCTAGTTCCCCCTGATTTTAGACTGTCTTTATAGTTGAAATATCCCCATCTGTGTCTTTGTGTTGTTTGGAGGTAATTTGTGCCTATGTTAGAGAACTATTTTCTCAGCTCCTAAAACTTGGATGCTGGGATCCAGAGAACCGTTGTGCCTGCCTGGGAGGCAGGTGTGAGCCTTCTACCTATGACAGAAGCACCCGAGGCAGGGCTCCTGGTTAGAGCTGGTTCTGCCCTGGAGAGTGACGGCCTCTTGAAGCTGCTTTTACCATTAAAAACTGGAACCTTTCTGCCCAGGATACAGTGAGAGAAATGTAATGGGCCGTGAACAAGGGCTGCCTTGAGTAGAGGTCTCCCTCCCCTGTGGAGGGTGAGACATCCTCACAGGGACTCAACTCTGGGAGTAAACAGGAAAAACCCAGTGATTCTGAAGCTAGCCACAAGGCTTGGAGTGTGGAAATTGAAATTGCAGATACCCCAAGTCTCGTCGAAACTACCAGCCACCTAATATCATCCCATTATCTCCCAAGACCCTTCCTGCACCAGGCCCATCATGGCTCTCATTCACCAAGCCTGCAAGATACCTACGAATACAGTGACCAGGTAGCTTCTTGTCCAAGTGGCCTAAGCAAAATGGGACATGATGAATAGTTTACCTGGGTGGTCCTGGGAAAACTGGGGTGTGTGGTCACCCTACTTGTTTGATTGACAGATAAGGGTCAATCACTTGCCCCAGGTCACATGGCTTGGAAGTGGGCTGGATGTTAATTACGCTCTTTCTGGCTCCTTCCATTTTACCACATAGTTTCCCACTTCTTCTTTCTACCCCATTTTTCATGACCTGCTTCTCCTTTTTTCGGATGTGTTGCTGGTGAAGTACAGATTTCCTTGGCTTATACTGCCTACTGTTAAAAGTGCCTTAGTTTTCAGGTCTGGGGAAGAAATGTAAAAATCTGCAGAACATAAAGCAGGGAATTTAAACAAACACCTTTTTATAGCTCCACAGTTGCTATTAGTTTGATCAACGAATGAATGGTAGTGGGTTCCTCAATTGTAGTGGATTGCAAATGTATGCTTGGTGTCCACTTTTTTCCTCTGGCTCTCCAGTGGTCTTGGTGATAGATGTTGCAATGTCCTCTTCTGCCCTGACTGCCCCACTCTCTCTCCCTGCAGTTGTCTCTGGAGATGAGCCCAGGGAGAAGATTGAACTCGTCACCTACTTTGGGAAGAGACCCCCGGGTGTGCTGCACTGCACAACCAAGTTCTGTGACTACGGGAAGGCCGCTGGGGCAGACGAGTACACCCAGCAGGATGTGAGTGCTCCCAAGGGACACCTGACTGAGGTGGGGAGAGGACGGGGTCTTCTGGAGATGGTACCGGCAGAAACTAGACAGCCTCAGGAAAAACAGCATCTCTTGGCCAGCTCGTGCTTCTGCAGGCTTAGTGGTACAGACCTCAGCTGCCCTCTCCGGGCCGCCTGGCAGTGCCGCCAGCCTTCAGTCATCACCAGGCCCCGCCCACCAATGCCTTTTCCTTCTGCAGATTTGTGGAGAATGTTGGTGGGCAGCAGCTCCTACTCTGGTTTCTCTAAGCCTGTTCCAAAGGCTAGGAGTTCCTTGCTCCAGGGGGCCTGGTGATCTGAGGACCCTCTTCCCAGTCTGAGGCCTTGGCCTTGCCCTGGAGTGGGAAATGTCGAGGGACAAGGGAGGCTTATTGGCTTTGAAGGTCCCAGATCTTCCCCTGCCACACAGCCCTTGTCTTCTCATAGCCTCTGACATGGGATCATTAACCACCAGGCCTGGTGCCCCGGTGGGCCTGGCTGACTCCAGCCTCCTTCAGGTCACCTTCTTAGCAAAGCTGTCCCTGACCCTCCACCTCCCCAACTTCTGTGCCTAGGTTAATGCAGCCATTTTACTTGTTTGTTCACTGGTCTCCTTTCACGTGAAAGGAAGCTACCGGAGGGCAGCAGTTTTTACCAGCAGTATCCCTAGCACCCGCCACAGCTGCCTGAATGAATACACTGACGCTTTGCTTTCACTACCAGCTCTAACCACACATCACTTAGCAATACTTATTAAGCACCTGTTATGCGCTAGGCAGTCTGTGTTGGGACAAGGAGTTGTGAACAAAATAGCTTTTGCTTTTATGAGCTTTTATGGTTTGATGGGAGAGATGGGCTTTCTCAGAGAATCGGGTATGATGTGAGCCAAAGTGTATGGAGCAGATTTGGACCAAAGGCATTTATCTCTGACCTCAACCACCCTCCAGGATATTGCCTGGATACCAAGGTGGCTTTTACCAGGTGAGCCGAGTAGCAGTGACAAAACAGCACTTGCCAGGCGCCTGTCGCTTTTCTAAACTGTTCTGCTGGGCCCTCCTTTAGCCCTTGTGCTGAGGTAAGTTCTGGCATCAGCCCCATCTTCCAGGTGAATAAGCCCTGCAGCTAGTGGGTGGGGAGCCCGGTCCTGAGCTCAGGAAGCCTGGCATCTCACCCCTGCTGTCTGGTCTCTTTGGCATCTTCACTTTTTCAAGTAGCCTGGTCAGTGTCAGTGGAAGGATGTCCTCCAAGCACCTGCCCATGGGTTGTGCATGTTTGCAAGCTCTGCCTGGTGGCAGTTGCTGTCCCTCTCAACATTGCCACCTCTAGCTGAGTCCTCTCGTCCTCTCTCTGTAGGTGGTGAAGAAGTCTTATAGCAAGGCCTTCACATTGACCATCTCTGCCCTTTTCGTGAC
This sequence comes from Camelus dromedarius, assembly GCF_036321535.1. Classification (NCBI taxonomy): domain Eukaryota; kingdom Metazoa; phylum Chordata; class Mammalia; order Artiodactyla; family Camelidae; genus Camelus; species Camelus dromedarius. The sequence goes on from NC_087451.1 coordinate 42,127,980, forward strand.
ACCCAAGACGACAGGAGCCCGAGTGGAGCTGAGTGAGCAGGAGCTGGCCTTGTGGCCAAACGACGTGGACAAGCTGTCCCCTTCTGACAGCCTGCCGCGGGGCAGCCGTGCGCACATCACCCTGGGCTGCTCGGGTGACGTGGAGGCTGTGCAGACGGGCATTGACCTGCTAGAGATTGTGCGGCAGGAGAAGGGGGGCAACCGTGGTGAGGAGGTGGGCGAGCTAAGCCGGGGCAAGCTCTACTCCTTGGGCAGCGGGCGCTGGCTGCTGAGCCTGGCTAAAAAGATGGAGGTCAGGGCCATCTTCACTGGATACTACGGGAAGGGCAAGGCTGTACCCACACGCGGTGGCCGCAAGGGTGGCGCCTTTCAGTCCTGCACCATCATCTGAGTGTCTGGGTAGCTGAGTGCCCCTCACTCTTTATAAGGGAAGGGGGAGGAAAGGGAAGCACCCCTCTGCTTGATCTTTGTTTCATGATTTTTTTTTTTACTCAAAGTTAACCTTCCTGTAACTTTTTAAAAACTTGTAAAAATAACTGCTCCTCTTTCCCTGCCCACACTCTTCCCCTCTTAATGCTCAAGCTCGCAACACAAGGGGGTGGTAGGTGCCCTTCAGGAACCAGGACCAAAGCTGACGAGGCTGGGCCTGGAACAGAGCCACGACCCCGAGCCCCACTTCCATTACCACTCCCCCAGGCCCACCGCCCTGCGCAGAGCTGACTAGTGCAGGGAGACACCGCGGTACTGCATGTTATGCACAGGGTGGTCACCATGGCCATGGAAGACTAGTGATGCATTTGAGAGGGGAGGATCCCTGGGCTTAGAGCCCATTTCCTAAATCAGTGTAGCCCCAGGAAGCCTACAGCTGTTTACCAGGGTACAAAAGGGGTTTACCTCTCACCTTTGGTCCTAAGTGCCTGTCCCCACCTCCTCACACTGTAACTAGGTAACAGTTTGGTAACTAGGGAGGAAAACAATAAGCAGCAGCCACATCCCAGGCTGGCTACAGGTCTCACCCCAGGAAGGGCCTGGGCTGCCATCCTTGCAGCGGTGCAGCTCTGCTGTGTGGATGGGGAGATCAAGGCCAGAGACAGTGCCTCGGTGGGAAAGCTTCAGTCTCGCTGTCTGCCCAGCCCCTTGCCTCCTTGGTACCGCTAGAGGACTCTGTGCCTCTGCTAAAGGGGGCTGGTAGGTACTAAGAGTCAATGCAGTAGACCCTGGCTGTTATGGGCCAAGCCCCACCCGGTGCCTCTGGGAAGGGTTTTTAACATTGCTACATGTGCTGTGGTTCCTGGGGTGCCCTCCACTGCCCTCTGCTCAGTAACAGGGCCTTGCTAATCGGGTTGTCACTCGACAGAAGTGCCTGGGATTTAAGTCACTATCCTGGCTTTGCCCAACCTCGGCAACTTGTAAGACTGATAATGAAATAAATCATGTTAATCCTAGCTGTGTGCAGTCTCTCTCACCCTTCTGTGCCCAGCTCAGTCTTCCCTGGGGCGAGGGCAGGGTGCATTAGGACTGCCTTTGTCCCCCAGCTTGGGGCCATCGGTCCTGTCTCCCCTCTGCGGGCTGGGCACAGCTGTGGTGAGGTTGGGCAGCTGAACAGTGTTGGCTTTCATAAGGAGGCAGAAGGGAGAGAGGCTGGTCTTAGATGCACACAGACAGTGGGGGTTGGCTGGGAATGAGGCACAGGGAGCACAAAGCCTGTCATCCCCCAAGAACTGGCCACAGGCCCACAGGTGTGCCCAGCCCAATCCAATCAGACTTCTCGGCAAGACCCCGAGTTCTCTAGGGAAGGCCACCTTCAGGTCAGTGCCGCTTTGAACACAAGGTTAGAGCTGATACTTAAGAATCTCTTCAGGCCAACAGGGGCTTGGACAGCTACATGGGGAACTTCCCAGGCCTAACACAGTCAGCATTTCACCATGGCCTTGGCACTAAAGGGGGAAGACTGGAAAGAAAGGGGCGGGAACTCAGAAGGAAGAGAAATAGTCATCTATTTGGGCCAAGGTTTTCCCCACCCACCTCTACTTACCGAAGCACCAAGTATGCGCTGCAGCTAAAGCCTCAAGTGTCTCTGCCTGGAACTCCTGAGGTCATTCACCACAAACACAAAGCTTGATCTGAATAGCATGACATATGCCACTGCTTCCTGGCCCAGCTTGCCTCCCATGCAGAAAGGGACACCAGTGGAAGAGGCAAGGGGCATTTGCTAAGAGTAGTGTTTCCAACTAAGTAAGCCGGTGTCAGTGCCCAGATCCCTGGGCCCCAGGGGCTGCCTGTCCCACTTGGAAAGCGTCCAAAGGTCTGGGAGGCAGGATTTTGTCCTCAGCTTCATCTCTCTCAAGCAGTGGGAACTGTGGGAACCTGTCTAAACCTCTGAGTTAGCCCAGCCTGACACGTGGGACCCACACATGCCCTGTTAGCTTGGACACATGCAGCTTCCAGTGATTTCTGGTGGCCCCTACTGTAAAATAAGTGTGTTCTCTGAACTCTCTGCCCCATGACTGGCATCAGGCTGGGCCTGGGAGCATCCCCAGGGCCTGCTCAGCACTCAAAAGCTAAACAGGCTGGGGGAGCCAACCAGCCCCAGGTGCCCACACCCATCACGGGGTGTCAGCTACATGCTGGGGGCTCAGCTCTGGCCCACTGACTCTGGAGTGACACAAAGCAGCTGCCAGAGCAAAGTGCCAGAAAGGGTCAAAACATTTTATTCTCTTAATTTTTTTTTCTTTTTTAATAAAGTTAAACAGTAAAACAAGAATTCACAAGCTGCCCGTCCACCCGCTGCCTCCCTCCCCTACCCGCAGTCTTCAGCGCTGGCTCCCTTTCCTTCACCCCACTCACACAGACACAGGGTATCCAACTGAGAAAATGAAACTGCTCTAAGTATGTGGAGACATGATGATGGGAGGAGGTGAACTGTGTCCACATTCGAGGTTAAACTGAGCAAGTCTGCATTTTCTGGGTTCTGGATGGTTTCCTTTCATTAGCCAAATTGAAAAAAGAAATTCCCTGGACCAGATGCTGTAGGGAAAAGAAGGGCTTGTTAGCTGGCTCTCTAAGTTTTCTAGGGACGATCACTTTACCCTGATTATGGAAAGTCTTCAAGGGCTACTTCCAACTCAAACAGAAAAACCTCTAATGGTACCATATAGGCTGGTGGGCCCTTGGCTGTAGAAGGAAGCACGTGAGCAGGCTGTATTTGTGTAGTTCTAACACCTTCACTCTTGCAGAGCAGCTCTGGTACTAGGCAGCCTGGAGACGCCTCCCTAACACTGTGCAGATGTGGCACTAATGTTCCCAAGGCCAGGTGTGCCTGGAAACCTCCCCGTCTCCATCCCCAGCAGCACCTGAGTGGACAGATGTCCTGCTAGACGAGAATTCTGCTGCTTCCACTCATGGGCCCCTCTGACTCCCAAAGTGCTGCCTAACTGGGGAGTCACTGTATTGGCTTATGGTCTGGGAACTAAGGCACACTCACCTTCAAAGCTGAAGCCCCCAGGACCGCCAAAGAAAGCCTTGAAGATATTGTTTGCATCAAAATCTGTGGAGCAAAGTGAGAAGCAGAGAAGGCAGAAAAAGGTGAAAAAATCAGAAGTGTATGAAGAACTTATCAGTGAATATAGGTCTCCTAAGCTTTCCCAGATAGTTATCACGTCCTTCCTTCCCACAAACTTCACAGACGACGGGTGATCCCAACTCCTAGGATGTGTTCTCCTCTTTCCAAGCCTGGTCCCAAAGGAAAGCTTTCTTTGCCTCAACCCACTTCGCTGGGCCGCCTTCTCAACAACTGGAAATGCCATTTGCACTTTATGACATGACTTTCTCCACACTCTGTCTCCCTGTAATGCTGGGGCTGCTATTGAAAAGGCTAAAATTTATCACTTAAATGCTACCAAGACTGTAGGTAAGAATAAGACTTATGGTTTACTGCATCTGTTTGATGCCATGCTCTGTCTACACTGTATCCCAGAAAAAAAGCCATGGTTTATTAAGCATCTTCCAGGTGCCAATCATGGTGCTGGGTACTCTGCATACATTGTATCATTCCCACTTTATACTCAACAAAACCTAAGCAGGGAGCTCAAGTAACTTGCCCAAGATCCCGTGACCAGTGAAAGCAACAGAACCAAACATTCCAACTCCTGTCTGCCTCCAGCGCCGCAGGTCTCATGTCCCCAGCCCAGCCTACCTCCCAAGCTGCATAGAAGGATTTATCTGCACCAGCCGATCCCATAGGCACATGGTGTCAAAAAGTGAATTCTTTGCCTGTGGGTCTGCTCATCTTCCTGGGTCTCCTAGTTCAGTGAATGGCCCTAGCGAGTCAGCTATGCCAAAGCCTCTCAGCTTAGTCCTTTCCCTCTTGCAACACATTCAGCAACCAACTCCTGCTGATTCTAAAACTATCTCCCAATTATGCCTGCCCATCCTCTCCTAGTTACTGTGTCTTCCCTCCTCTCTTCACCCTTTCCAAACCAGCTCTCCCCAATGCCATCGCAAATATATTTCTAGAGCCTAAATTTGGTCCGTAGCTCCCCTACTTAACTCCCTTCAACAGCTATTTATAGCTCTTCTCAACTGCTGGGCAGAGCAATGTTTATTACTGGTAAACCTAGGTTTTTAAAACACACACGTACATCCCCTGAACTGGAGAGGTCAGAATTATCTATATAGCATCATCAATCTTATTTTAAATTCCAACAGATTTTCTCAGTGGAAGAGAAAAGGCAGGCATTAGAGGCAGTGGTCTGAGAACTGTGCATAGTTCGGGGCTTCTTTTATTTCCAACTGAGCTCACAGCAAGCAATGCTCACAGCTGTGCTTCATGTCACTCTAAATCTTCTGGGGAAACTGAAGCCTGTGAGGGCTTACAGGAATGTCTGAGATGCATAAATAATCACTCAGCAAACACTTTGCAGTGGGAGAAAAAAGAACTTCCAGCCAAAAGGAAAACCTTCTATTCCTTCCTCTAGCCACTAAGGCCTGCCAAGGTCTGACCCAGCAACTGTGTGGCCCTCACCACCCCGTGCCTGGAGCACCCTCTTTCCTCCTAGCCTGTGCCCCTTGTAACTCCTCAAAGGTGCTATGCTTTCCTGCACATCCAAGCCCTTGTTAGCACGTGCCTCCTTGGCCCCCACTCTGCACCCTGGGCACCTGCTATGCTTAATTGCCCTCGTTGGACTCTGTATCTATTAGACCATGGGTCAGATTTGGCCTGTGGGCTAGAGTTTGCAAACCCCTGGACTGCGGGTTCCTGGAGGTCAGGGAACCTGTCTGATTCATGTTTGTTATTTTCTGCACCTATCACAGTACCTCACATTTCAAGGCACTCATCAAGGTGCACTCTACAAATTGCTGTACATCATACACTGGCTGATCACGTAAAACTCCTTGTGGAGTGTCTTTAGAAAAAAAAATGCCAACATTTCACAGCTGTCGGATTCACCCCAGGCTGCCACTACTTGCTGCCAACTCACCACCCATGTTCATGCCCTCTTCATCCAGGTCCTGTCCACTGTCATAGCGAGTCTTTTTCTTGGGGTCAGAGAGAATGGTAAAAGCTTCTCCGACTTCTTTGAACTTTTTCTCCTCTTCCTTCTGAACTTCAGCACTAGCTCCACTGTGCCGATCTAGAGGGAGTACAGGAAGAATTCTGTCTCAAGAAAACCTTACATCTGATTTCAGAATTTGGTACTTCCCCAAATTTGGAAGGTACAGAACTTAGCAACACCTTATTCCAGCTGAAGAGCCTCTCTGAGGCCTTCACACTAGACTGAGCTTGGCAGCTCTACCTGGCTTATCTCCCCACCTGGATGGTGCATCAAGGCCCGTTTCCGATAAGCTTTCTTGATCTCGTCCTCAGAGGCATTCTTGTCTACTCCAAGAATCTTGTAGTAATCTTTCCTCTTACTCTTCTTCAGTTCCATCTGTGCATTTTTTAGGAGCTGTTTGTGTTCTAGAGGAAGATATCTAGTGTCAATGAACAAGTCTGATTCTGGCTTCCCCTACCAGGTCCCAGCCCTGAAGCCCTGAAGTTAGAAGCCTTGTTAACCGTATCAGGGGCTTTTATGGTGTTTTCTTCTGGAGGTTAAAAAAAAATCTACTCATACTTAGGCTCTTCACATCAGCCTCATCACACAGAAGAAGTGAAAGTGACAGGGAGGATGAAGGACCAGAAAACAGGTGCCTTGTCACACACTCGAGATCTCTGTTCACTTCTTCCTGGCTGGTGATCAAATAAGCTCCAGGTACATCCCTGAACCAAACTACTCCTGTGTCTAGTTTTAGGACTTACAAGTCAGACCACACGGTTCCCTGAGAAACATGCTCTCAAACTTCGTTACCTTTTGTTTTCTCCGTCTGATATACTTTTTCATAGTCCCGTACTGCTTCTTCATACTGTTCTGTGTCCATGTAACTGAGAAGGAAATACAGGTGGTACAGTGACATAAACACCAACGGCTTCAGTATCACTCCAGGGGAAGAAGCATGGCTCAAGCAAGAGACACACTTTTGGTTGAGATGCTTCATGAAACAGGAGTCCTTAAGCTAGCAGTGACAAAAATTAACCTCCAGTTTCTCAGGAAAAAAGAAACAGGTCTCATGCCACTTGCACCTAACCAGCAAAGCGATACTCTGCTCTGAGTAGAAAGCAATCAAAGGGAGAAAAAGCTCCTTCTGATTTCACTCAGAGCCATCGAGAGGCATCTGGACTGCCTTAGGAGAGACGATGTGAAGGCACCTACTTGATTACTTGTGATTACAACACAGGAGAAAAATTATGAAGTTAGATCAATGGATACGGAAGAGCTTTGAAAGCCAGAGTGCAATCAACATGCTGGGCTAGCTCCAACCCAGAAGAGAAGTGGGATCAGTGAGCCACTAGAAGGATCAAGTTCAAGGCGGTGGCTGCTGGCAAATGCTTTCATTAAGACTAATCAATCTGAGAGATGTGGGTTAGTGAGACAGAAAAGGAGATTCTAAACAGAGGCTTGCTCCTATTTCCATAGCACAGAAGAGAGAGGTCCCGGCCCAAGAAGAGAGGAAACCAGTGTGACAGGCTGATCGCCAACCTTTTAAGTGTCTCTTCCACAGAAGTAAAGTGGCATTTTCCTGATAGTATCACTGGCTCCAAGACTGGCCTACAGATTAAACAGACTGTGGTAGCGGTTCCAGAGACAAGCCACCATCAGCTGGGGATGGGAAACGACCACAAAGTGCAGCCAGCCCCTGCACAACAGAATTCAGTTTACTACGCTGCTGCTACACAAGCCCACCTTTGCAAACGTCACAGAGCCCCACCAGGCTTAGAGGCCAGGGCAAGGCGAGTGTTACTGATACGGCTGGCAAAAGAGAAGCCCAACATTATAGGTATCTCTGCTTTTCTGGCCACATCTTGATTTATGACTTTAAAAAATGGTGGCAAATCAATGCTGCATATACAGAGCACAAGTGCTACTCTAGGAGCGCAGAGAACCCATTTACAGGATGGAATATAACATAAACAGAAGTAAAACTGATGGCTATGGGTGTAGAATGATCTGACAACCAACCAACCTCGATGGACCTCCAGGCCTTTACAATTAATGTATCAAACAAGCCTGTATTACAGTGATTTGCATTTTTATCTCACACTTTTAAAATTCAAGAACACCCTTACATTAAAATAATTTTTTTAAATTGAAGAAGTAGAAAAGTAAGTAGAGCTTTAGAGAAAATGGGAAACTCCAGTCCATGATGAGAGATGTAGCAAAAGTCTGGCCCCTCCCCACCTTTCGGGGTAAGCTGAGGCAGACTAGGGCAGCAGTCAGCCTCTGGTAAGGCTTTGGCTTGAACTAATCTCCAGGACGTCTTGCCAATCCCAGGTGCTTGAGTGGCCTGTTGCCAAGTCCTCAGCCAACTGTGCCAAACAGTGCATGCTGTCCCCTGTGGCAGGATCTCATGGCAGAGCCACTCAGAGGACAGTTCTGTTTCAGCCACAAAGATAAGTAGTTGTCTGATCAAAGCAATTCATGATTATTGTTTATTGCACACACATGAAAAATATAATACTCCAACGCATTACCCTCCTAACAAATGAAGGATTTTTTGTTTTCTCCCCACTCCGTTTAAACACTGCTGTGTTCCAATAAGCTGATATAGTATCATGTATCTAGCCACCACGTCCCCACTAGACATTCAGGTGATTCTTTTTTGTTATTAAAGATAACACCGCAGTAAACACATACAGCATTTTGTGTCTGTTAATATAAGCCTTTAGCTGGGTCAAAGGGTACTCTTTTGTCTTCTAAAGCTTCCGTGTTTGTCTGCAAGTGGTTTGCAAAGAGATGACTGACAGCTGGTCTCAAAGAATCTGTAGTATCATTCTACATAGTTTCTGTTTGACAGACTTAGTCATCTACGTAGAAATTCACTTGAAAAAAATAAAAGCACTAGACACGGGTAGTTTTCCTACTTTTTTAAAAACATGGATAATTTTGGGAAAACTAAATGGGAGGTGGACTATGCTCTGGACCACTGATGAGACTAGGGAGCTGAAGGAACTACGGGCTCATCAGGTGTCACCATAGCACCTGCTCTTTGGCTGTAAGGTTTCCCGACAAGGAATGGAATGGGTGCTGGAGAACCGGTATCATACTTTAGGAACTTTAAAGACAAGATGTTCTTCTTTGTCTGGGAAATAATCTGAAATAAGAAAAAATGCATTTTGGAGAGAGGTCTTTCCTAGCCCTTGCTAAGGTTCCTGTCTGGAGAAAAGTGGTAGGTTCAAGAGTAAGATGAACAAGTGCGCTGGGGAGCACCTGACTCGGAAAGCAAATCTGAGCACTAGATCTAGGCAGGCATGTCCTGGCTCATGCATCACCTGTCAGACAAGGATACTTCAAAAGGGGCTTCCTCATACTGCTGGGAGGCTGAGCCAGATTAAATCTCTTCCTACCGTAAGACTGTCTTCCCTAAACCAGAAAAACAGGATAAGCACAACTCTCAACTATCTCCAAGAGATACTTTTACTTTTTCCTCTTCCAAGCACCATATATTCATTCAACAAAACACTAAGTGAGTACCTACTGTGTGCCAAGCACTGTGCCAAGTTAGAGCAAAAGTGTACAATACAAAATAAAATCTCCAAAGGAAATGGATTTAAACTTTAACAAATGGAATTTGGGTCAGGCATCAGAGGAAACTTACTGACCGTGAGGGCCGTAAGACACAGGCATGGGAGACTGAGGGAGCTTGTGCAATCTCCTCCGCTGGAGGTCTATAAAGATAGCCTAGGGCTGGAACAATCCCACCTAGAGGCAGGGGGAAGGACCAAATGACCTCACAACATCCCTGGGTCTGCTCCATCATCTATAATGCAATTCCCCTGGTAGGCCAGCAGCAACTCCCTCTTCCCCCCACCTACAAGAGGCACTTACCACTGAGCTCTTCTCAAGTAGGCTTTTATGTAAGTGTCATCGAGCTTCACTGCATTTGTGCAGTCTTCTATTGCATCATCTAGTTTCCTAAGCTTCAGGAGAGAGAGAGCAGTCATACTTCACATCTTGGGTGATTGAGGGAGCCCAGAAGCTGTGGGCATGGCTTCAAAATTCTGAGAGGATGAGTCATGCTGGACCCCTAACTACCACACTCATTCTTAGTCCTGGGAAAGCCAGTATCTCCAAATTCAAAACTGACTTATTTTCTAGTTTTTTTTGGGGGGGGGGTTAATTAGGTTTATTTATTTATTTAGTGGAGGTATTGGGGACTGGACCCAGGATCGCCTGCATGTTAAGCATGCACTCTTCTACTGAGCTATACCCTTTCCTCTATTTTCTAATGATGGAAGCCAGGCACACTTATTTGCAAAAATAAACTACCTCTACCATTCCAGGTTAGTGCCTAACCAAGACATGGAAGTAGTAAGGGTGGTTCTTATCCTCTGTTCTTCTAGAGGCCAACTAGAGGGATCAGAATTATTGTGACTTTTTTTTAACTACTATGGCTCTGCAAGAGCAAGGAGCCTATTCTTGTTTCTTATGGTTGTGGAGGACAGCAGTGGGCACTCAGGACATTTTCAACTGAGCGTGGTGACCATGAGTTATGCTGGAGACAGAAACTAAGTTTGCCTCATACTCTAATTTCCTCCAAATCACTCCTTAAAAAAAAAACAAAAACAAACAAACAAACAAAAAAAACACGCACATAGGCAAAAAGTAGCAATACTTAAAATGCTTTAAAAATTGTCCCAAAGCCTCTAGCCATTCTCTTACTGGAAGAAAGGATCTTGAGGAAGAACAGGTGGGAATGTCCTTCCAAATTGTCCCTCAAGTGCCCCTAAATTGCAGAGAAAAATAAAAGCTTGTCTCTCAGAGGGAAGTTCCTAAAAAGCTGAAATATCAACTGTTTCTCTTCTCATCTGGTTTACTCTCACTGGGCAAATTTCCCAAGACCTCTTTGTTGTCCCTTAAACATATCTCCATAGGCCCCAAGACCCAGACCAAGTGCTTACCTTGGAATTAACCGTACCCCGATTACAGTAGAGTTTAGCATTTGTTTTTATATTGTTGGGGTCTATCCTCAGGGCTTCTGTGTACAGTTCATATGCTAGCTTGTAATTTCCTTCTTTAAATGCTTTATTCCCATCTTCTTTCTTTGCTTTAAGTGCTTTGGCATTCTACAGAGAAAAGCAGGCAGAGGTCAGTTCACATCCAGAAAGCCTCAGACAACTACACAGAGAGGCCAAAGTCTATTTTCAACTTCTTAGATCCCAGTAGTTTAGCATCACATAGCCCCTACCCTGCCCAACCCCACCACCTGGGCTATTTGTTGCTCGCTGGTGCTTCCTACAGAGTGGACAGGGGAAACCAAGACTTACAAAGGAATACCAATGAGACTTATGTTACCCAAGGTTTACCTTCACTCCCCAGGATAAGCATTACTATCTTTTCTTCACTGAAGGAAGGAAAAAATAAAAAACACACTCAGATGTTAAAGGATCTGACTCTACGTGATCACAGTTACCGTTAGGCATATAAAAATTGTCCTGAAATAATTTCTAATGAAAGGACCAAACATCCTGACAAAGCGGGAAGAAGTGCTATCGCATTCCTTGTGATTCCAAAACCTTCCACCCTAACTCTCTTTAAGGCTCAAAAAAGCAGCTTTCTTTCCTTCCCAGATCTGGCACCTAGAACTTACTCTGCAAGCAACGCAGGCCTTCTCGTGGTCAGGAGCCATCCTGAGAGCCTGTACAAAAAACTGAACCGCCTTCTCAATACAATCTTCATAATAAAGGCAAAGACCTCGTACATACAGAGCATCTGCATTGGTGGAATCCATTCGTAAAATGTCACTGCAACAGCCAGAAAGGGGCACATTCAGCTATGGTTTGAATCTCCCCACCATTACTATCATTTAGCCAGTTTTTTTCTTGACCACGTGCCTAATATGGAAAGTATCCAAAGGAAGACAGATTTCTAAGAGCTCTTCCCAGCCCATCCCTGAATAAATCACTTTTATTTATTTTTACACACTTCTTGTGCCATGCAATCTTTATTAGAATAGGGGTTGGTAAATACAGCCCACAGGGCCAAATCCTACCTGCTGCTGGTTTTTGTAAATAAAGTGTTATTGAAACTCAACCATCCCGTTCATTTATCTATAATCTATGGCTGCTTTTACACTATAGTGACAGAGTTGAATTACTGTTAATGGGGACCATATGGCCCGTAAAGCCCAAAATTTTGTATCCAGCCCTTTATAGTTTGCAAACCCCTTGGGTACAGAGAAAACAATACTTAAAAAACAAAAAACAAAAAATTCATGTATCTGTTCCTTCACATACAGCTCAAGTACCTACTGTATTACTGTATGTACCCTTGGGTTTTGGACCTGGTCTAACCTTTGGCTTTAAGTCCCAAGAAAGTCTGATCACCCTGGATGGCCTACCTACAGGACTATGTGGCAACTCCTGTTGTAGAGAGCTGCCAGACAGCATTCGTCCAGTGGTATCCAGAATTTAATGAAGAACTAGCCTGACTTCATACCTGGCCACAGACTGTGCTTCTGGATAACGACCCAGCATTGCTAAACATTCTGCTTTGAGGATTTTGAAGCGATGGCAGGCAGGGGCAAATTCTAGGGCACGGTCCATGCAGAAAACAACCTAAGTGGGAAAAAAAGAAAGCAAATAAGGGTTTTTGTTTTTTTTTCTTGCTGCTCTAGGTACCAATTTTTTTTTTTAAATTGAAGTACAGCTGATTTAAAAGCAAATAAAGTTCTTTATCCTGGTCTTCGCTTTAGTCTGGTCACAGGCAACAGGCAGATTGAAAGTAATATCAGAGTTTAAGACTATACCTAATTCATTTGATTAAACCACTGAAATGAAACCAGCTGATCCAGATAATAATGACAGCAAACACTTCATGAATACTTTATACATTAATCTATTTAATGCTTATAACAATTTTATTAAGTAGGTAGTATCACTACCCTTATTTTACTGATAAGAAAACTAGAGATTAAGTAACTTGTTCAAGGTCACCAAAGCCAGCAAGTGGTAGAAACAGGATTCGATATTGTTCAATTCAATCTAAGACTCCAGAGCCCATAACCTTAATCACAATGGTAAGGTGCCTCCACAGGGAATCACACCAATAGTGAATGTGATCAAAACTCACATTCTTCTAGTACAAATACTATCATTTTCTACTTTGCATAATCCATCATGCTAAGCCTAGTAAGACAAGGAATACCAAAAAGAACCCAATAAAGAATCACTGCTCCCAATATTACTGAAATTGCTCACAGTTCCCTCCTACCCATGAAGCTCATGTCTCACTGAGTACCTTGGTAATCACTCTTCCATTTCCATTTCAGTATAAAAATATACCAATAAAATAGTTCATTTTCAATGGTCCCAAACTATATAAACCAAAAAGCAAGTCACACACACACATACACACACATGGCTGGGATTATTTCAATCTTTCAGCTTCATAAAGGCTCTCCATATATTCCTGTTTTTTCTGAGTTGTTCTCTGAACTTTCACTTTTGGTTTATCTGCTATCCCTCGGAGATTCTTCCTGAACCATATTCTCCTCCAAGAATAACAGACCCAACTTCAAAATCTGGAGTTAAGGGACACCCGTTCCTTCTTGAGAATCTAGCCATGGGGATTAGGAAGAGATGAAGTCTGAAAACTTGGAAGCAGAAATAACTCAAAGTTCATCCACAGAAGACTAGTTAGGTAATGTAGACATTCATATGATGGAATCCTATGTGGATCTAAAATGGAATGAAGACACTCTCCATACACTAATATGAAAAACTTGTAAGGCCTATTGAGTGAAAAAGCACAAGGTATAGAACTTTGTATAGTGTATTACCTTTCATGCAAAAAGAAAATTAAGCATCCACATTTGTATATGCTTATTTATGTAGAACAAAACTGTGGCAGGAAATGGAAGAAATGAGGACAGTGGTTACCCTAGGGGGCAGAGAGAAGACAAGTTTAGGGAAGCACTTATCACTATTTGTTTATACTTATTAGCTTTTGAGGCAAGAATAGCACCTATTCAAAATTTAAATTTAAAATTTAAGAATATGGGGAAGCAGGTTAACACCACGAAGTGTTGCACTGGGAAGACCTTCCACAATATCAAGATTAGTGGTGGGGACGCCTCTCCTTTAATGGCACAGGTTACTGCCCTGGAAGTTCTAGAGCAATATGAAAATTCAGGTGTTGTGTAGGGTAGCCATGGTGCTAACTTTTCCCCCCAGTTAGAAAGAAAAGTAATTGGGTGGTGAGCAGTCAGTTAAAATGTCAGCAGCCACACCCTGCTGCCTTCACAAGGTTCTGTATGGAGATGGTTCGGCTCATGGTGGGGAGTGTCAGTTGGAACCTTAGTGCTTCACTTCCCGCCCCCCACCTCCCCATGACTATGGACAGCTGCAGGCAAAGAAGATCTTTGTTTCCTCCAAGTTCATCTGTTTCCCTTGCCAGGATCATAATTCTTCATTTGTGACATCACCATGTACTACAGTGGGGAGGGGCTGGGATGTCACAAACAGAGGATTCAGTCACAAACTGGGGATTCTGGCTCCAGAATGGGCAAGAAAGAAAAGAAATCCAAAAGACCACCTTTCAAGACAAAGCTTTTGCCTATGTAAACCTCAGAAAACGTGACAGGACACAGAAGTGCTTTTCAAACACACATACATAAAAACAAAGCAAAACAAAACTTATGAATCACACTACAAAGCCACTGTGGTTATTAAAACCAATGGACAGAGGAGGGATGCTAATAAGTTAATGCTGGGACTCTACATAAGCTAATCAGATATATTTATTACCAAATAAAAGACCATTACAGTATGGGACCTAAGAATGATACTTAACTGTACCCTCTTATCAAACATTTGAGTATCTGCTACAGAAAGCACTGAGCAAATTCCCACATACGAAGTGACAACTCCATTCCTTGACTGATACACTTATTTTAAGTGATCCTGAAAACTGATCCTTATCAGTGGGCCAGTGACACCCCCTTTTGAAACTCTAGTGAAAGCTACTTCCTACTTCCCAGTACCATCTAAAGAAGGGAATCAGGAATTACACAGACGAGGAGTAACCACTACAAAGATCTAGAAAGATATATGGAACTTTTATACCTTTCCCATGTTTCACACAGGCCAATCCCTTTGGCACGTACATTTCCCACGTACTATCGCACAGCTCCATAGAGGACAGTAGTGTGCTTTTGTAGCAAGGCCTAATGTCAAAACGGTAGTGATGAAAGGTTATGTACACTATCCAAAAATGTAAAAGAGGTCTCTTTCTTTTTTTGATTTATCGCTCCATCCAGTTCACACAAAGCAGGAGTTAAAGCTAATTCTCATTATTCTAATAAAAACAGGTTAGCCAAATCTAACATTTAATTCCAACTGGCTTTTTCCTTCTACTACTACTACTAACCCCACACTTTGAGGCTACCACCTTGTATCAGAAACAGGAACTAACTCAAATAACAAACTTGTATTTGTTTTTCATTATAAAGTGAAATATAATTAAGAAAAAAAGCACCTTAGCAAAAAAAAAAAAATTAATGCTGTTGATGATGTGGAGCAACAGGAATGCTCGTTCATTGATGGTGGGAATACAAAATGATACAGCCACTGTGGGAGACGGTTCAGTCGTTTCTTGCAAAATGTAACATACTTTTACCATACAATCAAGCAATTGCACTTCTTGGTGTTAACCTCAAAGAGTTCAAATTTATGTCCACACAAAAACCTGCAAGTGGATGTTTACAGCAGCTTTATAATTACCCAAAACTTGATTTTAACAAATGTACCTCTGGTGGGGGAACGCTGATAATGGGGGAGGCCATGCATGTGTGAGGCAGGGGACATATGGGAAATCTACCTCCCTCTCAATTTTGCTGTGAAACTAAAACTATTTAGAAAACAAAAACAAAACCAAATAAAAGTCTTAAAAAAAAAAAGTAAAAGAAAAAGTCAAAGCCAAATAAAAGTGATAATTTACTATTCTAGCTCTTCTGTACCACACTATTCTTCTAATCATTTCAAACACACACACACACACACACACACACACACACACACGGAACTTTGTGAGAAAGGACAGATGAAATTTCCTCATAGCTGTACTTTACCTTCCGAAAATCCCGCTTCTCAAAATCCGTTTCTGCTATTTTCTCATATTCTATGACTGCATTAGCATTCTTGAACTATACCAGAAAATCAGATAAGAGAAAGTTTTAATGAAGTTGTAGATTCAACAACCACAAAAACCAACAAGGCCTTGTGAATTTGCTGTATCAAAAAAATCAGAGCCACAGACTTTTCACACATCAAGTTGGTGAAGATGTAGCTGAGACTCCTTAGCAGAAATCAACCTTCACCCTCAATTTGAACTTAAAGTCAGAAACATACAAGTCACAACTCGATATACAAAGTAAAAGGCACCGTTAGGGGTTGAGCAGAAGTTCTGAGATTCTCACTAAAACTCATCCAGGAGTAAATTGGGTATATGTAAAGATGGAACTAAATTTGAACTAAATCTGAATTTACTCAACATTTTTAACCTCACTCAAATCAGTTCTTTGACACATCTGCTCATCTCAGAAACCCTCCAGTTTTTGCAGATTTCCAAAGCTGTAAATCATATTCAAAACTCCTTTTACAGATAAGGAAGCTGAGTTTCAGAGAGACTATGAGACTTGCATACAGTCACCCAGGTGTGACTGACGGTAGAAGTGAGACAAGATCTCAGTTCTGACTCTCAAGTCCCTATTCCTCTCAAATATACCACAGACTCTTTCAATACAGCCAGGACCAGACCCATACCTCCTGCTGTGCCTGAGCATTTTTGTGATCCAGCTCTAGGGCCCTCTGGAAACTACGACATGCTGCCATGGCATTCCCTAGAGATAGGTGGCATTTGCCTTCTCTTAGATGTCCCTAGAGGAAACACAAAGAGGGAAGAAAAGGAGCATGATTGGCCAAGCAGAGAGAAATCAACAACAGCAACAAATACCCACACAAAACCAGCAAAGGATGCAAATGGCCAGAGCAGCAGTTCTCAACCAGGGGTGATTCTGTCCTCCATGGGACACTTAGCAATGTTAGAGATAATTTTGGTTGTCACAACTGGGAAGGGAGGGGGTGCTACTCCAATCTAATGGTTAAAGGCCAGGGATGCTGCTAAAAATGTCCTACAATACATAGGACAGCCCCCTGCAATAAAGAAGTATCTGGCCCACAAAGTTAACTGTGTCAAGATTGAGAAACCTTGGGCTAGAAGCACTCAACTACAGCAACTCAATGCACCCCTCCGCCTCCAAGAGCCCCATCACATACCCGGACAAAACTGTCATCCAACCTCACTGACTGCTGTGCGTCTCCAAGAGCTTCCCGGAACCTTCCAAGCATCATCAAAGTGGCTGCTCGATTCCCATAATAGCTAGCATTTTTAGGACATTTATCTACAGGAAAGGCAGAATAATGTAAAAGTTTAGCATGGGTCACCACTTCAAAACCACAGGGGCCAACTCCCTCAGAACTATATCAAAGCACTCAAACGTTAATAGGAATGATGACATACTCTCTGTAAAAGGCCATGGCCAAATGTTTGACTACTTGCACAAATGGACAGGAGCAATGGTGCAACCAATTTAAAGAGAAAAGTTATTTAAAAATAACTCATACTCAGCTTTAAGGTGCACTGATTATCTTTTGAGGGGTCAGCATATTTATCTTCTTAATGATTTGTGTTTTATGTAATAAGATATGAAAATGAATTTGCATTTGTTGAGTTAGGGGTAGGGAGCCTGTAAGCGAGTTAGGTGAGAAAAATGCTGACACAGGATTAAAATATGCTGGCAGATCATGAGCACGGAGGTAGCTAAAATTTGTTAATATCTACAGACTATTTTCTAAGACAGTAAGTGAAGTGGCGATGACTGAGATGCATTTACATGGGTATCTTTTTGCCGCATTATCTGGAATTTCTGGAATTGCCTTTAACTTGCCAAATGAAGAACCACCTGCTTGAGCTAGAAAAAGTTATCGCTCATGAGGTCATTAAGCCCAAAAGAGTTCACACAGTAAGTTATTAACCCACTAAGCAAAAAGATACTTCTTACAAAGGAGCTAATTATAATAGTATTTGGCAAATTATTTTCCAGCATATTACTTCTCACCTATGGCTTTTGTATAATAGTTATAAGCTTCATTGTAATCTTTCTTGGCATAGTATGCATTTCCTTGTTCCTTGAAAGACTCTGCTTCTCTGAAAAGGAAAGAGAAAGAGAAAGAGAAAGTTACCATACCTAGGGAATAACCTCTGTAATCTCATGGGAGCAATCTCTGGTCTAGAGCTCCCGTATACTGAGCTGAAAGTTAATGTGATACCTGAAGGGATTTATAGATTTGTTCGATGGGCTGATGGACCAAAAGGAAGTGCTAATGAAAGAATCCACATTCTTCAGATGCTATTTTTTGTCACTTAGATACATTCAAACTAAATCACGAAACTTCTCTCATGTTGCCTGACTTTCCTCACTTCTCCCACCTGTGGTCATTCCCCATAGGATAGGCACATTTAGACATTCTCTCACAGAGACGGAATTTTTGTATTTATTTTCTTTCCACTGTGTCACAACTTCAGCCTCTTTAGCAAACTTACAAAAAAAAAAATCAGTTAAAGGTAATTCCATTCAAGGGCAATTGATTTCTCAACATGAAATGAGTCATATTCTTGGAGTTTTAATGATTTATTCTCTTGAAAACTGGGTACTGCATTTGTCACTGGAAGGACAAGCACAGCAGAAGCAGGTGGCAAAGGTGTTAAAAGCACAGCACACTGGTGTTTAAGACAGAGGATGGAGCTGAGTGACAGCAGAGACAAGAACTTAGATGACAGGGACATACAAGATACAGGTTGCCAGTGCCATGCTCTAAGAAGTACCCATCTACTGGTGCTTTCTCTGCCCATCACATCTATGTGGATACTTGTTGCCCCCTCTACCATCCTTCTAGTACCCTGTATAACCACCAAATGGGTAATATCAAGAATTATTTTTTTTTGCCCTACCCCAAAATTCATTTTTTGAAGCTATGCCATGAGACAAACTGTACTTTCCAAAAGGAACAATGTTATATAATTGGGAATTATATTGCTGAACAAGGAACTAGAATCAAATCAGGTATGACCAACAATGTCTTAAAGAACAACAAGCTTATATAACCTCTATCAAAGATACCCCCAAATCAGTCTAACGACCAATTTGAGTGAAAAAGATGAATCCTTTACCCAAATGATTACTGCAACAAAATTAAGTATCTGAGTACTTCTGTTTTAAGGAATAATCTTTCTTTTTCTGTCCTCTACACATGCTAAAAAGAACCTAGTTCAAGGGCTGCATGGAGTGGGGACAAAGGTGCACAGTTCCTAACTTTGGTGATGGTCTAGGAATTTACAGCTTGATTCCATGGATACTGGCACTGGGGAAATTTGTGATGTTATTTACTTAATGTATTTTAAACTACAAACTGGCAAAGCTGCCCTCCTTTTCTTAAGGCAAGCTCCCTTTCCATTCTTCTCCATCACTGTCCTGGCAAGCTCTACTAACATGAAAAGTCTGCTGGCAGAAAGGAGAAGGAAGATAGGAATGACCTATAAATGTTGACAGATTTGAATAATTTTATACCAACTATCATAATGTTGTAAAGAGACCCTCTGCTATTAAAAGTTCTCAAGAAGGAAAAAAAATTCTCAAGAATCCCCCAACTGCAAGACTTATAAGACCAAGTGCAATCTTTCTACAAGGTGAACACCATCTTGTAACCCTAAATTAAGCCAAGCACTATAAAAACTATGAAGAACCTACCCTTTAAGAGGAGAGATGCCAGAAGATTTAAAGAAAGGGCTTCCTCAACCTGGATGTCAAAGGCTGAGTCAAACCACAATGAAGAAACAGAGGAGTAAGTTCAAAGGAAACATTAGGTCCAAATTGTACCCAAGAAAATCAAGTCTTCTCTTCAGTCGGCTAGTGACCAAGACCACACAAATCCTTGAGGAAAACCGAAGGCATCGAGGCACCTGGACAGATGTTGTGCCAGCAATATAAAGCTTGTTAGTCAAGGTAAAACATTCTGTAGAGCTACAGAAAGGTACACTATCTTATCATGTGCCTGTTTTTCAAAGAGGAAATTAAGGCTTAAAGGTTAAAAACTCGCCTGAGATCAGGATGTCGACCCATACCTGTGAGATCCCAGAGCTGCACACTGTCTACTAAGTTAAGCTCCACCTCTAAGGCTCACCTCTATTTTCTAAGACTTTAAGAATTAATCTGTACTGCTAACAACAGAATCCGGCAATGAATATGAACTTCTTTCAACTAAGACACAAAATAGCTCCAGGGTATAAATTCCAACTCCAGAACCACATTCTGGATTTAATCAAGCCAAATGGCATTCCTAACAATCAGTCTTAGAGAGAGCAGGGCTCCTTTCTCTTTAAGATCCAAGACCTAGTGAACTGGACTTTGCCTCCCCCAAGAAATGCATTTCATTTTAGTAAATGGTGAGTAGATTCCATTCTAGAGCAAACAAAGCGAGTAATGTAGAGTCAGCCCACAGCAGAAAGAACAAGAAGAATTGTGTTGTGACAAGTTACCATGTTTTTAACTTCACACTGCACAGCATCAGGCCAGAATTAGCTATTCCCACACAACTGCCTCATGAAAAGGACTTATTTTCATAGAAACATGGTTGATTAACAGCTGCCTAAACAATAGGCACTTAGTGCTTTTAGACTGAATGCTTTTTTTTTTTTTTTTTGCCTCCAGGTCCAATGCCCAAAGTGGAGTCCCTCCTTCATTTTCAACCTCCCCACCAAATACACGACAAGCTTTAACCAATGGGCCTGACCCTGCGAGACCAGCCGAGGAAAGAGTGGATCTTTGGAATCCAGCATGGCAGCAGCAAGAACTGAACAAGGCTGCATCAGGAACAATTCCAGGGTCAAATCCATTCAAGTCCTGCCTGGGAGTCTGAGAAAGGGCTGAAGCTTGTTCAAGTTGCCTTTACAGCAAAGGGAGTGAAGGATGAGATGTCAAAGGCGTGGGACTGGAAAAGAAGGAGAAGAGCTGGTTAACACTGGAGTTGAGGGCAATCTGGCAGTGGCATCTGTCACTCCACTCACTGCTAGGGTCAATTCATTTAAGAACCAAGTGAGGTTACAACATGTATCTAAAACACATCAGTACTGAGAAAGGAAGAATTAGGATTAATTGGATTCTCCTGGACCAGTTGAAAAAGGAAAGCATTCCAAAAGGAACTAAATTAAACTACAGATTATTTTCTATGGCCACAAAAAAAATTCAGACTAGACCCTGAAATATAATACCCCATCAAAACATAGACTTGGCTGTAACTGACCTGATGGTGCTATTAACAGGTACACTGTACCTCTAGGACATTTTCAAAATTTCAGAACACTTGCAAAGATCTTCACAACCTTCTGAAGTTATGATGGTAATATCACGTGTCCTCCAACAGAGGAACATTAGTGAGGCACCCAAGATAGCTGCACAGGTTTCCTCACCCCATGTTTTTTCCACTAGATTCTGTTAATAGTAAGGTTTTTAGATTAAAACCAATTTATCTAGTTCTCCACCCAAATCTTGCATAACTCCAAGCAGAATAAGCTTCCCCTCTCTGATTCACCAAGAGATGGTGGGAATGACTCTACCTCCACCTTTCTAGTCCTTTCACCTTAATAGCCAGCAACAAATTCTTGTGAAAACAGCTACTGAACAGTTTTCCAAAAACTCTGCCCTCTTTGTATGTATGATGGGAGGGTCATTATACATACATCATGTCCCACAATAGGATCAGCGCTAGAGGGCCAGGCCGGCCTTCCCTCTGACAGACGTAGGTAAGGAGAGCACATCCTCTTGCTCTGCTTTGCTATTTTAAAATGTATTTATTTTTCAGAAATAATCTCATCAATTACAAAGCTGCAGTATGAAAGCCTGCTCTTCTAACATTACATGTGTGTTAAAACTCTGCATATCCTCTGATCAAGCAGTTTTATTCTCTCTCCCAATTTGGCATTCGTTCATCACAGATGCTAATTACACCAACAAATGCTGCCTAGGGACTCATTTGGTATCACACAGGTCTCAGCAGGGCTCAGCATCATGTGATCAAATCAGACAACTCGGGCTTATGATCTCTAGCCAACTCTGCACATTTACAGCTCAGCTAAATTGAAAACACATTAAAACACCATGAGTGACATCGCAACATGCCCCAAATTAGATGCTCTACATAAAAACTTCCATTTTTCTCTTAAATACTTTCAAGTTGAATATTTAGGCAGTATCTTTGCCTTAGGGCAACTAGTCTATCTTCTAGCAATTAAAGAGGTATTTAGAAACTTTAGTCAGCTTTCACTAATGCAGGATTCACTGGGGGGTAGTTTTTTAATACATCTCAACATGACTGGGTTCCCTCTGGAATTACTTCACAAACATATTTGTAAAATACCATTTTTAGATTTATTCTACCTCAGTGCATGAAAAATAAAGACTAACATGGTTTCATCTTTCTACATTTTCAACCTAGGAAATACTAATTAGATTTCTGAATGACCAGGGGAAAAAAAAAACAGTGGTTTTATTTCAAGCATTTGGCTAGAATAATGTATTTTTAATAAAGCTCAGCTCTTCCAATAGCCATTAATAATAGTTTAAATCAAAACAGATGTAGCAGTTTGAATGAGGTCTTCTCCCCGCTTTTTCTTTGCATTTTCTTGATGTATTTTGCTACTCCAGAAGTGGGAGAAAAATCTAGCTTTGCTAAAATTACAACGCAGGACTAAATGATTTCTTCTGTTAGAGTAGATGAGTGTTTGGGGCCTCGGATGTGGAGACTTTTTATTGGCAGGAAGAACCTTAGAGAAAGATATCTTTCCTTTTTCTACTCTCAGGCTTTTAATAATAATACTTCATACTGCCAATGAGTATTCTTTATACATTCCTATTATATTTACTATTCCAAAACGTCACCCTTACTCTCTTGTATTCAGTCAAATTTACTAGCTGCTTGTTGATCTAGAAATGTCCTCCACCCTTCAGAATTTACGGGATCTTTGCCAGTCTTAGAGTAGAAATTCCTTCCTCCTTCCCACAGTCCGAAACCACTTGTCCCCAAAGGCATGTCATAGGGCCTGTTTCATGTTGTACTCTCTCTGACCTTCATGAGAGTAAAGTAAAAGGAACCCAGGAGCCTTTTATTCCATCTTACCAAATGCATACTATTCTGTTTCTTTCTTTTTTATCCTCCAACCAATCTAACAATTTAAGTTTCACATGACCTGGAACAATTCCACAGATAGTGTGCTTGTTAAATGCAAGGTGCTATATGCTTAGCACAAATAAAGGCTTCATAATGGTCCACAGGAAACGGAGGGTGGGCTCTATCCAGCTGCTACCTGTTGGTAACGGTGGGCTACTCAGCTTCCTTTACCCAATTTTCTATAGAACAGACAGCTGCTTTCATTTAAAAGCCCAATTAAAACACCTGCCCTCTCTGCAAAAAGAGGAGATGAAGATGAAGAAAATACATCAGTTCAAATTGTTCTCTGCTGGGACATTCAGGGGGAAGCCTCAATGGAGGCAGAGCCAGAAGAGACGAAGAGGTGCCAAGCGGAGTCACGGATACCAACTGCACAAGGCAGTAGCACTCTCTGCTGCTCGAGTAGGGAAGGACACCAGGCATCACACTGGAGTTGGCTGTCTTATTCAGTGGGGGAAAAAAAAGCAAGCAACCAATCAGTCCAGATGAAAATTCCAGCATTGCAGGCAGGAGGATATTCACACGGAAATACTGGCTTCAACTATTAAAAACTTACACTAACTTAATTTACACTTGAGTGGGAGATGGTACAATCTGTGGCATCTACCTAACCTTCATTTACCCCTGGGGAGAGGAGACCCAACCATAAAGTTGCTTCTGAGAAATAAGCTTCTCAGAGGCCACTCTGAGGACACAAGTCACTGGCTTTTCAGCATTAGCCATAGGCTTGTTTTCATAATATGTCCCCAAACCCACCATTTTCTATCCCTTGGTTTCTTATTCTGTGACAACTCCCACTATGCTCATGGGGACACCAGCACTCATCAAAAATCTAAAATTGAGGAACTGTAGTTAAGAAAAAGGCTGCTTTCTGAGTTGGGTTTTTTTTTTTTTGGCGGCGGGGACCAGAGTCAGGAGTTTACTATCAACTGTTATTTTGCTTCTGAAGTTCTCCTGGTTCCCCAGTTCACCAGGGGGTCGACATCTCAGAGCAAACTGCCTGAGGAAGAACTCTCAGGACAGAAATTCGAACAATAAAGAGAGGGTCCTGCTTGTGTCACACACCATCCCCCAAGAGCTTAATATTAAATTACAATCAGAAGAGATAGTTGACACTTACATTTCACAATCTGTCTTCCCCACACAAAGTCATGCACCGACAGAATATTAGATCTCAGAATCAGACTTTAAAATTCAAATATCCCTCCTCATGTTACCATTCTCTCATGTTCCTGTTCTTACTGCTGAAATTCAGACAGTTTAAAAGAATACCTGGAACGACCTCTAAGTAACTTCCACATCACTCAGCACTGCAGAAAGGGAGAACATTAGTGGAGTAAGGGAGAAATGGGCTCTCAGAGGGACTTTGCATCAGACCACAAGGCACCTAGGCAGCCGCCGACCACTGTTCTCCAATCTTCTAAAGTCCTAGAGAAAGAAAGCAAAGGCAAGTGCCCAGTACTCAGCTTTTAAAAACTTGAAATACTAGCTTCAATAACTAAACCAATCCCTGATTGGCTGGAATGTACAATAAGGCTGGGCTTTAAGCCAATCAGAGTTCTGGTCGTTGGAAATGAACTAGACACTAGAGAAACTGCCATTTCATTCAAACTGCTCAATTTACCTGGCTTTGGTTAATACGTGGATGTGTACTAAAGCAGCAAGGAACAGAGAGATCCTTTCTCTGTACTCTACTTTTGCTCCAGCAATGATTACTTAATAATTTTTCCCCTTGTTACTGTCAGGGTTCAATCAATTAATTTGCTGGTATTCAAGACTGTATTCCTAGGTTTATCCCTTCCTTAATCATGATGTTTTTTGTCCCACGTCCCATTTCTTCATCTCTGAGCCAACACTTAAAGTACACCAAAATGAAAATGAAAATGAAACCTGAGAGCAGTGTTTATCACTGACTTGGGTTCAAGATCAAAAATAAATTCCCATTCAGCTTGCAGGCTTTCTCTAGCTGCCTGCCCTGGAACTTCAAGAGAAAGTTTAGGAAAATGACACAACATTGTAAACTGACTATAACTCAATTTAAAAAAAAAAGAGAGAAAGTTTAGGGGGTCAAATGCCTAAGAATTTGAAACAGGGTGGGGAAGAAGAGGGGAGGAAAGGCATCCATACCCACAAGCTCTTCAGTTAAGACCACAAACTCCAAAATGTCCTGAGAAGCTGTATTAAACGGAACTACAGCAGACCCTGGGATATGGATTCAGGGTTCAGTGCTTCCCACCAAGAATACAGACAGAGAAATAAAAGGCAAAATCCACAAAGAGTTTACAATACCTAAGGACTAAGAAAGGGTCTAATAATAATTGTTCTTACTTGCGTCCATCAGGAAAACAGATACTGAGAAGTTAAGACTATCAGCTCAAGGCATCAGGTAAGGATGTTCTGGCTCCTAAGTTGATGGCTCAGGTTGGTTTACAGCTCACTGTCCAGTCATGCCAGGTATATATGCTGAGCCACAGAAGTGCTTCCTCTACTGATGAGCAACTTGAAACCCTTCGATTTTACCATCATAAAGACCACCTACGAAGACCAAACTGTTCCCGAACCCAGGAAATGGGACCAGAGAGCCTGCACTCAAGACAGGCATTCATGTATTAGGCAAAGCAATCAGCAACTTCCCAGGAAAATGTAAGGCCTTAAACAAGCTGTAATGTAAAAACCTCTGAAATTTAGCTCTCTGGCTCCCCAAGCAGTTTTATCTATTCTGGTGAGCAAAGAGAAATAATAATATTCATGTACAGAAGAACCCTGATCTATTTTGGAGTGCCAACCGATACATCTTTTATTTTAGCCTCTCAGCTGCTATGAGGGAAAAAGAACTTTGTCAGAGTGAAAGGCAAAAAAACTGAAGTCCACTTCTTTCTCTCTAGAGATGCCTTGAAAGCTCCTCTCATTTTGCCCCCAGTGGGACTGTAATAGTTCAGCAGCAGCAGCAGCAGCAGCAGCAGCAGCAGCAGGATGCCTGCCTTTGCGCCAAGATGCAAGGAAGGACTCCTTGCTTGCCTTCACAAAAACAACCCAAGAGACCCATCAACTCCCGTGTCCCCAAGTGAACTGGTAGCAGCACTGTAACGAGAGACACAAACTTAGCCAAATGACTAACCAAGTCAGATAGTAAAGGGCAAATATGCCTATCCCTGCCCTCTGCTGGGGCTACACTGGAGGATTCCGGAATATCTGAAAAATGTATAACCACCTTCCTCCAAAACTTCTAAATCACCACCCAATTTTCAGCATTGGAAAGCTACACATAAACAAGGCTTTTTCTTATTAACAGAGCCCAATGTTTACCTTCCTAAGGACGCCTTATATGGCAGGAAGTCAAACTGTGACTTTTTTTTATTTCACTATATTTTCTTTTTGATTTGTTCACATAACTACTACATAATAAGCATTTGTTTAATGATGTCTAAAAGAAACCTATATAAATATATTTAGTATATAAGTATTTTATAAGATGGATTTTTCATAGTTAAATTTGTAGGTTTTTTTCTCCTTAGTGGTAGATAAAACAACCATGCATTTTACAATCAATGACATCATAAATTCCATGAAATAAGGCAATTAACGTAAGTCAATATCCTCCCTTGAATATTCTGTTATACTGCTACTAAATATCATGTTTTTGTGTGACTGTGTGATGTGCTCACCTGTTTTATGTTTTTTATGACAGAATATCCTCTAAGGCTGTGAGGTTTTTTTTAAGGAAAAGGATTTACTTTATATAGGGGCTCTGAAATGAAACTCAAATTAGGGACAGTCCCTATGTCAGAGATTTATACCGAGTAGAGTGAGTTTATTTCAAATTACAAATAGCCCCGGTCCCTATTTATAGCACAAAGAACCACTTGCACTCCTTCCAAACACAGGTAAAGTAAATCCTTACAACTAATTTAGGCTCTGTCTGCATTGGGAGGAGTTTTACTTCCCATTTTGCAGTTCCTTAATAATGCTGATGATGCTTACTTCTATATACCTGGACAGAACTAGTTTGTGAAAACTCAAAACTAAGAACAGATTTTGACTCTGGTTTCTTGCCTTCTCTGATATCCCAGGACCTACTACACTTTGTCAGCCAATGGCAAGAACGTGGGACACTAGCTGCAGTAACTACCCTTAAGCTTGACAACTATTATTTCTGCACCCACTGAGTACCTCGTTTCAAACTCGGATGGTAAACAAAAACAAGAACAAAAACAAACCCTCAGGATCCTGATTTTAGATCTCATGAACTAATCACCACCTCAAATCACCCAGACTGAAGCCACAGTGGGCTTGGTATAAAGACATGAAATACGTGGGATGGAGACTGAGGGAACTGTAGTCAATTAACCTGCAGTTGATACAGAAAGGGCTGCAAACTTCCAGAACCGTTTCGTTAATTCGCTTCAGGATTAGGACAAGTATGACTACCTACAACTGTGTTCCAATCCCACTTCCAATAACCTGCCTTAGCTGTAGCCAGAATCCAGAGTGTTCTCGAAAACCACTCACTCAGCAGCTCCCTTGGCTAGTCCAGACTGGCAATCTCGAGCCACTGCGGCTGCCCAGCAGCGTCAACAACGCCCAAGCAGCTGTCCTCCTCCTTGCTGCTTAACTTAAACAGTCCTGGGGAAAATGAGGATCTTAGGAAGGATGGAAGGAGAGCGTCTGACGTATAGAGCACAAGACAAGCCCCTCACCCTTCTTTCTCTATCATCTTCGACTTCTGGGGTAACCGGGGGAGGGGGGACATGACCAGGTCAATAATGAAAACATAACAATCACCTCAGATTCAGACTAATGCCCGCTGGGGTATAATGATGGAGAAAAAGGGGTGAGGAGAGCAAGGGCTTTGGAGACGCAAAGTGCTAACAGACAACACTGTACAGAAGTTAACAAGAGAAGGAGGGGGTCGGGGGCGATGTAAGAAGCCGTCATCATCGCCGCGCCGCCTCCCCCACCCCGCAACAGGCCTCCGAGATCCCCTCAGAGACCCGGCCTCTACAATAAGGACGACCTTCCTCTCTGCTGGTGAACAAGGCAGTGCCTCAGCTCCACAGTCAGGCGGAAGCGGCAGGGGAGGGCCGACCTCCGAGAGCGCCCCTTCAGGGGGTCCATCCGGACTCGATCTCAGCTGGTGTGTGTTGGGGGGGGGGGGGCTCGGAGGGCGGGGCATCCCCTCAACAGGGCTGCACAACAGCAAGAACAGCGTTCCCGGAGCCACAGAGCTGAAGCTCGCCCCTTCTCCCACCCTGCTACTCAGTTACCTCTTCGCTTCCTCGTCGTCCAGCAGCTGTGGCTCGGTCGCCGCCATTACCACATCGCACTCCGCGGCAGCCGCCATCTTACCGCCGGGACCAGAGAGCCGGGTGGGAGGCCGGCCGCGAAGAGCACTTCCGGTCGGAGCATCGAGCAGTTCGGCGGCACTGCGCCCAGAGGGGCTCCCTCGGGCCCGCCTACCAGCGAGAGGCTCTGCTTGAGGCCAGAGCGGCCTCCCGGCCCCGGAGGTCCACAGAGGTCTCAGTGCCGGGGCGGGGGCCCAGGGACGGTTCCTGTGCGTAGGGGGCGCCACTTTACCCGTGGGTCGAAAGGAGGGGTGTAGGAGGGTGTCGCCGCTCTAGTCTTTGGCTTGCCTCAGTATTTTGAGAGCCTCGTTGCCATAACAACTTTCAAATCCTAAAAAGTCTCCTGTGAGGCTCAGGGGAGGGTGAGTTGGCCAGAGACTCGATGACCCAGGACTCTAGAGGGGAAGAGCTCCCCCACTGCTACCTTCCCGACCTTGGAGTGTGTCTACAGCTTCCTCCCACGAAAGGCAAGAAGAGACACTTTAAGTCCAGTTTCCCCAGCATTCATCGGCACCTGGAAGCCCTGCCCAACCAAGCCAGGGGAACGCAGGGCGTCTTCACACTGTACCTTTCATCCCCTCTGGATCTCCAAGCACCATCTGGTTCATCACCCTAATGACGCTGACCCTTTTATGAGACTGCTTTCATGTCAGCCGCCCGGGAGTGCCATCTCAGCATTAAGCCTAGGAAGGGTGGCACGGGGCCCCAGACCCTGCCCTGAAGTTTATAAGGCAGCTCGCAGGGTGAGGTCCCTGCTCCATAGTGTCCCCAATGCTGCCAACCCTCATATAAACTCCCTGCTCAGCACGCTTGTCTTGCAGAATGTAGTCTGCATTGGGAACTCAGGAGAGGGCAAGGACACAGCCTAATCATCTTCGTTGTATTTCCGTTCACCTGAACAAATCATATTTGTGGATTTAAATTAAATTGGTGTTTTCTGAGGTTAAATTTTTACAGTCAAAAGGTACTGAAATAAGTAGGGACTTTAAAAAGAATTTACCCCCCTTCTCTGGTAAAACAGTTTGTGCCATTGTCCACTGGCTGCTTGCATGGTCCCTGCTTATCACAGTGCTGAGGGAGCTGAAACCACACCTACCACCAGGTAGCAGAGGATGGGAGAGGCTCGGAGGTTGGAAGAGAAAAGTCATTCATTCAGCCAGTCATTCAACACCCTCTCCAAAGTGCCTACTCTGTGCTAGGTTGGGAAGGGACAGACTCAGACCATCTGCCCTGCCTGCCAGTGGCTCACAGTCTACAGTCTAATGCAGGAGG
Source organism: Camelus dromedarius (assembly GCF_036321535.1). NCBI lineage: Eukaryota > Metazoa > Chordata > Mammalia > Artiodactyla > Camelidae > Camelus > Camelus dromedarius. The sequence continues at coordinate 42,157,470 of NC_087451.1, forward strand.
TGCACCTGTCTTTGACTATCCTCCCACTTCATGTTCTCTGCATCTAAGACTCCCTGCATCACCAAGTCTTGCTGATTCGCCTACCAAATGTCTTCCAAATCTGTCTCCTTTCCACCCCAATTTAGGCTCTCGTTTTTTAACTAATACTACTATAGTCTCCTAACTAACTCCAAGTTTCATCTCTCTCCAATCTTCACTCTTCTACCAGAGTGACCTTCTTAAAAGCAAAAACTGATCATGTCACTTCGCTGGCATAAAACCAACCAATGGCTTTCCACTGCTGTTAGGATACAGTTTGATCTCTTTGGCCTACACACGACCTTTGATTATTTGGCTCCTTTCTACCATCAACACTGAACCCAAATACTTGTAGTTCCAGAAAATACCATGACTCTTGCTGTCTCTCCTCCACCCTTTCCTCCCATACCCTTCAAACCTCAACACTGACATGATGTGCTCCAGAAAGGTTCCACGGAGAACGTGATGCCCACTGCCCCCAAGTTAAATGCCCGTTGGTTGTGCTCCTATAGCACCTCTGTAATAGCTCTCACCATGTTGTACTGTAATCGTTGGTGTAGATGTCTAGCTCCTCTACTTGGTGACGTTCTAATGGGCAGCTACCGAGTCTAGTTCGTCCGCTGTTTCTCTGCACGTGGTCCTGCACCTGGCACAGAGTAGGCGCCCAGAAGACATTGGATGAATAAAAGATTGAATAAATTGTTACTGTACAGTAGTAGCCTTTAGAGAAAGAAAATTTGGGCATCTGAGACACCAGAACAGCTCCCAGCACGTCCGGGAGCCTAGAACCCTGTGCCCTGGCAACCAACCAGCCTACGTCCCGGCCGTCATCTCCCGCCGGCCTCTGGGGGCGCTGTGCGACCGGCGCCCGCCCTCCGCCGCCGGAACTGGTCTTGCGAGATGGAAGCTGCGGGGCGGGGCCAGACGGAGCCTGGACGGACCCCGAGGAAGATCCACCCGCGGTCCTGGCGCGCCTCTAGGAGCCCGGCCGGGCTATTGCGAGAGCCCCGGGAGGTACGGAGCTGGGAGGCCTGGAGCGACCACTGTGTCCGGGACGCTTTATGTGGCAGGATTCTGATTCCCTCTGGGGAGCCCATTTGTGGGAAATCTGTGCCGGAGGCCGGTCTGGCACCCTCTTGGGGTATCGCTTAATTGCGGGGCTCGCTATATGGGGCCCTTCGCGGGGAGGGTTTCTGTACCAAAAGTTTCCTCTGGAGAGGCTTCTGTTTGGGATCCCTTTGGGGCGTGATCTCTGCTCTCTGGGGAATCTTTGGGGCTCCCTCTGGAAAGCCTGTGTTTGGGGTGCGTTCGAGGAGGTCTCTGGGACCTCTTTGGAGAAGGGGTTTCTGTGCCTGCTCATCTGGGTCTGTCAGTCCAAAGGCAGCCAAAATCTTCTCTTTTCCAAAGCATTTTTCTCTTAGATTCTTTCACTTTCTTGTATGATGTTCTTCATTTTAGCCATAGACTTCACTGGGAACTGGAGGGAACTAGTTGTCCAGATAAGCCATACAGAAAAGTAAAATTTCCTTAACTGCTCAGTCTCCCCAAGAAGAGTGGCATAAGACAAGAGTCACACAAAATAACATTCCTGCTTATCTCCATGGGGTCATGGTCAAAGAGAGGAAGCTGAACCAGAGCTCCCTTCAGCAACTGGTCCTCCACATCCTGGGCACAGAAAGGAACCTGGCGAGTGGTTCCTTTAAACCAGCAACTCTCTTTCTCCTTTACAGCAACATGTCCTGAGCCCCTGCCCTGTGCCAGTTACTGGCCGTGTACTGGGAATAAGATGAAGAAGAGATGGCTCACTGTCCGGTAGTAGGCATAAACGTATCACTTCAGTACACCCTGACTAGGGTAGGGGACCGTGCTGAATTGTTGAAGCTTACGCATTCAGTTCAGAACCTGGGCCCTCAGTTAAGGGAAGTCTCCCTTCTGCTTTGATTCCTCCTCACCCATTGTGCTTCTGTTCTTCAAGGTTGAAGCCTAAGCATGGGGAAGAGCTGCAAGGTGGTCGTGTGTGGCCAGGCATCTGTGGGCAAAACGTCAATTCTGGAGCAGCTTCTATACGGAAACCATGTAGTGGGTGAGTGTTGCTGGGGGTGGGGCATGGTGGAAGAAATTGAAGAATGAGGGAAAGATTTGATCACAACACGAAAAGACTAAAAGCTGCTCCTAGTGGTTATTACACTCCAAAGAGTCAAGTTAACTTCGTGATCTCAATCCTACAGCACTGAAGAAATCTGGACAGAGGCAACCCAATATCTGAGATAGGAAGGAAAAACTCCCAAGTCACACTGGGCTTAGCATGGTATCTGTGTGGGGTTAAATCTGTTCCCCAAATCATTCTAGTCCTGCTGGACTCGCAGTCTCTGGGCCCCTCATCTCAACCCTGACATTCCATTCTCCCTATCTGGTTAGCCTGTTAGAATATACTCAGTCACTCATACTTCCCATCTCCTTCCTCCCCAGAAACAAGTGTTCTCATTCTGTCCTAGGTTCTGAGATGATTGAAACTCAGGAGGACATCTATGTGGGCTCCATTGAGACCGACCGGGGGGTGCGGGAGCAGGTGCGTTTCTACGACACCCGGGGGCTCCGAGATGGGGCCGAGTTGCCCCGGCACTGCTTTTCCTGCACTGATGGCTATGTCCTGGTCTACAGCACGGACAGCCGAGAGTCCTTTCAGCGGGTGGAGCTGCTTAAGAAGGAGATTGACAAATCCAAGGACAAGAAGGAGGTGTGTGTGTGTGTGCGTGAACCCCGGTAATAAGAGAAAGTGGGCCCTGGGCTGGCTTGGGGAGGCCTGCAACGGCTCTGGTTTTCGCTCATTTGCTAGGAGGTAGATTTGGGGATGGAGGGCACTGGAGGCAGCTCAAGAGGCTTAGTTTAAGAGGTCCCTGACCTAACATATGAAGTCCCCACTAGTCTTTCTCTGTAACTGTTCTGTGCTCTTGGCTGTGAAGATTCTTCTGTTCTCAGATCCCCCTTGAAGCTGCAGGCATTCTGAGAGTGCTTCCTTGCCAGTTACTTAGCCAGCAATTAACTGATTGCTAGTAAGGCTCAGACATGGGTGACACAGGCCCTGTAATGGAACTCCTGGAGGGGAGCCAGATGGAGGCCAGAATTTGAACAGAGGAAGGAGAGGAAAAAGCACCCATCTCCCTCTCCCCCATGCACAGTTTCTGATACAGGAAGAGATGAGACATCAGCCATCAAGGCTTTCCCTCTCCCAGGACTCCAGGGTGGTCCTGTGATGGCCCTCACACCCATTCCTGAGGTCTCTGATACAGCCAGAGGCCTCGACTCTCTCTCTTCCCCAGGTCACCATCGTGGTCCTCGGCAACAAGTGTGACCTACAGGAGCAGCGACGTGTAGACCCTGATGTGGCTCAGCACTGGGCCAAGTCAGAGAAGGTGAAGCTGTGGGAGGTGTCAGTGGCTGACCGCCGCTCCCTGCTGGAGCCTTTCATCTACTTGGCCAGCAAGATGACCCAGCCCCAGAGCAAGTCGGCCTTCCCACTCAGCCGCAAGAACAAGGGCAGCGGCTCCTTGGATGGCTGAAGAGCTGCCAGCCCTGGAAGATGGGCTGAGAGGAAAGGGGGGGTGAGGCAAGCTGTCCTCAGTCTTGGGGGGAGCCCCCCACTCGGCCAGGCAGCTGGGCTGTCCCAGGCTCAAGTCACTTTTCCCTCTCAACCCCAGGAAGTGCAAATAGTCTAGGTTAGCGCCCTGCACCCCCCACCAAGCTCCCATCATAGCTGCCCTGCTGTGATGGGGGCGATTGTGGGTCACTGTCCCTGCCACCTGCCCTGGACAGGAAGCAGAGCTACTATGCAGGGGTGCCCAGTCGAGGGTCTTGTTCCTGTCACAGGGCTCCCACACCTCTGGGAGCCAGTCTCACACACACATACACACTCACTCACTCACACACTCAGTCACCAGCCTGGACTCTAGAGGAAGGGCATCAGGTATCCTGTGTGTGCGCGTGTAGATGTGCACATGTGCACGTGTGTGCGTGCTGGCGTTGGGGCCGCCTCCTCACCCAACACCGTGACCTCTCTCCCATCCTGTCCTTGGCCTGAAGAAGCTGGCCTCCTGGGAAGTGTGATTTTCTGTTTGAACTCTTCCCCTAGTTGTTTTGCTTCCTCTTCCTGCTCAGAGAGCATTTCATTGGTTGAGGCGGAATAGGATGATGACTGGGCTGGGAGTCACCAGCTGGCTTTGTGACACTGTGAGGCCTTGCCCCTCTCGGGGCTTCAGTTTTCTCATCTGTCAGGCGACAGCAGTTGCTTAGATGACCTACATCCTCTCCAGCCCTGTGGTTGTATAATGCCCACAGTCGGGCGCTGCAACTGTACCCTTAGCTTCTCCCTCTTCAAGGTGCTACACCTCCAGCCCTGGAGGCTGGGACACTGCTCTCCCTCAACCACCAGGGGGCAGGAGTGCACTCCCCGCCCTCGTTGCCAGAGTGACCGGCTGCCCAGTGCCCCATCAGCAGACCTCACAGCCCCGGGGACTGGTCTTCACCCCTTCCTGTGGTTGTTTTCAGCGGATAGCTGGACTTCTATTTATAAATTACCTGTTTATATGCCTGCTGCCATAGTGAAGGCTGGACAAGGTGCTCTTCCAGCCCTTCCTTCTTACCTCAGATGCCTGAACAGAACAAGGCAAAACAGTAGCGGCTTCTCAGGAGCTGACAGATGTGTCTGGGTTCAGAAGGGTGGTTACACTTTCAACACGCTATCAGGTGAGCTTGTAACCCACAACTTCCTGTGCCCACTTCATGCTTCTAATGTGCACACCTAGCATAGGTGAGACACTATACCCAGGTGCCCTCTAGCACATGCCCCTTCTCCCTGAGACAGGAGAGGTGAGCAGGGGCAGGTGGTCCAGGCTGGGCAAGCTGAGTTAGGGCACATACACAGGCTTGGGCTTAAATTCATTTATTGATGCGTTGGACACAATAAAACCACAACTGTTATCAAAAAGTACCCCCCTTTTTGTTGTTCTCCCATTGGAAATATCTTAGAAAAAAGATACACGTGGATACTGGCAAAGTCCCATATTGTTGAGTGAGGGCAGCACTGCTGGGGTGGGATGGAGGTGGTGACATCGACAGCATGAAAATGGGTCTTGAGTGGATCCAACTGGATCCCAACACTCGGCTTCACAGTGAGGGGGCCTGGGGTGCTGGTTGTGGGGGAAGCTGAATTGAGTGCTAGGGGCCAGTTTGGGGCGAGGAGCTGGAGGAGAAAGCTCTCCCTTTGGGAGTCCTAGGGAGATTGGGTGTTTGCTAGGTCCATGGGAGGGAGACCCAGGGCCACCCCCTTTCTGCCCCCTATCCCCCCCGCTGCTGAGAGCCAGAGTTCAGGAGGAATCCATGAGAGGCTAACAAAGGAGAACTTTTGTGGGACTGTTCATTTCTTCTGCTGAAACTGGGCCCAGCCAGAACATGACTGTCACCTACCTCTATGCTAGCCCCTTCCTGTCAGAGCAAATGAAACCCCCAGAAGCTTTTGACCCCAGCCCCCTGCCTTGGCTTTGCCCACTTAATGCTGCTCCCTTTCTCCTCCACGGTCTCCTCCACGTCCCCATGGTCACCTTGTCCAGGCAGCCTTCAACCCACTCCAGCTTGAGACCCCTCCCTCATCTCCAGTGATTCCCTGGAGATTCCAGTGATTGGGAGGGCCTCCCCAACAGGGTAGGGGAATAGAGGTCACAGACTTGTCCTCAGGAGAGAAGATTCCTTGGGCCTCTGGCCCTGTAGGTAATAGGTCTTGAGTTGGGAGGTGAGAGCACCATGGGGCTGGGGCTAGGATTTTGCATAGCTCTTTGGATTTCTCAGTTTGCTCCCCCTAAGTCAGAATAAGAAGTACAGGGGAGCCCAGGACTAGCCCTAGAAGCCTGGGGGAGGGAGGGTGAGGATGGATGGTCCTTGGGCCAGGGGCATATTAGGTCAATCCCGGGTACAGACGGAGTGAAGGGCAGCTGCTCTTAGTATTAGCCCAGCTCCGCCTAGATTGGGCAGGATTCCCTAGGCTGTGAAAGGTAGTCTCCTGTGGGATGTAGGGAACCGAGGTGTTTCAGGGAGGTGGGGGAGAACGATGGCTGGGAAATCAGCCCTGGGCTCCCCAGGGTGGCTAGTAGGGGGCAAAGACGATGGGTCCTGTGGCAGGGCGGATAGCTCCTGCTGGGGTGCGAAACAGAGCTGGGCCCAGGATCGGAGTTGGGAAGAGGGTGGTGGCTGCTGTGGGGGCAGGCCGGAGAGCAAGGGGCCCTGGCAGGGCACAGATGGCCGCTGCCGCTGCGGTAGGGATTGGGCTGGGCAGGAAGCGGGCTGCCAGTGTCTTGGTGAGTTGCTTCTGCAAGGCCAGCTTAGACTGCAAAGAAAAGAGAGGAATGGACACAGTCTCTGACCCCAGGAAAATCCCAATCCCTCCCTGGGCCCCATCCTTGGGCTTTCTGCTGTAGGAAAAACGTGACTTTCAGGATTCCAAATCTAAATCCTCCTCCCTTCCCACCCCCAAACATTCATTCCAAAGGGCTTTCTCCACCACCTGTCTTCCTGCCCCCGAGGGAGGAGAATCTTAGGATGGGCAAAGTTCGGAGGCTGTGGGGAGTGGGGGTGGAGATGGTCTCTAGGAGATGCATGCCCACCCTTTGCCCTTGCCCCTGAGATAACCACCTGGGCCCACCTCCCCGGAAATTTTTCTGGGCAGATCCCAAAAACCCAACCCCAGCTCTTTTCCTGCCCAGGCAGCCTCGAAGAGGGGTGGCTTCCTTCCTGCCCCGCCTCCCAGCCCCCCAGCTGGCCCTCCCTTCCAGCCTCCCCTTGCCCCACTGGACCTGGATCCCAGCTCTGTTGTCTGGAGACAGATACCTTGAGGATACTCACAGCCAGCGCTGCATGCTTATGCAGCTTGCTGTGCTGGCTGGAGGGCTTGGGGGGCTTCCCGGCCAGGCGGTCCTTGTGCCTCCTGCTGCTCAGGTGCTAATGGACAGACAGACAGACTGGGAAGGAGATGAGGAACCCAAGGACCCCCAAACTACCCTGTCATCCTCACCTAGCTCACCTTTCCTCTACCCACAATTCACACACTGAATGCACATCACCCCAGAGTGAGACCTGGCCTTTGCCCTCCAGAAGCCCACTGTCCCTCTAGCCTTGTGCCTCCTGCTCCATCTGCTCCCCGCTCTGCTCCACCCACCTTCTCCCCTCAGGCTCCCTCCTCCTTGCCTGGCACCGGGCCCACCCCTGGCCCCTGCTCCAACCCCAATCCCGGCCTTACTGGTCCCACCTGCTTGAGTTGGGTCTCTGAATTGACCTGGAGCTGACAGAGATCACAGTGAAAAGGGGGTTTCGGACCCTGCCGTCCCCCCTGGCCACCCGTCACTCTCTTAGTCTTGTGTCCAGCTCCTCCCCGGGGCACTGCACGGCCCCGGCTCCTGCGGGGAGTGCCCCGCTGACCTTCCACCATCCACCGGTGCTTGGCTCCTGGAGGGAGGAAGGAAGACAGCTTGTCAGCACCAAAGAGGGGCCACAAGGGCCACAGAGACCCCCGTCAAACCAGGTCAGTTCGGCTGTCTCTGTAAGCCTCCAGGCTGCTCTGTACATACACCCACTCCAGCCACAAGAGGTTTCTCTTTCCCGCAGAAAGGTCTTCCCAGCTGCTCTCATTTCATGCCAGGTTTCTCCAAGGAAGGCCTCCTTGCAAAGCAGCTGATTGGCTTCCCTTTGGCTCTCATCCCAATCCCTTCCCTCCAGGTCTGACCCAAGGAGAGATGGAGGGGGTGTCTCCTGTCTTCTGTGGTGACTCTCCAGTTTTTGCTGCCTCAGACTTCTCTTCCCGATTCTCCCTCCACAAGTGTTAGCAGAAAGACCCGAAACGCCCAATCACAGCTGAGCAAGCGCCTCTGTCACCAAGCCCTGGAGCCAAGTGCCCAAAAGCTCTAGCCTGCCTACATCTGGTGAGGGGCACCCCCTCCCCTGGATGGCAGCTGGTGCGGCGCTAACCTGTGTTGTGAGCCTGCAGCTGGGAGGCGGAGTTCACTGTCACCTTACACGTGGGGCAGTACAGGCGCCCCTTCTCGCTCCTGCCTTCCCCACTCACACCGCTTCCCACCGCAGCCGCCGCCGGTTCAGGCCCTGGCGCCTCTCTCCCAGGCTCTGGGGAGCAGGGTGGGCAAGAGGAAGAGGAGGAAGAGGAGGCAGCATCCAAGAGGTCTGAGTGGGCCAGCTCTTCCCCGGGCGTGGGGTATGGACTCAGGGGTGGCTGGAGTTCGGGGCCAGGAGGAGAGGCTGCAGGAACTGCTGGGGAGATAGAAGGCATCGGGGAAGAGCGTGAGGCCCAAGATGCTTCTCAAGACCATGATATGAAGCACAGACACACTGGGGGTGGCATTGCAAAGTAGAAGGGTCCCTGGTGTAGGGATGATCAGCACTGAATTCCAGACTCCACTCTCCCACCAATTCACTTGGGCCTAATCTAAGTTTTTCCACCTGAAATCATAAAGTTGGACAGTGGTCTCAGAGAGCCCACCCAGCCCTGCTAATCTGTAGTTATTAGCTAACTATTAAATAAGTAGAAGTCACCAGAAAGATGAACAAGAATATTCATGGAGCATTATTCATAATAGCATAAAACTGGAAACTGTCCAAAATGTTCACCAACAGGAGACTAATAAAAAGAGTTAAAGGGTCATGCAATGGTGTACTATGCAGCAATGAAGAAGGACAAAGTACTTCTACATGCAAAAAACGAGGGAGAAGTCAGATGCAAAACCTGTATACTACAGATCAACTTAACAACAGGGTTACATTCCAATAAACCCATTATGAGTTGAAAATATCCTAAGTTGAAAATGCATGTAATACACCTAACCTAAACAAGAACAAAAAACAAATAAAAGAAAAATAATTTTTTAATTAAAAAAAATACACCTAAGTGGGAGAGGGTATAGCTCAATTGGTAGAGTGCATGCTTAGCATGCACGAGGTTGTGGGTTCAATCCCCAGTACCTCCATTAAGAAAATAAATAAATAAACCTAAATACCTCCCCCCTCAAAAAAATTTTTTTAAAATCTCAATTAACCATAAAAAAATACTCCTAACTGAACATCAGAGCTTGGCCCAGCCTACCTTAAATGTGCTCAGAACACCAAAGTTAGCCCACAGTTGAGCAAAATCATCCAATGCAAAGGCTATTTATTATAATAAAGTACTGTATATTTCATGTCATGTATTGAGTACTGTGCCGAAAGGGAAGAACAGATTGGTTGCATGGGTACAGAATGGTTGTAAGTAGGTCAGTCCTTTACCCTTGTGGTCATGTGGCTGCCACTGCCCAGCATCACAAAAGAGTATGCACCATAAGTTGCTAGCCCAGAAAGATAAAAATTCAGAGGGGAGAGTATAGCTCAGTGGTAGGGTGCATGCCTAGCATGCACAAGGTCCCGGGTTCAATCCTCAGTATCTCCATTAAAAATAAATAAATAAACCTAATTACCTCCCTTCTCCCCAACTAAAATAAAAAAAGGAAAGGTCAAAATTCAAAAGTGAAGTACAGTTTTTACCGAATGTTAAGTTAGGGACCATCTGTATATCGTTAACCAAAATCAGGTGAAACTGATCTCTGGCGAGAAAAGTCATTATCATGGTTACTCTGGGGGAGGGGTATAGGTGGTTGAAGGGTGTCACCCCAAACTCACATCCATCTGGAACCTCCGAATGTGATCTTATTTGGAAATAGGGTCTTTGCTGATGTATTTAGTTAAGATGGGATCATACTGGCCTAGGGTGGGCACCAATCCAATGACTGGCATCCTTGTAAGATGATTCTGTGAAGACCCAGAGACACTAGGGAATGTGACATGAAGGTGGAGACGGAGATTGGAGTGATGAATGTCAGGGATCAAGGATCGCCAGCAACTGCAAGAAGCTAGGAGAGCAGAATGGAACAGATTCTTCCTCTGCACCCTCAGAAGGAAACAACCCCTTAACACCTTGTTTCAAACTTCTGACATCCAGAACTGTGAGAAAATACATTTCTGTTGTTTTCAGCCATCCAGTTTGTGGTCATTAATTATGGCAGCCCTAGGAAGCTAACACAACAAGGTAGTGACAGGAGTAGGGGCAAGAAGGGGCTTATGGAGTGATGGTGACATATTTCTTCAACTCGGCAGGCTTCAGACTGGAAAATCCATGGAGCACTATACTTGTGACATGTGCCTTTTTCTGTACGTAAGGAATACTCCAACACAAACAAGAATAATAATCAGGAGAAATCGCTCAACCCCTTGTCGGAAACCAGATTTGGAGTTGGGCCGGGGAGAAAAGTTCAGGACTGACCTTTGCTCTGTGGCTCCTCAGGGGCTCCATTGGCTGGAGTCGGGGTTGGGGACACCAGTGTCCCATCTTGGGCCAGGGTTTGTGGCCTCTGCTTGCTCTTGGCGGCTTCAACAGCCTTGAGTTTTCTGGCATGTTTGTGGCCTTTGTAATGTGCTTCAGCCTGGTTCTGGGGAGGGGAGGGCATGGGGTCGTCATTCATCTGCTGTATACCTGCCCTATCCATGAGCTGGCACTGGGCAGGGAGCAGGTCAGAGTGAGGCAGGCCTCCGGCCACACAGGGTGAATCCTTGTCATTTACCATCGTCATCACAGCATGTGCGTGGCCCCGAGGTTTACAGAAGGTGTTCTCATACATGAACTCCCAGGCAAGCAGCCTCTGTCTTCAAATTCTGCCTCAGTCGTTTGTTAGCTGTGCATCTTTGAGCAAGTCACCTCACCTCTCTGAGCCTCAGTCCCCTCACTCGTAAACTTTGGGATGATTATACTGACTTCACAGGATTGTGAGAATCAAAATGAGACCATGAATGACAAGGGCCTTGTACAAACAGTAGGTGCTCAGTGAACGTTAGTTGCCAAGTTCATAAATGCACAAGTGGAAAAACAGAGCAGCCCACACTTTAGGGATCATGCCTCCCAGATCGTTCATCCCTTTGTACGTTTTATTCAACAATAGTCATGGAGCATTTGCTATTTGTCAGGCACTGTGCTGGGCCCAGCATATGAAAGATGATATGGTTCCTCCCTCAGAGTGAAATCTCTCTATCCATCCAGCTCTGGCACAACTCAGGTTACCCGAAAATCTGGAGGAAACCCCCAAATCTGGCCTGTCCACTAGGGGTCCCTGCTTGTTTCCAAATGTAGGAAAAACAGGCCCCTGTGGCCCCTCCCTGGACCCTTTGACCAGAGCAGGTCTGCTGAGATCATCTCCCCAACTCCAGAGTTGCCTGGACAGAAGGTAAACCTTCCCTAGGAGATCAGAATGAGGCTCCTCCAATCTCTGGCGGCAGGCCGTGGTAGAAAGTTTGAGGACTGTGGGGTCAGCCAGGCCTGGGTTCAAATCCCAGCTCTGCTACTTACCAGCTGTGTGGCCTTAGGCAAGTTGCTTAACCTGTGAGGCTCAGTTTCCTTATCTGAAAAGTGAGGATGATGATAGCACTTCTATCCATCTCACAGATGTATCATAAGAGCTAATTAAGAGGATGGGCGTGAACACATTCTGTAAACTCTCAGGTACATTAAGAACTCAGCTCCAGACCAGGAGCTGATGGTGGCTTCTGGGACCCAGAGAAGGGAGGACAGCCTTCTCCCTTGAAGAAGGGTCCCAAACACAGGAGAGAGGCAGAGGGGAGGGCAATGGAATCCCAGGGGGATGGGACGGGACAGGGCGGAGGAATCTGGAGAGAGAAGAGGATGAGATGGATAAAGGACCAGTAGCGGTTCTTCTGCAACCAGAGACAGAAAATATGGAGCGCAGGCCCTTTCCCTCCAGGAAAGACCCGGGAAGCCCAGTCTCCAGCCTACTCCCTGCCCAGCCTCCCAACGAGCCTGTCCCCACTACACCCTCTCACCGCTGAGTTGAACCTCAGGTGACAGATGTTACAGGAAATGAAGAGCTTCTTCTTCAGAGGGGAGGGGACCCCAAATGTGTGGCTGATGACAGCTTTCTGGACCGGGTCCATCTGTGAAGGGGGTGGGAGGGCACAGTAACTTTGGGGCCAGCTCAGTACAAACTGCCAAAAACTAAAGACTATTGAGGAGGGCGGAGGTCAGCCCACATGAAGAAATGTCCCATCTCTGTGGACCTTAGACACAGAAAAAGAAACTGCCTCTTTCCTAGCCAGGAACTTTCTCTGTCAGCCTGGGCTTCTGCTTGAAGGCAGGGGGATGGCCAGGGTGACCTCTGTGATCTTAAGAAACAGACCCATGTCCTGGTGATCACATTGGCATCTCTTGCTGCCCCTCTTGGTTTTTTTTTTTCCCCCTCATTCACAAGAATCACAACTATTGGGGCAGAGCTGGGGACAGGGAGAAGCAGGGAAGGGACAAAAAGTCCCTCTGTTGGAATTTCCCCTCCCATAATCCATCCTCATGTTGGACCTGTGGGCTGGAGGAGATAAAGCTTATCTTATCAGCTCTGCCACTGTCTCAGGGCCTGAGAGGGAGAGGGAGAGTCATGGCCAGGGCAGGGTGGAGGCCAGGAAGGGGCAAGTGGCAGCAAGTGGATGCCAGAGGGTTCCCTGAGAAGTAGGGTCATTTCTCTGGAATATTAATTCATATGATTTTTTCTTTTCCTCATTTTAAATAAGTTTTTTTTTTCTTCTATCAAACCAAGCCTTTATGTTCCCTTTTCTCAGGGGTTGGGTTGTTGGGCCCAAAGCAGAAGCTGTCTGGGCTTGCTTGTCAAGAGGAACTTTCCAAGCCTTCCTGAGAGGAGAGAACAGAGGCTTTGAGATGAAAGCATGGTTTCAGAAACTCCCCTGAGAACAGAAAGAGGTTCTAACCCTCACAACACCCAGGGCTGGGGGCTGGGGTGGGCAGGGCGAGTGGAAGACAGGACTTCAGAGGAGGACGGCCTGCAGGGCCCCCAGAGAGGAGGACAACAGCGGGCTGACCTGCTCTTGAGGGACTCTGTGCCTGAGCAGTGAGCTTGTTAGCAAGTGACAGCAGGGACCGAAGACCAGAGGACCCTCTCCAAATGTCTCAGGCTCCTCAGACCTCTTTACAACACCGGAGGGTAGGAAGGAAGGAAGGGGCTCCCCAGGGTGACTGAGATGGAACTTACTGCCATCCTGTCAGGATGGGGTGGAGCACCTCGATGGTTACACTTGATTTTTTTAACTTTTTAAGAAGGGGGACATACTTTACAGCTCACATAGTGAAGTAAAATTCATGCTTACTTCACTTATTCACAAACACACACACACACACACACACACACACACGGAAATGCATGTTTCCATGTCTACAGACTAGTCGGCAGACACACAGCACATAAGCTTACAAGCAGTTACAAATGACAGAGACAAGCAGAAAGATCCACGCTCCCATGCACACCAGTGGCACATGTCCACAGACAAACTGACAGTCACACAAAGCACACAACACACTCACTCAGAGGCCAGATACACACCAAACAAGTACACAGTCAACACAGAGACACAAAAAACCTCTCAGATACACAGGCACAGACACTAATTACAGACTCTTACCCAAGCACAAAGAGTTTACAGACACACATGCAAACTCACATCCACAAATGACACGCAAAGTCCTACAGAGACACAAACTAAAACAGAAAGACACACCCAAGTACACACAGACACACACAGATCACCCACAGACATCCCTATACAAAAACCTCATGTGAAGCCTGCAGTTCACAGGCCCTCCAGGCCCAGCAGTTGTTACGGGGGCTGGGGGTGGGGGACACCATCCTCCAACCCTGGCCTGAGGGAGATCTGAGCCCAGGGGTCCCCATTTGGGGAGCACCTAGTCACTCTGAGGGATGTTGCTTCTGAGAGCCAGCCCCTCTGATCCCATTTTCCACTTTCCCTGCCCACCCCCCCAAGCTTGGCTGCATGCCCCCACTCGCCAGTCCGGCCATACCGTGCTGAAGTTGGGGAAGAGACTGAGCGGGGCGGCGCCATTGAAGTGGAAGGCGAGCAAGTGCTTGAAGTCCAGCGGGGGCTGCAGAGGCCTGGTGGGCAGGGGCAGGGAGGCCAGCAGGGGGCTGGGGGCACCGGAGGCTGGGCCTGCTGCAGGAGAAGAAGGGCAGGGTCTGAAATGGGGAGCCACAGGGCTCACTCCTCCCTCCACAGCCAAAACAAGAGGCTGCTGGGCTTCTTGGATGTGGAGCCAGGGCAGGAACTTCTGTCTCCCTCATGACAAAGGAGTCCTGGCCAAGCCCAGGGCGATGACAGCCCATTTCTGTGCCTCTTCTCTCCACAACTGGGGAAGCAGAAGCATGGAGTCCACAGTTCCAGGCTCCCAGCCCAGAAGGATGCCCCTCCCTCCGCAACTAAAGGGCAGCATAACAGCCCAAATGAACCCGAGGGGAGTCAGGCCAATGGAGTCAGGGTGGGGCCCTGACACACACACCACCATGGAGACTGCACGATGCACTGGGATTCCACTTTATTGCAAATTAAACCCAAATGCAGGCCTGGGGAAAGACCAGCCCCGTCCTCTCTCACTAAATATCCCCCTCCAGATCTCCACATCATTCACAGTGAGGGCTAACAGAGGGGAGAGGAAACCCACTGGAATCTGAAGGGGTGTGTCCCCCAGCTCTGGTGAGGCCCCAACTGCTTCCCCCAGGAGGCCAAGTGCCCTCCAACATCCCTGGGTCAGGCCTGAGGCAGGTCCTGGGAGTCTGCTGGTCCAGCCCTGTGGTTTTACAGTCTTTGGTCTTAAAGGTCTGAGGCAAGGGCAGGGGAAGGCTAGGAACTTGTGAGGAAGAAAAGAATTAGAAATAAATTCAGTCCGTTTAGGACTTTTTTAGACCCCGACATTGCAAAACCAAAATCCTTTTAGATTTTGTGTGTTAACACTATGAAAGATAGGACAAACCTATTTTACATTTATAGACATATGTGTCTATATCCAAGGCCATATACAGAAAAGCCTCAGGAAGCCTGTTGGTGGGGAGGGCACCACTACTTCCCTTGAATTGTTAGCTTGTGCACAGAGAGGGTGTTGTGCTGTGTGTGAAAAACAAGGCAGTCACCTGCTTTTCAGCCATACCTGAAGAGAAGCTGCTAGGAGGGCGGCTAACAGCCAAGGACCCATTCTCCTTTCCCTTAACCCCTCAATTGCGGAGACCCAGTCTTTCTCCCTCCTGCCAAGACCCCTCAGCTTTTCTAGGGCCAAAACTTGAGCTGAGTTCAGAAAGGAAAGGGTGAGCTACTCCCCACCAAACTCTGGACAGGTCAGGAATGATATTTAGGGTGCCCCAGAACCTAGCATCTCTGCCCACTGGCCCTAGTCCCCAGGCCTGGGCCCTCCTCCACAGCCCACGGGGTTGGGTTAGTACTCAGCGTGGGGCAGAGGAAGCTCAGGGAAGGTGGGTGGGAGGCTACAGTTAGCAGGTCAGCTTGGGTGCAGCCTGATCAAGTCAGGTTTGGCCTTTAGAGTGCCCAGGGCCCTGGGCTGGCTTGGGGGAGGAGAGGAGGCCGCCCTCACGTAAGCTGCGACCCCAGCAACCCCTCGCCCCACCCACTCTCTAGGAGCTCCACCGCCAGCGCAAAGTCAAACTCGTGCAGCGGAGGCCCATCCACCGCGATCTTCACCGCGGGGCCGCCCCGGCCTTCTCCGGCCCCGCCCGGCCCCCACCACCGCAGCTCCCGGCTGCGGCCGACCTTGTCCAGGAGGCCAGCACCAGCAGGCAGCGCCAAGGCCAGGGCGGCGAGGGCGGCGAAGTCGGGGAAGAGCTCGTGCAGTTCCGAGCGCGCGCAGGCCAGCTTGGCGCACAGGGCCCGCGGGCCGAGCCGCCCCAGGCTGCACACCACGCGCTTGAAGAGCACAAAGTCGCCCAGCGCCCGCTGGCGGACCACGGCCGGGGCGAAGGCGCGCAGCAGGACGCGCAGCGCCCCCTCGCCGTGCGCGCCCAGCTCCTCGGGCGCCTGCGGGTAGCGGCGGGGGTCGAAGATCACCGCGAAGGCGGCCACGGCTTCCAGCGATGGCCCAGGGTAGGAGTCCCGCAGCCCTCTCCGCATGGAGTCCAGGAAGGCCCCCCGCAGCCGCTCCAAGCCCTGGACTGCAGCCTCGGAGTAGCCGACCAGCTCCACGCCGCGGTAGGTGCAGCGCCCACGGCTCAAGTCGGGGCTGGAGGACGCCAGTTCCTGCAGGAAGCCCTGGAGGCGCGCCCCGCCCGAGTGGCGCTGCGCTTGGAGGGAGGCTGCAGCTGCCATCACCAGAGGCTGTAGCAAGGCCAAGTCCGGCTCTTCTGGCTGCAGGACAAGGTTGAGCTTCTGCATGGAGGGCAGAGCATCCAGCAGGAGGTGGGTGAAGGCCACGAAGGTGAACTGGCGCAGGGCAAGAGCCAGTGCCCTGGCTGTAGGCGAGGCTGGGGCAGAGGCCTCCAGTGTGGGCACCAGACAAGGCCAAGCCTCAGCCACTGCTTCCACCACAGGCAGCAGGGAGGCCCAGGGAACTGGCCGTGGTCCTGCCAAGTCGATAGCTGCAAGGTCCAGTGCTGCCCGGAGCTCAGGGACCACGTGGGAACTGGGGCCACCGTGGAGGCGGAATAGGGCATCCAGGACACTTTCATATTCACCTAGGTAGGCAGGGGGCTTGGGATCTGTTCGGCCGGGAAGGCAGTGTAGCTCAGTGAGCAGTGGGCAGGTGGCCCGGAGCTGTGGGCTCACACTCCCCAGGCAGTCACTGGGGAGGCTTGAATTGAGCCAGGCCAGCTTGGATGTAGACACACCAAAAGCCTGCAGGATGTCCAGGAGTTGGCCAGCAGTGGCCTCGCCTTCCTGTAGCTCCACACTGCCCAGGAAGGTGGTGGCAGGCAGACCATCACAGGGGGACACTGAAGTGGCAAACAAGGCCAGACTGTGGGACTCAGGCCAGTCCTTGGTCTCGTCCAACACCAGCCCCACATATGGGGATGCCTTCAGGCGCTGGCAGGCCTCTGTGTGCAAGACACTGGCCATGGCCACCTGGGACAGCCAGGGAGAGAAAGGGAGGGAGGACAGAGTTAGGCTTGTCCTGAGAAGGGGAGGCAGGCAGGATGGGGTGATAGAGCACAGGCCTTGGGGTCAGAAAGATTTAGGGACTAATCCTAGCTTTGCCACTTACTGGCTGTGTGATCTTGGGCAAATCATTTCACCTCTCTGTTCATATCTATTTCTTCAACTCTCAAACCAGGTTAATATCTGCCCACAATCTCCCCAAAAGGTTGCTGTGGATGATCGATGTAATTTTTTGTTGTTGTGCTTATAAATGTAAAAATGCTTTAGAAATCATAAAGATTCTACAGCATTGTGTGTGTGTGTGTGTGTGTGTGTGTTTCTACAGCATTGCCCAGTCTTCCTTATTCCTGGGGGGGCGGGGGGGGGTCTCCCTCCACTCTGCTGCCCAGGGATTAACTGATATAGACACGTTCACTCCTGACTCCTGACCCATTACACAGGGCCCCAGCTGTGTGCTATTCGTCTGTTTGCCATCTCTCTAGGATGAGATCCAACTCCCCCACCGCCACCCCAGCTCCCAAGACTCATACAGCCAGTTCCTAAGACAGAGCTGTAAAGTGCCTGCCCCTAGGGGCCACATAGGGGATATTGAGCTTGCAGTGGGCCAGGGATAAAGGGAATGGGGAAGCCCCTGCCCGGCTCTCCAAATCCAACACTTTATGACCTTGCTTTTCAGTAGAAGGCAAAAATCCACATTTTTATATGTAATCTCTTGTAGTTTTTTTAACTTCGAGACTAATTTTTCAAAATCACTGTGAAAATCAACAAAACACATCTGTGGGCCAATCAAGCCCGCAGGCCACCAGTTTGCCACCTCTGGCCTAGGTATTGAGGGGAGTGTCCCTGAGCCTCCTCACTGTTGGGCGCACAGCAGCTGGCCCGGGGCCTGATACTAGTATGCCCTCAGTGAAGGCTCTGATGGGTGAAGGTGTGAATGAAGTGCTTTGGCCACTGCCCGGGGGCCTGGCATGCTGGTGCTGTGCCCATATGGCTCCATGTCCTCCCTCCCCAAGCCCTCCCCCACACCCCTGGCTGCCACCCACCTGCATGTCCCTCACCCTCCTGGGGCTGTAGTAATCACCGTGCTCCGTGCCCAGCAGCGCCTGGCACAGGTTGAACCTCTGTAGCTCAAGCAGGGCAGAGCAGCGGTCGTCCGGCACGTCCTCCTTGGCCATGCAGTACACTGTGGTCAGCACGGCCACTTTGGCAGGATCCACTTCCACCTTGATGCCCTTGGAGGTGGGGGTGGGTGCCAGGCCTGGGCAGGCCCCTCCGCCCTCAGCCGGGCCCTCGAAAGTGGGCTGGCCCTGGTTGACGGCCAGAGCCTGGCGGTGAGCCCCCGAGGTCACATGGCGCAGCAGGGCGTGGCGCTGGAAGTTGTCGGTGCCCACGGTGAACGCATTCTCGGCTTTGCCGTGCTTGTTCCGCACCAGGGCCTGGCGGCACTCAAGGCAAAACATCAGCTTCCGCTCGTAGTCAAAGTCCAGCCATGGGAACTCCTCTTTCCAGTGCTCATTGAAGTAACGCTTGCACTTCTTGTTGGAGTTGGAAGCCTCTCCGGCTGGTTTCTTCCCTGGGGGCACCATTCCTGCTGGAGGAATGGCAGGGCACCACCAAACCCCACCCAAATGCTCTTGCCCCCAGCCTCCCCTACACACCGAGTCACCTCCTTTGACAAAGGGAGTTGGTGGGGAGGCAGGACGAGGGCAGCCCACCAGGCTAATGGGGACCATCCATCTAACTTAGCCAGGAAAGTTTATTTCTGCTCCGCCGGTGGGAGACTGGGGATGAAAGAGACAAGGGAGAGGTGTTAGGGGGCCACTGGGGGTTCACACTGCCCACAGAGCATACCCTGGACGAGGGATGGACTGAAACCAATGCAGAAGGGCTACTGGGAGTGGGCCATAGAGTGCTATCCAAAGTTGGGATATTTGGGAGCCCCAGCCCCCTCTAAGGGTCTCCCTCCATCTGGGACAAGCCATCAATTGCTTTGATTGCTGAAGCACATCAGAACTCAGAGCTGGAAAGACGGCACCTCCACATTTTATAGGTGGGGGGATCTGTCCTGGAAACAGATAGTGGTTCTCAGGGCTCATGAAGAACTCGTGGCTGAGCCAGGACTAATTCTCAGACCTCCTGACTCCTCTCTCAAAGGATAACCGGTCCCACCAGGCCATAGTCATTTGTGTCATCAGAAGGAAGTTAGCACAAAGCTGAGGTCCTGGAGCCACAGGACTGAGGAATGAAATTTGTCTTCTGTGGAGCTCCCTTCCCTAAACACAGGCATGGGCACACTCACTCACACACCAGCTGTGTGGTTCTGGGAAGGGTAGCCCAGAGGTGGGGGCTGGGTTCCAGGCTGAAGGCAGCCAGCTGGTTGCCTCCACTTCTCTCACTTGGCCACCACACCAGGCGCGAGGTGAGGATGAGCAGGTCAGGACCACGCCACGTCCAGCTGATGGCCAAGGCCTGCCAGCTCTGCCTCCTAATCATCTCTCACACCTGTCCCTTCCTCTTGGTGCTTACCGACAACAACAGCGGGAACTGCCATTTATTTACTGCGCTTGAACTGAACCAGGCCCTGCGCTAAGTACTGCAGTGACTCCATTAGGAGACTGAGATTATACTTGCAAGTCCCCTTGGAGGGGGCTATCGTCCTCAGTTTGGACAGGAGGAAACTGAATCTCAGGGACTTGCCCAAGGTTTCCCAAGCGATAAGTGGCTGAGGCAGAATTAGAACCCAAGTCCTCCTGACCCCGTGGGCCATGCTGAGACCCTGGCCTGCACCATTTCACTTGGATCATGTAGTGGTCTCTACCCCTGTAGTCATTCCCCGGAATTTGTCCCTCGCTCAGCAACCAGAGAAAGACCACACACAGATCCAACTATGCCCCTCCCTTGCTTCCACTTCTTCAGTGGTGTCCTGTTGCCTAAGTCTATATACCTCACCATGAGACAGCAGGGCCCCCAACCCCAGCCTCTGGATATCTCCAGAGCCTCCCCACTCCTGTCTGCTCAGCCAACTCCGAGGGCTTACCATGCCCCACCCACATTACTGTTGTTTTTGCTCCTACCTCCATCCTCCGTGCCTGGGACTTCCTCTCCCTCCTCTTTCCCTCATCATTTCCCATTCATTCCTGGAGAGCTGCTCAGGCATCCCCTCTGCCACCCTGATCCCCCACAACCTGGGCTGGTACCTGTCCTCTAGTCTCCCATAATTCCCTGTGTATGAGTCTTCATAATATGACATGGTGAATGCAGGGGTGCTCTAGGTATCTCTGCACTTGGTTCCTGGAAGGCCAAGATCACATTTGTTCATTTTTATACCTCTAAGTCCCTGTACAGAGCTGGGCACACAAATGGCTCTCAGCAAAAGCTGCTTATTTAAAAGAATGAAAGATTCATCTTGGCTATATGAAAGAACTTCCTGTTTCTGAGGCTGTTGGTTTAGATGATTCTAGACTGTCTGTCTCGCTGTCTCTCCCACCTGATACCACATTCAGCACCCTGTGCGGAACCTGGCACTTCGTGCAAGGTAAAACAAAGGCAGATGAGTAGAATTCCAGGGGCAGCCCATTCAGGCTAAGGAAAAGCACTCCATGTTGCTGGATGTGGGTGCAACTCGTTGGTCCTCTTCCCCTGGACTCTAAGTGGCAATTGATAATGCTCATCACACCCTCCTGAAACACACATTTCTCTTGCCTTCCAAGACCCCACATCCTCTGGTTTTCCTTGCCCTCATCAGTCACTCCTCTGATGTCATCTCATCCTCTTCTTCCCACTCTCAAACTGTCCAAAGAGTTCAAAACCATCTCTGCTGGCCACTCCTCTGGGGACCACACCTCTCCATCCAACTGCCTTCCTGGCTTGTCTAAACAGATCTCTTTTGGATCTGTCCCTACAAAATATGCTCCTCTTCCAGTCTCCCTGGTTCCAGAAACAGCCCATCCTCCCACCTAGGTGCTCTGGCCAGAAACCTGCCCCTCCAACCCCCACTCTTTTCCGCATCCAGGACCTGATCCATCCACAGGTCCTGTTGATTCTACCTCCACAATGTACCTCTAACTCATCCCTTCTCTCCATGCCACTGCCACCATCCTTGTCCAGGTCACCTTCATAATCTTGCTTAGACTATGGCAGTTGCTTCCTGATGGCATTCTGGGTCTCCACTCTAACCCCTCTCTTGGGTAAGAGACCTCCAATAGCTGGAGGGGGCTTTTTAAAACATACTGCTTAAAATCCCTCTATGATGGCCCATTGCACCGAGGCCAGTGCCAGAATCCCTGGACTGCCAAGTGCCCAGGCACTGCTGACCTCTCTGGGAGCCACTTGCTCCTCCCTCCCCTTCCAGCGACTCTGGCCTTTTCTGTTCCTCCACAGTGCCAGGTTCCCATCCCCAGGATCTCTGCACATGCTGTACCTTCTAGAATGTACCTATCCTCCCTCCCAACACTTTGCCTATTCCACTTCCCCTCTGGTCTTAGCATAGCAGTCCCCTCTTCAGGGGAGGCTTCTCCAATTATCCTTTTCCAGCAAGTCCCCTTCTTTTTTCTGTCATTACTCCTTGTTTGGGCTCTCCATCGCACTCCCCACAATTTACAAATCTGCAGATCTATTGCTTGTACGCACCCTCTCCCTCTTTCTCACACACATGCAAATTCCCTGATGGCAGGAAAGGTAACTTATTCCTATCTGGGCCCCAGAGACCCTTCAGCCTGGCACCCAGCAGGTGCTCCACAAAATATGAGAAGTAAATGAGTAAGGAAACATGAGTTCTCAGGCAGAGAGAGCAGTGGAGTGGGCCCCTGGGCACCCGCTGGGTGGCTAAAACAGCTGCCTTTGACATCCTTTCCTCCCAAGATCCCAAGATTCTGTGACCCAAAGGATCTTAGAATGGAGAGGAGGTGCAAAGCCAAGGGAATACCCTTCTGGAAGTCTGTCAGATCCTTTCCCGTCCCTGGAACCTGCCCCAATCTGTGTAGGGATAAAATGACTATGAGACGTAGGATGTTTTTGAGAAAAGAACAAAAGAGTAGGCAGGGAGGAGGCACGGGAAGATGGAGATTCTGAAACTGCACTGTCCGCTAGTGTGTGCAGTTAATTTAAAACATGAAGCTGTTTAAAATTAATCAGAATTTTAAAAATTCGTAAAATCGTTTCCTCAGTCACACTAGCCACATTTAAAAGTTCTCAGTGATCACGTGTAGCTAGTGGCTACTGTATTAGACCGCCCAGACAGGGAATATATACATTATCCCAGAAAGTTCTATTGAACAGCCTGCTCTAAAAGACCCGGCAAAAGCTACTGACGTTCCTCCACCTGAACCTGAGGGAACCAGGCTGGGTGGGGCGGGATATAAGTAAGACATGACTAAATGACCAAGGCTGACCAGGAGGCTGTACCTGTTGCAGACCTAGGTGCCTCATATCTCCACACCCCAGCGGGCTGGATGGGAGCCAGGACAACTTGAGGGGCCCCTGGGGCGATTGTGCCTTGGTTCGCCATCCTCACTCCACCCCTGCACCTGAGCCTTAAACAGAGTATTTATTTGGTCTCAGGATGTGGTCCTCAGTCCTCTCACCAGGCTCCTTTGGGCTCCTTTCTTTCAGGACCCCATTAAGAGGAGTCCAAGTTCCAGGCAGGGTAGGGGCAGGTGCCTCCCTCCCCTGGCAGCCTGGGGAGGTCGTGGTTCCCTCCACACTCCCGCCCATCTTCCCGCGGCCAGGATGCGGAGCGCTGGGGAACTTCCTTGAGGGGCGAGTGGTGGAGGAGCCCTCGGGTGAGTCCAGTGGGTCCCGCCCGCCTGGTGCCCCCAACCCCCATAGCGGGCCCCCTGCCCGGAGCCTCCGGGAGGGGGCGCCCCGCCCGGCCCGGGTACCCGCCCCGCCCGCACACACTCACGGAGACTCGGGAGCCACCATCTTGAGCGGTGGACGCTCTGGCCGCAGTCTCCTTGGGCTCCACTGAGCGACAGCAGCCACTAGCGGTAACCGGGACGAAAAGGCACCAGCGGCGGCGCGGGCCGGGGTAGCGGACCGGCCGCGCCCACCTGACACCCCGCTCCGGCCCAGCGGGCGCTCAGCCTGGTGTCGTCACTCTCACCCTCCCTGCCCCATGCACTGCAGCAGGAGCGACTCAGGTTAGACCACAGGAAGGCTGCTCCCGGCCAGCGGGAGGGACAGGAGTCATTCATCACCACGAGTTCCTAGAGGAGCTCACAGGTGAGAGACAAACAGGTGGAGCGCTATGGAGGCTCCACTCTGGGAAGTGCTCCAAGAGTGACGAACAAAATGCTCTGGGATCACAGGGGAGCTGGCTTTTAGCTGAAGGTCATCAGCTGGAGAGACAATTAGGTTTCACAAAAGGGTCAGTGAAATTTTAGCAGGGATTGGGCATGCCAGCAGGGGGAATGGCAGAGCTATTGGCAACCATCATGAAGTTCAGAATCAATGCAGGTTCTCGACGGTCAAGACAGAGCAGAGGCATGGAAGGCTCTACAGTGAATGCTGGGGATTTGGACCCTCTGACCTAGTGGGGAACCTCAGGAGGTGGCTGAGCTGGGAAGTCCATGTTTTCATCAAATGAGTAACGGAGATGACATAAACGGGGTGGGCAGTAGGAATGACCTCTTCCTAGAACTCTCAGATGCACAGGAGACCCTCACACCTGTGTGGGTTCCCTGCAGGAGAAATGTGGGGTTTTGGTACCTGCGCCCTCCCAGACCTGGATGCCTGCAGTGGAGCTCCAGTGACATTGAACTCTGAGGCCTTGAGCTGAACACTCAGCCTCAGTTTCCTCACCTGTGAAGTAGGAATTACAGGCAGGTGAGGAGGAAAGGGCAGGACAGGAGTGGGTCTGAGGACCAAAGGAGGTGCTCGGTGTGGAGGCCGTTTGAAGAGGGGGAGCCAGGGCACTTGGTGGCCCAGTCTCCCCTTCCAGTCAGCACAGAGCCACCCAGAAATGCCTTCCAGCCCTTGCACGATTGGGTATACTCCTCCCCCACTCCAGGCCTAGGGCACACGTTGAGGTCAGGGACTCTCCAGTGGCTGCCGGGAGCTCCCTCCCAACACCCTTCACACAGCTGGCTCTGTGCTGCCCACCATCTGCCTCCGACATTCTCTGTGAACCCTGGCCCCCAGGGCCGAGGAGATGATACATGAGTCCCCGCACATGCACACACGTGTGGCTGCTTGGCTTGTGAGTACACTCAAATGAAGGGAGACACCGCAGCCCCCACACCTACCCTAGGATGGCATCACCCAGCCTGACAGGTCTAGAATCCGCACCCACAAAAGGGTCAGATGTGTGTGTGGGGGGTCTTCTCTGATGACATCTTGTAGCAGAACAGCCACACTAGCTGATATCTCAGAGCAATCCCTCCCCACCCCTGGCCAGGGGTCTACAGCTGGGACCCACAGCTCATTGGATGGATGCCTCCAGAGGGTGAGTTGTGGCTCTGATCAAACAGGAACACACAGACGGAGTGTCAAGAAGCTACCCACAGGGGTCCAACCGAGACTGAGGCAGGGGCACAGAGCAGGTGTCTCATGAAATCACATCACCCTGCCTACCGCCCAAGAGAGAAAATCTGGAGAAACTACGTCCTGTTTGTTTTGCCATCACTGGGAAAGACACGCATGGAGGATTACAGGGACACACACCCTGAGGTCCACAGGCACTCACACAGATAGTGACAGGCACAGACGCCAAGGCACACACTTAGACGCATCTCCCCATGGTGAGACTCTCACACTGACGTGTGCGTGTATGGAGGTGGTACCCATGTGGAGACAGATACCCCTGCTGGCCAAGCGGTGGGCACAGAGGCCACGCACGCGCATGCACGTACACAGACAGGCAAGATCAACAAAGACACCCTCAGATCATACATACCCAGAGGGACAGACACGTGAGGACAGGCGGACTCCTGCAGATACTGACAATACCAAACAACAGGCATGCAGCGGCACACACTACCACAAAGACAGGTGCAGATACACAAAAACCCACGTACAGAAACGCACACCCCTTACACAATTAAGTGCATCTGGCATACACACAAGCTCATGGAGCCAAACCCAGAGTCCCCCACCCTGGGCCGCCCGCCACAAGTCATAGGGGCAGATGGCAGGGTCCTGCCCGGGGCATGTGTGCGTGCACACACACACCTCAAATAGTGAAGTTGCCATTTCTATCACAGATAAAACTGTGAAGAAAGCAGGAGTCCAAGAGGGAGAGAGAGCCAAAGGCAGGGAATGAGAGGTTGAACCAAGACCCTAGCTTGCCCACCACCCAGTAGGCTGAGGATCCCTCCCCATATTCTCCAGCGCCCCTAACCACTTCTGGGCTGGCCAGCACCATGTGGGAGACTCTTGCCCTCCCCGTGCCAGAGGGAGACCCCCAAGCACAGTCACTAGAGAAACTGCATCCAGCCCCACTGACTCCAGCCTTTGCCTCTGTGGAGAGGAATCCCCCAAATACTTAAAGGGTAATGATTGTTTCCCTCAAAAAGGACCAGGCAACTCCTGTGTGGGGAGGTGCACCAGGAGACCATGAATAAAGCACGGGGAGGGGGGGCATCAATGTTGACCCCAGTGCAGCGGCTGAACCTCAGCAGGAGCCTCCCTGCCCCTGCAATCTGCTTGGCCCTCTCTTTTTCTCTGCGGCATTAAGAACTCCTTCTTCAGCCCTCTCCCCTGCTCCTCCAGGCAGCCCCTTAGAGGCAGTTGAAGATATGATTTGATAAAAGGAACCTTTGTAGCAGGCTCCGCCGATGACGCACACCTGCCCCAAATTGCAGCTGCCTCCTTCCTGCAGGGTGGACCTCCAGATCCCCAACCATTCCTGCCACCATGGCCCCACCTGGTTCCCAGCCAGAGTGGGGGCTCCCCCTGCCCAGCCCTGGACTTGGGAAAAGGTACCAAGAGGCAGCTGGCTACTAGAGCCTCTAAACAGACAACTTTGGGGGGCCGACAACAGGAGGGAAAGGATAGGGCAGGGGAGAGGGGAGAAGCCCACCCTTATCTTTAAGCCCCCTCCCCACCCCCCAGCTCAGGCGTCCTCAGCACTCACCCAAGAGCATCCTCTGCCTTTGGAGGCACCGCTGAGCGCAGAGTGAGGAGCAAATGAAACCCAGCCAGAGAGTGACAGAGGGAAGGGGTGGGGGATGCGAGGGACACGAGGGGAGGGCGCGAGGGAGGGACTCCTGCTTCTGCTGGAAAACTGAGGTTCCTGGGCCCTGTCTCCCCTCACCAGGAAGGAGCTGCTTGTTCCCTGGTTTCCCCATCCCAACCACCAGTGGAAAGAACAGGGCACTTCATTCCGCATGTCAGGGGACATACACACAAAAGGGGACAGAGGGAGGGTGTCAGGGGGCCTAGTGCCTCTTCTACTGAAGCGAAGAGTTGACCCTGCCCACAGAGGCCTCCAGGAAAGGAGGTGCTTCCAGTCCCTTCCCTTCCTGCCAGAAAGTTCTTGCTGCTGAACTTTGAAGCCCTTCCTCAGGGCTGGCTGCTGCAGGAGCCCCCGTTCTCCTGTCCGGCCTGACTTACCCTCTGCCCACACTCATCTCCTTTTATTTCCCTCCTTTCGCTGCAGGGGAAATTGAGGCTCAGAGAGGCATTACCAGTTCATCCCAGAATGTTGGCCATGGTGATGGGGGAGGGGAGCCCAGGCGGCTTGCTGCCGCTCAGTTCAGTACCTGGACGGTTGGACCTGCTACCTGGGCACTGCCAGGAACAGGGTGGGGGCAGTGTCTTCTGATCAGCTAGAACTTCTGACATCCCTCGCCTTCCCACACCCTTCCTTCCCCTCCCCACTCATCTTTTCTCTCCTCATTTTGCTCCTTCCTCCCCCTCCTCTTCCTGAAACCTGCCCCCCACAACTCACCTGAGCACCTGGTGCCTGCGGTGGGGGGTGGAATGCAGGGGAGGAGACAGCCAACCTACAGCTGGATCCAGTCTCGTATTCCAAGCCAGGTCCCAGCGCTAGCCCCCCACCCCCTCAGCATCCTGTCTCCATCAGACAATAACCTGTAATCTCTGGAGCAGCCAGGACTCAAGCTGCAAAGAAGGTCTGTCTGGGGAGGGGCTGGCAGCAGCAGCAGCTCCTGAAAACAGGTTTGTTAGGAAGAGGCTCTAGGGGGAAGGACTAGCTGGTATGGGGAGAGGAAGGAAACACAAGCCCAGAGCTAATTAACCCACCCAGAGACACAGACGAAATCTTTGTCCTCTGTGGGGGCAGGGATCTGAGCTAAACCCCCTAATTCTCCACCTAGACGGCCTTGCCTTTCCCAGGTGGTCCCTGTGGGGAGGTGCTGACAGTCAGGTTCACACCTGGGGGAGGGGGGATGTGATGGCTGTCCAGGGAGAGTGAGGGCATTTCCTTCAGCTGCCACCAAAGGAGAACAGCAGCAAAAACTTCTCAGTGGTCTTGGGGCATCCAAGGTGAAACAGGCACCCAAAGGCCTCAGGATGGGTTTAAGGGGAGCACTGAGGAGGAACTAGCAACCCAGGGAGATACTGAAGCCATGGGGGGACAGGCTGGAGGGCTTCCAGGGCCTCCTGGTGGGACTGAAATTAATCCATCTGCGGGGAGTGGGGGGTGAGGAGCTCATCAAGCCAGTGACTCAGGCATGACCCAAGCTCAAGGTCTTTGATCTCTGGGGCTCAGAATGCAGCCAGAGGCTTCCGCAGTCAAAGCCTTAGAGAGAAGACGGAGGGACTGATCAAACAGGGGCTTGGGGACGTCTGAGGGCGCAGGGCAGGGACCGCCTCCACTTGCCACTCTGATGTCTTCCTGTCCCCAAAGGCATGTGGATGTCTGGTCTTGCCCTGAAATCCATTACAGTCTGACTCCATCTCTGTTTTTCTGTCCCCCTTGGTGTCTACCTTGCACTCCCCACCCCAAGGCCCCTCTGGCCATGTTGGTAAGCCAGAAATTAAGTTATTCCTGAAATCCCCTTTTCTCCCCTCTGGTGTCATGTTGCAGTGATGGGGGATGGGGGTGAGCCCTGAACTGGATGGCTGGATCAGTCCTGCCAAGAGACAGGGGGTGGAACCAGCTGGATTTAGGGAGCTCCCCTCCTGGTACCTAGCCAGCCTAGGCCTAGCAGGAGATGGCTGGCATCTCCCCATTTTTCACTTGAGGACATCAAGGGATGGGTGCTGAGCACTTGAGTTGTCTGTCCTGGGAGCTGGTCTGCCTCCTCTGGGCCATCTCTCCTCCCCATTCCTAAAACATTAAGGCTCGATCTCTATTCATGTATGCTGCTCTCCTCAGCAGCAAGTCAGGAGGGCATGTAAGGTAAGACTTAGAGTCAGAAATGCTGGGATCTGAACCCAGCTGTGTGGCCTTAGGTCTGTTACTTACACTCCCTGAGCTCCAGTATCTCAGTTTCTACAGTGAGAGCTGAATGCCAATCATCTACACCCTGGGCTGGCTGAGTGAGGAGGGGATGCTGTGCTGCGCGTGGAAGTGCTTTGCAAACAGTTCATCTCCTAAGCTCATGCTCAACTTGGCACTGGGGGTAGGTAGGTCATGGCTATTTGCCCCTCAAGATCGAGGTCCAGGTGTCGCCCAAGCCCTGTGCTAGTTCAACATCCTCACTAGAGGTTGGAGGTAGGAGGGTTGAGCCAGCAAACCTTTCTCTCTGCAGATGTTCAAGAACTTCCTAAAACTGCTTAGTGGTGTATGTGTGTGGGGAGTGCACATGCATGATGGTCAATAGGGTCATTGATTTCAGCCATATTGGAGCGGGGGTTCCTTGTGCCCACCCCCCACCGTGGGAGGAGAAGGCGGGGGGAGGGGTGAAAGATGGCTCGAGACATTCCTGAGATGAAAGGGCCTGCAGGAGGGGATGGGGAAGGATGGGTTCCTGCTGTTGTCCCATCCTGCACCCCTTCCCAGGTGTTCCAGGCTCACTCAGGGTGGGGAGCTGGGTGAGGCTGAGTAAGGAGGCCTCTGACCCAGGCATTGGCTTGGCGAGGAAGCTCAGAGCAGGGAGAGTCCCACCCCCATAGCTCCCTCCCATGGACAGATCCTCCAGAGAGGATCCCGCCTCACTGCCTAGGAGCGCCTGTCACTGTGCAAGGCACCAGCCCCACAGACCTTTAATCAGAGTGACAGCTCCAGGAGGGAGAGAGGAGCCTCGAACGGGCGTGACTGGGCTGCCCCACCCCCACCCGTCAGCACCCTCCCAGGGAACGGGGGCCCTCCTGGCTGATCTCAGGGGTCCAGGAACAAAGCAGTGTGTTAAGGGCTCCTCACACTTCACCTCAAGCCTCCTGAAAGTAGGTGACTCTCTCCATTGCTGGTGGCTGGAGGCTGCCCTAGTCAGCCACCCCCTCAGGGCTTTCTGCTCCAGCCCGGTCCCCTCCACAGCTGATAGAGGCCTACAGCATGGCTGAGGTCCCCACCCCCCACCCCCAGGCAGTGGCTAGCATCTTCCTGCTGTGGGCTGCTTCTCCCGCCCTCAGCTCTCAGACAGCCAAGGAGACAAGAGGAGGAGGGTAGGTGCTGAGGGTGGGGGTCATGGCCTGAAGTAGTTTTAAAGATAACCAGGCCAAAGATGGAACACAGGTTCTCCCCTGAAGCCCCAGGATTCCAGGGTTCCCAGAAATCAGCCCTGCTCTAGCCACAGCCATCACTCCCCTGTGCTCCCACAATGCCGCCCACTCCTCTTACTTAGCATGGCGATGGGAAAAGTCTGGCCCTGTGACTGTCTGCTCCTTTAGATTGTGAGTGCCCAGCACTACTCATTTGCAGAATCCTGGCATCCTGTGCGGCGCCAGCACAGGGCTAGAGGTGGGGTGATGGATGGACCAATGGTTGGAGGGACCATGACTTATCAGGTCCTGGTTAACACTCTGAAGAGGAGCACTAGGCATCATGTCTCCTGGTGACCCCCAAACCTACCCGTACTCGGGGGATGAGGACTGCGAGAAAAGGGAAGCTGAGTGAAGGAGGACCTCCATCCCCATCCCTCTGGGCAGCCTGTCTCTGGCCACTGGCATCTGGTGCTGTGGTCTTTTTTCTCACCCCATCTGCTCTCGCCACACTGAGATGGTGGGTGGGGAAAGAAAGAAGAGGGCTTGTACCACAGACTCACCACCCAGAAGGAGGGCCTGAAGAGGCCATGGTAGAGGGGAGCGGGGGTGGGCCAGCACCCTCTGGCCATAGGAATGGCCTTCGCCACCCATCACTGCCCTCCAGCCCTGCTTCCCTCTCAGTGTCCCCTTTCTGATAATGGAACCGCCCATCACAGCATCCCCTAAGCTAGAGTAATCCTTGGGACCTCCCTCCCCATCGGCCCCCATATCCCACCAGTCACCAAGCCCTGCCGGTTCTGCTATAGAAAAGGCCCCAGAATCCATTTACCCCATCCCACCCACTTCCTTCACATGTACCCCTAAGTCTTACCCTTCCCCCTCACCCAAGACCTCTAAAATACTAATACTCCTGCTCAAAACACTTCAGGGATGCCCATCACCTTTCAGGACAAAGGCCAGACACCCAGCCTGGCTTCGAGGACCTTAAAGGCAGCTCCACACCTGCCACACGCCCATTCCCACCCTCTGCTCCGGGAAAGGCTTGACTTCAGACCTTGGTGCATTTGCTCTAGCGGGGATTCCCTCTCCCTCACCAAGAGCTAACTTCAGTGTCACTTCTCTGAAACGTTCCCTGACTTCTGTCAATTCACCTCTCCCTCTGACTTCTCAAAGCGCCCTGGCCCCACCTCTGCAAAGTCCGTCGCTACCTTGGACAAACCCGCCTGCGTGTAGCTATTTAGACAGCTCTTCCCTAACAGGCAGCTCTGCTGCTTTTTAAAAACACAAATTCCCAGACAAATGCTGTATGTTCTCACTCATATGCAGAATCTGAAAAAAGCAGAACTCATAGAAACAGCGAGTAGAGTGGTGGATGCCAGGGGCTGGGAGATGGGGGAAGTGGGGAGACATTGGTCAGAGGGTACAAACTCCTAGATACGTAAGACCTAGGGATCTAACGCATGGCTTGGTGACTGTAATTAACAATACTGCATTATATACTTGAAAGTTGTTAGGAGAGTAGATCTTAACTATCATCACTACACACACACAAAATCGTCATTATGTGAGGGGATGGAAGTATTAACTACCTTTACTGTGGTAATCATTCTGCAGTATATCCGTGTATCGAATCATTGCATTGTACACCTTAAACTTGCATTTCTTAAATGTCAGTAAGATCTTAATAAAGCGCAATAAAGAAAAAATAAAAATACAAATCCCCAAAACAGCAGCTTGCACATAGTAAGTTGTCTATAAGTATTTGATGAATTCATGAGTGATTTTTGAACTCAGACACACACACACACACACACACACACACACACTCCAGAAACATCCACACAGTCCCATATGCTCTTATTCAGAGTCACACCCTGGGGTCCAGCCCCGAGGGCTCAGGTTGGGGAGGTGGTACCGGCTAATGCATCCCCTGTTTTGCTCATGCAGTGACCTCTGACTGCCATGTCCCTTCTCCTCTCACTCCTGTTCCAAAGCTCAGTGCGCCCCGTCCCTCAGGAGGCCTTTTGTGTCCCTAGGTAGAATCGCCCTTCCTCCTTTGTACTCCTGGAGACATGTCCCACGTGGCACCCATGGCACTTATCTGCTCCTTTCATGTGTATCTCAGCCTTAAAGACCGATTCAATCTCAAGGGATGGGGTAGTGAGGAGTAAGGCTGGAACTTACTGGTCTCCAGGCCCCAGTACAGGTGGGTCAGGGGGAAACAGAGAGTGCCCAGTGAACATTTGCTAAAACAAGAGGCAGCCCTCAAGAGCTCAGAGTGGGTGGAGGGTACAGCTCAGTGGTAGAATGCATGTTTAGCATGCACGAGGTCCTGGGTTCAAGCCCCAGTACCTCCATTAGAAACAAAAAATATCTAATTACCTCCCCCTCAAAAAATCAAAGGAAAAAAAAAAAAAGAGTTCAGAGTCTGACCTTCTGGCAAAGCTACCAACCTGGGCTGCAGGATGTGATTCTGGTGGCCGCCCCCAGGAACCAGGCGGAAGTTCCGGCCCTTTCCACCTCCCACCCCGGGCCTGGCTCTGAACCTGTTTCCCCCGCCAACCAGCAGCCTGCCTTATCCGCAGCTTTCCCATGATCCTATGTGCCTGTCGGCTGGAATCATCCTCACGAATCCATTCACCCACTTCTCTAGAGATCTGCCTGGCAGCCAGCGTGCCCCTTCAATGCTTGCAGCCAAACCTCTACAGAGTCACCCCAGCCAGGGAGAGGCCGAAATCCTGGCCAGGAGTCCAGCAGCTAAAGAGAGGGGGGCTTCCCTCCTCTTCCCCTGACCATCTCTGAGCCCTCAGTGGGAGCATGTATACTTAGCTGACCCTGGACTTCAGAGACCAGAGCAGGAGCCCAGGACCCTCTGCAGGCCAGGCCCTTATCTAAAAGATTATCTCTGTCAGGGGACTCCAAGCTGGAGAAATGCTGCTTAGGGGTCCTGGTCCCAAAATACCCCACAGCGGGGAGCCCCAGATCCAAAAAGACCTCAGACCCTGAGAGACTCCATAGAAGGTTGTCCCAGATGCAAAGCAAAACTTGACAGAATTTGGGGGACTTCTGACCCTAAGATCCCAGTGAGGGTACCCCAGACCCAAAGACCCCCACGGAGAGCAGCCACAGGCCTGGAGCCCCTCTCCAGGGCCCAGAACCAAGTTTGTGGGAGCAGTGCCCCTCCACACTGACCTGGCCCTGCAGGCGTCTTCCCCAGGCTGAGCTGCCGCAGCCGCCTCTGGTGGGCCCGCCCCCCGCAGTGCACTTGGGCCTGGGCCGCGGAGTTCAGCTGGATGTTGCAGACGTCACAGAGGGTGTACGAGGGCCGTTTTCTTTCCCTCTTGGGCTTCGGGGGTTCTGGGGGCCGAGGTGGGCACTCAGCAGCTCCAGATACCGGGGGCTCCTTCTCAGCAGGGGGAGATGGGCTCAGTGGTCGCTTCATACCTGAGGGAAACAGTAAAAAAAGGCCAGTGTGGAGAGGACATAGAAAGGAGAAAGGGCCTGGGCCAGAGATGCCGGGGCCTGTATTCCGGCTGAAACTCCCCAGCTTTCTGAAAGCCCCAACCCGAAAGGGACCAAAAGGGAGCATAATGGGGGTCTATTTCAGACAAAGCAGCTTTAAAATGTGGAAATATCTGGAAGAATGGCAGAGGTGTCTACACACTGGGAGGCCAACGCCTGAGGACTCAGAGCAGAGCGCTCAGAGGGAGGGGACTGGGGTCTTGGAGACTAGGGGGGCGCTGAGGGAGGGGCAGCAGCAAGGTTAGTGGAGTCACATTTGAGGGGAGCCAGAGCCCTGTTCTCAGCCCCAAGGCAGGTGCTGACCATCCTGGGACAGGCAGGCTTGTGGTGCCTGCTGGAGACACAGTAGCCTCTGGCTAGAGAGGTGATTGCAGAGACCCAACCTCCCTGTGCCCAGGGCCAGTGACATTCACAAAGGGTGACAGTGTGTGAAGCCATCCCCACCCCTGCCCCACATGACTCCAGATGCCCCCTGCTGTGTTGGCCACCCAGGCTACAACACTTCATGTTTTCAGGAGAAACCTGGGCCCTGCTGCCTGAGTTGCTGAACACAGCCCACTTCACACACACACACACACACACACACACACACACACACACACACACACCACCCTGGCCCTGCAGAGCATGCACATCACCCCTTCAGGCCCCTCCCCTTCTCCTTCCTGACTCACTCCTCTGAGCCTTTCCCACCTGACTTCTCTGGTTCTATTCTGCCCAATGACCTTTCTCAGGCTGAACTCTGTTCATTTTCACTTCCTTCCTGAATCTATGTGCATGCTTCCTGTCTCTGCTTCAGACTGGGGACTTCCTGTGTCCCCATCACCAGGACAGAGAATTCTTCAGGTCAGGGATTGTGTCTCTCATTCAGACTGAGGGAGCCTCAAGGCTAGGGCCTGAGTGAGGTGTGACTGAATCTGTTTGTCTTGTTACGGGCTGAATTGTGTCCCCCCCCAAATTCATATGTTGAAGTCCTAACTCCTGGTACCTCAGAATGTGATTGTATTTGGAGAGAGGCTCTTTAAAGAGGTAATTAAGTTAAAACAAAGCCATTAGGGTGGGCCCCAATCTAATATGATTGATATCCTTAAAAGAAGAGGGAATTTTAGTGGGGGGAGGGTATAGCTCACTGGTAGAGCATATGCTTAGCAAGCACAAGGTCCTGGGCTCAATCTCCAGGACCTCCATTGAAAACAAACAAACAGACAAACAAACCTAATCCTCCCCCCCAAAAAACAACAACATAAGAAGAGAAAATTTGGCCACAGCTACAGAGAGAAGCCACACGTGAGAAGATACAGGGAGAAGACGTCCACCTATAAACAAAGGAACAAGGCCTCAGGGGAAACGAACCTTCCCAACTCCTGGAGCCCAAGCGACTCTCCTCCAGCATTGTGAGAAAGCACATTTCCAGTGTTTAAGCCACTCAGTCTGTGGTACTTTGTTATGATAACCCAAGCAAATCCAAGACATTTCCTGTGTCTTCAGACTTGTGTTCATTTTGTAAATTACACCATAACGTTCCCATATGGCCACACATCTAGTAATGGAGCCCCTATCTGAATAAGGAGAATTAATTTCTCAAGTTCACTCTCAAGAGTCCTGCCTGTAGTCCCTGGACCCCGCCCCCTGCTGTCAGCTGCTTATTGTTTTTGTGGGCAATGGTCCCCTATAAGGGCCTGTCATTATGTGTGTGGAGACTGCGCATGAAGGAATACAGGGGCACTGTGATCAAGAGCACAGGCTCTATACTGACTCACACTTGGCTTCAAATCTCAGCTCTGCCACTGACCGACCTGAGCCTCAGTCCCCTCATCTGTAGATCTGTAAAATGGGGGTGATGAGTAACAGTTCCCAAGTCATAAGTACACGGTGAGGATGAGACAATCTATATAAAACACCACTCAGGGGCCTATAAAAGGCAGCTATTATTAGTCCAGGGTGTGTCTGTGTTTGTGAGTGGAGTCACCCTGTCTGTCACCCTGTGTGTCTGTCCTGGTGAACCTGGGTCACTGTGAGTGTCGCAGTTACCCCATAGTTTGCTGAGGTGACTCTGTGTGCAGGTCACAGTGTGGCTGTCATGGCGGGGGGTGTCACTGTGCCCATCTCATGAAATGAGATT
Source organism: Camelus dromedarius (assembly GCF_036321535.1). Taxonomy (NCBI): domain Eukaryota; kingdom Metazoa; phylum Chordata; class Mammalia; order Artiodactyla; family Camelidae; genus Camelus; species Camelus dromedarius. The sequence goes on from NC_087451.1 coordinate 42,192,721, forward strand.
GTCCCAGAACATCTGAGACTTGATGTGTGTTATGAGTTGAACTGTGTCCCCTCCTCCCAAAAGTCATATGTTGAAATCCTAACCCCCAGCAGTTCAGCATATGAAATGCAACCTTATTTGGAAATAAGGCCATTGTAGGTGCTATTAGTTAGGTTAAGATGAGGCCATGCTGGAGTAGGGTGGGCCCCTAGTCCTACACGACTGGCATTCTTATAAAAGGGGAATATTTGGACAGAATCGTGAACCCAGGGAGAACAACATGTGAAGATGAAGGCGAGATAAGGGGCTGCTTCTATAGGCCAAGGAATGCTAAAGATTGCCGGCAAACCACCAGAAGTTACGGGAGAGGCCTGGAACAGACCTCCCCACAGCCCTCAGAAGGAACTAACCCTGATGACAGCTTGATCTTGAACTTCTAGCCTCCATAACTGTGAGACAATACATTTCTGGTTTTTGGCCATCTGGTTTGTAGTACTTTGTTAGGGCAGCCCTCGAAAGCGAATATGCCGAGGGACTGACCCTTGTGCAGTCCTAGGAGACTAGTGATTTGAAGGCCCAGCACTCGGCCCAGTTTGGCTGCAATGCAGTACCAGAGGTAGCCTCCAGACGGCGCAGAGAGCATCTAGTGGGAAGATAAGAGGTGGAACTCAGTACCCCATCCACCCAGAGGACCCCACTCCTCCACTCTCCTGAGGCAACTTGGCTTCCCCTCTGAGCCATGCCAAGCTCCTGGGCCCCATTTCTGGGGCCCAGGGGACAGCTCTGCCACAGAGGAACAGTGGAAAGTCACTCCATCAACTTCTGAGGTTCTGCACGCTCTCACCTCTAGATGGAGGTCATCACGCTATTCTCCTGCCTTTACAAGTCCCCCCACTCTCCCAGCAGGAAAGAGGAGCAGGAAGAAAGTACCAGGTACACGTTTTGGAGGGGCTCCCGGGGCCAGGGGGAAAAGGCTTCGGGGGAATGGGATTTTCCTGGCCGTGCCAAGGAGGGCTGCCTGCCCCACCAGCAAGGGGACCGGGGTATTTTGAGATCTCAGTGCAATGTATGACAGGCAGGCCCAGGACATGGCTCAAGAGAGCAGACAAATATCTGCCACAGGGCTAATTAAACCCCCATGATATACAGCCTCTGGGCTCACAGGGCCTGCCTGGATTCCAGGGCTAATTGTGTCCCCTGAGCCAGGGTGCTGGGCCTGCTGCAGCCTGTCCTCCCTAATCTAGCCTGCCAGCTGTCCTCTCCGGGGCTACACCACTCCAACTCAGCTACGGCTCCCAGCCAGGAAATGTGGAGGGGTGGGCAAGTTTTAGGGCACAGACAGGTTGGTCTAACCCCTGCTGTGAGCATCAAGAGGTCAGCACACCCTGTGCTGGCCCCTATTCAGAACCAGCATGACTCACCCTCTCTGGACCTACATTTGGACGGGACATGCTCTCTTCTCTCCACAGAACAGGAATTGATTCCTGGAGCAGAGGAGAGGACTTGCTTCAAAGTACATGGAAGGACAGTGCAAGAGCTGCTTCTGGACGCTTCCCTGCCTTCCTCTCTACCACCCAGCTGCCCAGGCCACCTCTTCTCTGTAATGACAACCCTGTTTCCTGAGAGCTTACTGTGTGCCAGGTACTTTACATACTGGAGGTAGGCACCAGCATTCACCTTTTATCCCACTTCATAGATTAGAGAACAAGCCTTGGGAGGTTTCGTGGCCGGACCTAAACTTACACTTGTCTGTCCCTGCAGCCCAAGTCCTTAATCACTGCCCTGCCCCCCTTCTCCTTAAAGCCTGCTGAGCCCTGATTTGAACTGCTGGGTGGGATAGGGAGCTACAGATGCAGAGAAAGTCTCCTGGGGAGGCTCAGGGCTGCCTGACCCCTATCAGTCCCTAATGCCAGGCAGGGAGGTGCCACACCCTGGGTAGGAAGAGTGGGGGCCAAAGCCAGAGAGGCTGGGAAGAAGTGTGACAAAAGGGGGAGAACTGAGCTAAACATGGGAAAAGACCAGGTGGAAGCATAGAAAAAGAACATGCCTGTACCCAGGTGTCTGTGATTTACACGGGAAGCAGGTAAGGCTCTCTCTGGTCTCACCTTCCCTGAGAGATGGGCGGAGGCTGCAGCAGGGAGGGCAGGGCTGGGCCTGGGAGGGAGCCACCCATTTGAAGACAGGCTCACCCCAGCACTGGAGAACTGATGGAAGCCAGGGTTGTTGTCTGCCTGTCTGTGTGTCTGTTCATGTGGAGCTAGATGGGGTTGGAGAGAGGGAGCCCTCAGGTGGGGTCCCGGGGCCTATTTCCACCCCTTTTTTGCTGAGTGACAATGGACTTTGGGGTCCTGGCTTTCAGTGGAGTCCCTGGGCACTGCAGTGGGGTGAGAGTCTCTAGAATGGATAGAAAGAACTTTGGAGGCCACAAGTGCAGAGCCGGGAGTTGTTTCAGCTGCAGCCTGGGGAAGGGGGTCCTCAGAAAAGAGCTGCTTTTGCCAAAGAGTTAACAGGAGAGAAAGGTTCTAGCTAGGCCTGTCCCAAGCCTTTGGCAGGGAATGAAGGGCTCCCTCACCAAATCCTTAATGAGCCCAATTACACTCTGGTATTTTCCCCCAGGTCTGCCAACTTCTACCCTGCTGCCTCCCAGAGCCAGGTCCCAGGTCCTGCCTCTGAGAAGGGAGCCTGGCTGGCTGGCCAACCTTGGGCCAGTCCCTGCCCCTCTGGGCTTCAGTTTCCTATCTTTAAAGAGAGGGGTTGGGCTAATCTCTTCGGTCCTTTGCAGGTGGTGTTGCAGTGGCAACACAGAGCAGCTGCCTCTAAGATTGGGGTGGGAGGGGAAGCCAAACTGTATTTGTCTGTTTCACCCATGGGAGGAAGGTGGGCTGGGGATAGAGAACTGCCCTGTGCCGAGCGCCCGTTGCCTTCTGGGCACTGTACAAATATTGCCTCCCATAACCCTTATGACAACCCTGTGAGACTTTACAAATGAGGAAACTGAGGCTCAGAGCTGAAAAGAGAGGCAGGTGAGAAGGGCCAGTTCTGTCCCATCCTATGATGCACAAGGGTGGGGGATGGGGCACTTCTTGTCACTCACAGGCTCATGAGCAGGAGTGTGGGATCGTGTCTGGAAGAAGAGAAGCCTCATCTGTTCTTGTCCTAATGGAATGTGAGCCTTCCTGGGCCTGGCTGTCCCCTCAATGTCCCCAAGGAGCCACCACCAAGCATTTTAGTCTCTCTCCCCTGCCACCTCCCATCTCCCAAGGCTGACACTTTGCAGGTCAAGGAAGTGCAACAACCCCATTCAGTGAGTGGCCACCACAGAGTGGCACCCCTCCCCCAGCCATCCTGTAGCTCAGAGAGCCAGACTCCCCAGAGGAGTCAGAGACCCCCACCTAGAGGAGTGGGATGGCCTGAGTGGGGACAGGCATGCCAACCTCCAGCCCACACATGCCTGCTTTGCCGGAGTAGGAGGCCCTGGGGCTGGGCAACAGCTGGTCCAGGTATCAGGTGCTGGGTGGAGTGTCCACTGGGCAAACCAAGGCAGCCATGTCTATTTTCCCATCCAAAGTGGTGACAGAGGAAGTCACCTTTCCCTGGGGACTGCTAGGTGCTGGGGATTTCAGGAGTGAGCTGGCTGAGAGGTGCTAAAAGTCAACACTCCATCTCCAAGGAAGGGAGAGAGAGGGCATGGGAGGTGAGGGAGAGCAATGGTCCAGGGATGAGGTCACCATCCCCCACCGCTTCTCCTCCCCTAGTCTGTCCTCACCTGCTATTGGTTGGGAGTCCCAGAGGGCCTCCTTCCCTCCTGACACTCCCAAAGATAAGGGCTGCCTCTCCTGGACACTGAGACTCCCCTGAAAAACCCTCAGGCCACCCTCAGGAAGGAAGTCCTTCTTGCTATCTAGGCCGCATCCCTCCTCGCAGGGTCCACAGTGGCAACACAGAGCAGCTGCCCCTAAGGTGGTGGTAGTGGGGTGTTAACCTCAGTATCCCCTGTCCTAGCTTCTGCTGCCACACAAGGCCTAGGAACCTGCCTTGTTGTGCAGGAGACCCCCACACACACCCTGCCCAGGACCCTGGCATAGTTCAGCCTCACCCACAGCCTGTTCTCCCAGCCCCACTCCCCATAAGACTGAACAGTAGCTCCCCCATAGCATGAAGCCATTCTCCCCATCATGATGGCCCCACCATCAGGACTTCCAAGCTGGAGTGGAGCAAATGAGTCCTGGAGGCCAGAGGGAGGAGGGTTGAGAGGTCCTGGAACTGTTTAGAGTTGTGGATGGGAGACAGAATGCTGCCTCCCTCTCAGGCCAAGACGGCCAACTTCTGCCCATGAGGAGAGAGGAGGCATTCTGCTCAAAGGGGGAGGGGCAGGCAAGAAGGCCTCCAGTGACTGAATGACAGAGATGGGGCCAGGGTGGCAAGTGTATTCTTTGCACCCCCCAAAAAGACAACAGAGCTCCCATTCCCCGCACCTTCCATTCTATTTTATCCCAGAGGCTGGTGGGAGTGGTGGGGGTTGATTTTTGGAGTCTCTAAACAACTTAGACAAAGAAGGTGGGTTATTTGGTCGAGTCCCCTGTCTGCAGAGAATGGTCCCCTCCTTAAGATGGGAGACTCACCGTCTCTGCCCCGTGGTCCCCAGCCTCCCGTCTCCTACCTACTGGGAGCTGGAAGTTCTTCTGGCCATCACCCTTGTTGTCCCCCCTCCCAATCTCGGTTTCCGGTTAAGTTGCCATTCTTGTCTCCCATCTTCCCCCAGCACAAGGCGGGGCAGGGTCCTCGCCGCTGTCCCCAGCCTTACAGAGCCACCTATACCCTACCCCCGCGCTGGCCCCCTCGGGCGCTCAGCCACAGCGGCGCATCGGTCTGGGATGGGGAGCCAGGAGTGCGGTCCCACAGCCGGCGCCCGCGCCTACCTGAAGGGCGCTCCCGACCGGAGCGTGGCCGCATCCAGCCCCCCGCGGCCACGCGGAGCGATCCGGATTCTCGGCTCCGGGTGGTGCGCGGTGGGTGAGTCCCCGGCCCGCGCGTCCCGGGGCAGCCGCCGCGTCTCTGGAGCCCGCCCCTGGGCGGCCCGCGGGGAGCAGGTGCCAGGAGCCGCGCCGCCCTGAGCGGAGCGCAGGCGAGCGGTCTGGGAGAGGCGCTGCGCCCTGGGATCCCTGGGAAGGAGCTGAGGGAAGATCCGTGGGCTCTCCTGGCGGCAGGGCTGGGCCTATCGGTGAGTATCCTCCTTACCCCTGGCCGACCAGTCCTGAGTGCCCTTTCCCTCCAAGGGGTCCCAAAGCTCAGGAGAGGGGACCCCCAAAGTGGCCACCTCCCACTGGCCTGCTGTGACCTTCCTTATCCCTTTGTAAACTGGCCTTTCTTTGGTGGGAGAAACTCAGGAAGAAGGAGGAAGCTGATATTCACCGAGCACCTACTCGGTACTAGGAAGGATGGCATTCAATCCTCTTTTCAGCTCAGCCCAAACTGGTTTGATTCCCATTTTACAGACCAGGATGTGAAAGACTGGGGTGTTAAGTAACTGGTCCAAAGTCACTCGGGAGGTGAGCACCAAATGGGAGACTTCAAGTTGTCCTGAGGTCAGGGGGTCAAACCAGGCCAACGGGCCTGCTGGCGGAACATCACTGGTGTGTGTGGCTGGGGGTCATTCCTGATTCCTCCCAGGAATGTGCAGTAGGGGCACAAAGCAGGAGCATGAAGCCAAACAGAGGAGGGCAGGAGGCAGGGGCTGGTAGCATGGCTTCCTAATGGCACCTGTCAGCTTTCCATTACTGGGGAGTCCCAAAGAAAGGAGATAGAAATGGCTCTTGTCTCCAAAGAAGATGTATCAGTGCTGTTCACCCCACCTTATGCTCCAGGCAGACTTCATGTCCTTCCAGAGAGGAGGTCCCACCATGGGGAGCCCCGGCAATGCCTCACCTGCTCCCTCCCAGTACTTCTTGGTTCTCACACCTACCAACTCACTCCCTTCTTGTCTCTGCCTCTGATGTTCCCTCATGCTGGAACTCTCCCCTCATCTTCCTCATTTCCTTGTCGCTCAGGCCTCAGCTCCATTGTCACCTTCCCAGACCCCATCTCCTCAGCCCCATTATTCTTTATCCCAGCCCCTGGTTAATCTCCTTGTTAGCACATCTCCCAAGATGTGACGCCTTTGCCTGGGCACTTACCTGTCTCCACCATGGGGGCAGGGCCTTTATTTCCCACGTATCGGAAGCACCAGCACAAAGCTTGATGCATACCTAATAAATGCTTGATAAAGAGTTGTTGAATGAATGTATGAATTCATTTCCACTCTAAGAGTAAATCCACATTAAAGCATGTACTTTAAATATGTGAGTTGTACAGTATGTGACTTATATCTCAATAAAGTGGTCACTAAAATCAATCATTCCAGGGTGGGGCTGAGAGTCATGTGTACCTTGCCATCCCCCAGCACACCCATCCTCTAAGTCGATCCAGGCACATCTCTCTCTGTCACAGTCTACATCCTGTGACTGTCCGTGGGACCTGCAGTTGCTCAGACTTGGAAAGCATCTTAGAGGTCATCCTGTCCCTTTTATAACTTGTCCCTGACAAGTTACCCTCTGGCCTCTGCTTGAACATGCCAAAGTCCAGGGCGCTCACTGCCTCACCAGATAGCCCGTTCCATTGCTGGGTAGTTCTCAAGGATAGAAAGCTCATCAATACGGGGGGCTGAAAGCTGCTTTCCTATAAGGCTCATGCACGGGTCCTACTTCTGCTCCCAGCAATGCAGAAAACGCCCGCTTCCCCTCCCACAGCCAGCCGAATGTAGCTGGCAGCTTCTCCCTCAGGGGTCTCTTCTCCCAGCGAAAGGGACCCATTTCCCTCAACTGTTCTTCTCCTGACATGGCTACCTCCTCCAGGAAGCTCCTCCTACATGCTCCTAGGGGATCTTGTATGGGACCCTAAAACTGCATTTATCACACTGTGTTGAACTGTGTCCCCCAAACCCTGTCCCAGGCACCCCACTGTGCTAAGTGGGCTAGTTCTGGGCCTTTATTCATTCCCTTCTGCCCAGTACTTTGCTTGGTGACCAAGTGACCTGAATTGTGCAACTTGTTTCAAATTTTTATGATCCCACTCACATCCCTCTTACACTTATTTAGGCTTTCAACATCTTCCTTAGAACAGAACAAGGGAGACCAGAGACCTCCCCAATCCTCGATCCAGTCCTTTATTAATGCCACCCACCCTTTAACTTTTCAAAAAAAAATTTTTATTTTCTTTCGCCCCTTGTCTTTAATTAACTATTTTAAGGGTATTTCTTTTTCCTTTTTGGTAGGGGGAGGTAATTAGCTTTATTTACTTATTAATTTTTAATGGAGGTGCTGGGGATCGAACCCAGGAGCTTGTGCATGCTAAGCACACTCTCTATCACTGAGCCCAACCACTCTCCTACTTTCCTGCCCTCTTCAGACAGCTCTGTCTAGAGCTGAGGGTCCGTGAAACCTCCCATGTCTATTGTCATGTGATATGCTGGCAAGTTCAGCCTCCCCATCTAGTCACCCAGAAAGTGATTCCTTGAACTGTGAGCACCAGACCTTATGTTTAGGCTGGCTGGCTCTCCTGTTCTGCCCAGCCTGTTGAAATCATTCAGCAGGACCACAGGTGCCAGCTTAGTGCCACCGCAAAGACATGGCTTCACCTAGATACATGGGAATAACACACCCCCGAACTCCAAGCCTGCACACGGACAAAACGCTGCCGTTAGCTGTGGGCCTTCTGTTTTCCAGGCCTTTCCCACAGCTTCATGCATCCACTTTATCCTCCCAACAGCCCTGAAAGGTCAGCATTCCTCTCCCTCCTCACTTTGAGGATAAGAAAAGGGAGGCTCTGAGAGGTTAGTTCACCTGCCCAAGGCCACACAGCTAGAAAGAGGTAAAGTTGAAGCCCATCTGGTCCAAACTCTAGGCTGTCTCTCGTCTATGTCATGGTGCCTCTAAAGTCCTTATCCCAATGTGCCTAGTGACTTTTTCCCCATAAAGGTGGGGTGAGGAGGAAGAGAGCAGAAAACCTCATCCTGGTCATGAGAGCTGGAGGTGCCAGCTGGTTCTGGCGCTCCCTTTCCCACCTACCACTCATCCAAGGAGGGATTCAGGCCCTGAGTTATCGCCCTCCCCTCTCCTCAGCCAGAAAATGACCCTTAGTCTAAATAAAGCCACTGAGTCTCTAGTTGGGCCACTCAGTTCTCCCTGCTGCCCAGTCTCATCCCATTATCTCCTCTTCCTGTGTTTTGTCTGTGATCAATCCCCAGCCCTCGGATGATGCCTAGCACGTCAAAGGCAACCAATACATATTGCTGGATTCGAGGAATGAACCAGCTCTCCCTGTGGGCACAAGAAATGGATCAGACTCCTTGCTCTGGCTGTGTGGGCTGAGGCAAGTTACTTTCCTTCTCTGAGCTTCAGTTTCTTTGTCTGTAAAATAGGGCAATTAATACATAACAGCATCACAGAGGGTGATGTGAGATCATCCCTGCAGAGTGCCTGACTTAATCTGTGCCTAATTAATAATATGGCATCATTAATGAGGTGTTATGGTCGCCACTTTAGAGACGGAGCACTGAGGCTCTGAGTGGTGAAGGGACTTACATAACCCACAGCACCAGCTTGGAAGTGGCCCATACAGAACAGGAGCAGGGTGTGTCTGGCCTCAAGGTTGTGCCCTTTTCCCTGCCCCATAGAGCCTTCCCTGTGTGCTCAATAAATAGAATCCTTACCTCAAAGATATGAGATGGTTCTACTAATCGTTCCTACTAATAACACCAAGGGCCACAGCTGAGGCAAAGCCTGTAGCAAAGGGGATCAGGAAAGGAGCCAAAGACCCCTGCCCAGCCAGCAGCTTCTATTTCACTCACGGCCCCACCTGGGGTTGGGGGTGCAAGAATAGTTCTAGGCCCCCGAGTTCCAGGAAGCGGGGAGAAGCCCCAAACTCAGGTGGACCAGCCCCGTCCGTCACAGATCCTTTCTGTACCCACTGAAAGAGGAGAATCCCTAATGGCTTAAACGAGTCCACCAAGATTCCTCCGCCGACAGGGCCAGCCTTTTGCCTCCTAAAATAGCCCAGAGCCACCATGTGCCCAGGGCGGCTCCCCACTGGTTGCAAATCCCCCTGAAATTAAATCCCCATCCTGCCCTGAGCAGGACGGCACCACCTCCTGCCGCCACTGAGCTCTATGGCTGGCCAGGCTCCCCTCCGGTGGAAACCAGGACAGTCGTCCTTCACGGTGACCGAGACATAAATCCCCAAATAATGAGACAGGCGCTGGGAACACAGAACCAGACACAGTGCTAATTGGTTTACTTCTGGGCAGGCGTGATGTGGAGACAACAGCAACAGAACTCGGTTTCCCAGCTGGGAAAATGGGGTGGGGGGAGGTGATGACCTCCTGGGTCCCTGGTTTTCTGTGCCCTCTGACTGGCCTCACACCCAGAATCACCAGCGGCCCCTTCCTAGAACATTAACTTCTTAGACATAAAAGGGAAGGCTTGTGGTCCCCTGTCCAGGTCTTGAGGTAGGGAGGCCCAAATCATCCCTATCGTGATCTAGAAACACCTCTTTCCACTAAAAACAAAACAAAACACAAAACCAAGAGGCTGAGCCGACCTCAACATGCATGACGATGGGGATGGGGAGGCCGGGAGGACCCTGAGCAGTTCCCACCTCCCCCAGCTCCTCCTGTGAGGCTGGTAATGGATTCTTGGACGGAGCATGAGGTCCTCAGTTTGCAGTAATCAGGATGAGATTATCACATTAAACTTTAAAAGTCTTTGCTCAAAAAGAAGCAGCAGCAGCTGACACCCTTGACTCCCCCAGCCTGGCCACTGTCACCCTCTCCTGGACCACAGCCAGAGGAGCTCCGGATACGGGCCACACAGAGGCTCCACTGCCCCGGTCTAAGGCAGAGGAATGGACAGGATGACCCTTCCAGGCCTGTGCTGCTTCTGAGTTGAGGTGAGGCAGAGGCAGAGGAGCCAGGGGGAGAGGGGTAAGTGTGGGTCTGTCAGAGTAATTTGAGGGGCTCACAAGAAGTGGAGTAACTTGGAATCAGGCAGATATGCACTTGCATACAACTCTGCTGCTTATGAACCTCTGCCTGGGAACATGCCCCTTTTTGCCACACCTCAGTTTCCCCACCTGTGAAATGGGGATAACAATAGCAATAACTGACAATAACTCCCCAGACCCAAGGCTGACAGCTGAGAAGATAAAACAGGATAACAAATAGAAAAATACCCTGCATGCTGTAAAGAGCCATTGTCATGAGGGATGACATCCTTAGCAGGAGAGACAGTAATAAAACCTCAGAAAGAACTTCCTCACAGCTGTGCAATGGAAACTAACAGGGCAAAAAGAGAGTGAAGACAAACGGGCCTAGGTGGAACCCCCAAAACTTCACCAACGATCTCCTCTCCCCATGCAGGGTGCTCCTCCCCATATTCAGACTAGATCCCTCCCCACCTGCCCATCACCTTGCTGCCCAAGGCTGCCAGCCTGTCCCCTGTCTTTCCCAGCCCAGAACTATATCCAACTTGTGTTTATTGCCAATGCAACAGAAATTATTTCAACCTCCTCATCCAGCTTGGCAAAACTGCCTGGGTTGTGTAGGAGAGGCTGGAGCTAGAGGAGAAAAGACTGAGAACTGGGGTGCCCCAGCAGGGATGGCCCCCTCCCCAGAATATTCATCACAATAGCAGCAGTCTAGAAGGCAGTCAGCTTACTGGGGGGACTTCCCCATAATGCCCCATGGCAGGAAGGAAAGGCTGAAGGCCTAGGGGTCCTCACTGAGACCTTGGCTACCTTCCCTCTTACTTAAAGAGCTGCATTCAGAAGAGGCCGGGAGAGGCCCTGACTACCAGCCAGGATCAACCCTGTGGAAATTAAGATCTTTTGAGCCTCCCCAATCCACCCTTCATTTCCTGATGCTTTTATTAGGTTAGTTTGTCCAGCAGAATCCTCCCACCCCACTAGACCTTGAGGTCCTCTCCTCTTCCTCCATGTAAGTAACTGAACTTAACCCATACTCAGAAGGATGGAGGCAGGGGGAGGCTGAGGATGACCTTGAGAATCAGGGTTCACCTGGGGCAGGAGGGAGAGGAGGGCCTCCAAGCCCACTGGCTGAGGGCGATGGTGGGGTGGCCACAGTCCACCTTGCTGGCCAGGGGGCAGCTACTGACCACATCAAGCAGTCCTCCTCTCAAATCAGTCCAGTGGGTGGAATCACACAGCCTTTTCAGGCTGTGAAGGAGGCCTTTCAAAACCAGCGGTGAGGTTCCAAGAAACGCCCCGGGGATGGGCTGTGTCAACATGCCCCACGTCTCCGGCCAGCCCTCCGTTCAGCCTCCAGGCTGCCAGGCTGCTTCCCACAGCAGGGCTGCCCAAAGGCCTTGGCTGGGAGGCAGTGCGGGTCCCAGGATGGAGCCTGGGCTCTGGAGCTATCAGAACTTGGGCAAGTCGCTTCACCTATCTGACCTGTAAAATGAGCCCAATAGTATCTGCCTCGTGGGGCTGTAGGGAGAAGTAAGAGATGATGTACAGTGTCTCCCTTCATGTCTGACACAGAGTAGGCGCGCGATAAACTCACTCAACAGACATTCGTTGAATACCTACTATATGCCAGGCCCTCCATTCTATGCCCAGGGGATCCAGCAGTGAACAAAAGTCCTAAGTGACCCTTGTGGAGCTTACAGTCCAGGGGGATGGTCAGCTCAATAGGCAGATAAACACACAAGGTCAGGGAGGACAATTGGCCAGGGAAGGCCTCCTTGAGGACCTCGCTGACATGAGGGACAAGCCTGCTTGAGGGTCCTCAACTGTGGCTGCTCTCTGGAATCACCTAGGTTGCTTTGAAAATTATGCTGGGGGCCCCTCCCCAGAGACTCTGACCAGGTTGATCTGGGGTGAGGCCTGAGCACTGGGACTTTTCAATTCGGCCCAGGTGATTCTGATGGGCAGCCAAGGCTGAGAAGCTCTCGCCCTGCAGTTTTCCCAAGTGCCTGGTCACGTGAGCATCACCTGGCAGCTTGGCAGGCATCCTGGGCTGGCCTCCAACCCCAGAGGTTGGGATTCAGGGGCTGGGGCGAGGCTCGGCATCCGCCTTTTTAACAAGCACCCAGGTGACTGTGAAGAGCCGACAGGCCTAGAGATGTGCCTAGAAGAGTAAGTTCCAGCTCAGAGCTTGGCACTCAGAGCACTTCATGTCCTGTCCAGGGTCACACCCACACTGAACCACCTGCTGCTTTGGACCAGCTGGATCCACCTCTTTGACCTCAGCCTGGGAAGCCCCACCTTCCTTTCTCAGCCAGTCAAGTTCTGTGCGTGCTCCTAGGCTTACCAGGGTGCCTGAAGGTCCCCACCGCTGTGGGCTTGGGCTCTGTTTCCCCACCACCCTCATTCTGTTCCATGTCCCTGCGTCATGTCCAGCCAGACCCTGGGCTTCTGGGGGGCGGGGCTGGCTCTTCCAACCACGTGGCACCAAGCCTGGCACCCCACAGGTATGACTCGTCTAGTTGAAGGAATACCAAATCTACCCCAGCCTCTGCTGGGCACAGCTGCTCCCACAACTGGGCCAAAGGTGGCAGGGTTGTGACCTGCTCCTGGAGATCCCTGCTCCGCCCTCTTCTCCTGTCCTGGATCTTTGCTCCCAGGACTCCTCCCATGGAGTCTGATTTCTCTCCCTCCCTGCATTCTTAGCCCTGCCCTAGGAGCCAGGCCCTGGGGTGGGAGATGTTGCACAGTTATGTTCCCTGAGGCAGAGGTGCTCCAGAACCCCCTTCTATCCCTGCTGAAGAATTAGGTTTCCCCCACCCCCACCCTGCCACCACCCCTTGCTTCAGCTGCCTGGCTTAAGGGGTGCTCACCCCTTCCTTTAGGGAAGCAGCATAGCATAGCTATATCCCACAATGGGTTCAAATCCTACCTCTGCCACTTCCCAACTGTGTGACCTGGGCCACCTCTGTGCCACAGTTTCCCCATCTGTAAGATAAGGGTAAACAATACCTCTCTTAGAGGGTTGTTATGGGGATTAAATGAGTCAATATTTGTACAGTGTTTAGCAAACAGGTACTTGGTAATCACTATACGTGTTTGTTAAATAATGTTTAAAAATATATGATTCTAGGAAGATGATGCTTTAGTCAATCAAAAAAATGGGTCCTGACGATGTGCTAGGTCTGGGAGGCTGGGATTAAGAGTCCGCTTATCAGGCGAGGAGACTGAGGGCCAAGGAAAGGAAGTGACTTGCCCCAGGTGACACCCAGATCTTTAAGCTTTCTCTCTTCAAGCACCCCAAGGCCCACCTCCCTCACTCCTTGGGCGCCTGGCCTGGCCTAGGTGAGCTCCATGCCCTGTACTGACAGAGGGCCCTTTGTATTTCTCCCCAGGGTCACACCCAGAGCTCAGAGCCATGGGCCAGACAAGTGCCTTGTGTCTGGGTCTGCTTCACCGCCAGGTCTGTGGTCGCCCTGGCTGCTCCAGCCACGTGCTCTGGGTGGGTGGATCTGAGGACCACCCCACCATCTCTCCAAGTTCCCCACCCCAAACTCAGCAGGGCATCCCTGCCCCTCCCTCGCCAAATTCAGCCAGGAGACAGACTGAGAGGGAGCCCCAAGGAAAATACCCTAGTTCTTGGTCTCCACCTTGTGTAAACTTCAAGTGGCCAGATTCTGGGGTGCCTGGGGCCTCAGAGGAAGGGAGGGGCAGGAGCTGAGGGTATAGGGAGTGACATGGAGGTGGGGAAGGCTGTGCTGGGATCTGAGGAGTGGGATGGGATTACCCTACTTTCCACCTCCCTAATCTTCGGTCTCTTCACCTCTTTACCACCTGGATTGGCACAACAGCCTCCTCACCAGCCTCCCTGCCTTCACTTTTCCATGCCCTCCCACTCTCTATTCTTTTCACAGCTAGAGGAGCCTTTTTATTTTTATTTTTATTTTTAATTTTTATTTTTTTGAGGAGCCTTTTAAAAAGGCAAATCTGATCTTGTCACTCTCCTGCCTAAAACCTCCAAAGGCTTCTCCTTCACTTTAGGATAATCCTTCCCAAGCCTGGAAGATCTGGCCCCTACCCACCTCCCCAAAAACCTCTGTCCTCTGAAACCCATGATCCCACCCACAGATTAGCTAAGATATAAATGCAACTCTCCACCTAAGACTATGGCTGGTAGAATAACACTGGTAACAGCTAGAACCAGATACAAGAAAACTCGTTATTGACTAAAATGGACCCAAGTAACCAATCTTGACCACAAATCTAAATCTTCCAAAATTATAGGGGTTTACTCAGTCAATCACACAATGGCAGAGACTAGATCATTGTCAAATTGATCAGTGAATCAAATCTCGGCAGCAAAATCTATACGGAATTGATACTGGTGAAAATAATGTTAGAAAAATTAAAATAGAAATGGAGGGGGGGGAAAATTGTTTAATGGTACCATAGAGGAAAAAAACTGAAAAAAAAAAAACAACTGACCAAGGAATTAAGTTGGATGAACAGAGTTCCAACTGGAAAACACTTTCTAAAAAAGTCTTCAGTGTTGGTATGTTTTGGTTGAAAATGTTTGCATTCAAAATATCCTTGGGGTCAGAATGTCCAGGTCAAAAGATCCTGTGCCCCTTGGATCCGTTTTTGTACCACTCCCTGCCTTGCTTCTGATACTCTGGCCACACTGGGCTCTTTCTCTCCCTGGAGCACAGCAAGCTCTCCCTCACCTTGGAGGTTCTCAAAGCCTGTCCTCTCTGCCTGCAGCATTCTTTTCCTCCTGGTCCCTCACGGTTGATGCTGAAATACTGCGAGACGCCCTCCCTCCTTGCCCTCCTTAAGGTAGATTTCCTCCTGCCTCTTCCTGTGCTCTTTAATCCTCCCTGTCTTTTTCCTCCTTGAATTCCCAGGGAAGGGCCTAGCAAATATAACACATAGTAGATGCTCAATAAATATGTGTTGAATGAATGAATAAATCAGTGTCACTGGGGTGAGAGGGTGGGGCAATGGGTTAGGACTTATGAGGGCCCCTGGGAGAGGAACAAGACAGGGCAGAGACACAGTTTTCCACCTCTATCCTCCCTTACTCATAACACCAAGTTCAAGAGAAGCCCATTCAGCAGAAAAGAGGAGACAGTACCAGTCCTGCTTCATTTCTACCCCTTGCCCAGTTTCCCAAGGTCCAAGCCCATGTGCCAATTGGCTACCTGCACATTCCCCCCACCAAGCTGGGCTGCATGACCTCCCCCCCACATAGGCCTGGCTCCCACATTTGATTGCTGGCCAGGCTATTTGGGGAAACTTCCTGATCCCCACTCTGGCCTCTCTGCCCCCACATCTCATCCTCCAGCCCCGGAATAGCTGTCCCCAACCTCAACCTAGGGACAGCCGCGTTCCCAATTAGCACCCAGATGGTTGAAACCCTCTCTAAAAGCTTCTCATGTCCCTCTCCCCTCAGGAAGCTGCTAACTAGGACAGCAGATCTCAGAATGAGGTCACCAGAATGCTACCTGCTCCGACACCCCCTTCCCAGCCAGAGACATGGTGGGGACCAGGAATCTTCATCACAGCCCGTGAAGATGGAGGAGACATGGGTGAGGGTGAGACGCAGGGAGAGCTGAGAACTGGTTGCAGTCTGGCTCCTTTTTTGCCCATAGAGCAGCTCTAGGGGATGAGGAGTCCGGGGCTCGAGTCCAATTCTGCCTGGATGGGGATTTCATTATCTCTCCAGGTGCTCAGAGGGCAGGAGGCAGTAGTTCTGTACACAGGACAGTACCACACAAAATCCAGGGCTAGGGGCTCGGGGTATAGCTCAGTGGCAGAGTATGTGCTTGGTGTGCATGAGGTCCTGAGTTCAACCCATTAAGGGGGAAAAAAATAAAAATAAATTTTTAAACCTAAAATTCAGGTATAGAAAGATCCTAGGGGTCCCAGGGAGATCAATCTTGGGAGGGGTCCCAAACCCATCAGAGAATTATTCCCTGAAGTCTTATTCCATTGCCTGTGAGGGTGGGCAGGTGGGCAGACTTCTCCCACAACCCATGTGTTCCCACTTTGGGAACCCCCAGAGAACCCAGGGGGTCCAGTTCCCAAAATCTTCTCAGGGTATTTCCCCCACCCAGGTGAGGAATGGGGTAGGGTGAAGGGGTGCAGCTCATAGCTCCCTACCCTGCCTGTCCAATGGGAGAGGGTCGCTGGCATCAGATGTAGGAATCAACAGACCTGAGGTCAGGAGTGTAGAGAGAAGTCTGGGGCCTGGAAATGTAAGAGAGGCATGGTGGGGCAGGGGTGGCTGGGAAGGGCAGTGAGGGCAGTGGGAGCAGAGAAGGGCCTTGCCTGGGCATCTGAAGTGGGGGGAAACATACCTATGGAGTCAGTCCTCACCCCACCCAGCGAAACCTTAGTCAAATAAACAAACAGCCAACACAGCCGCTCCTGTACAAGAAGCCATGGCAGTGAGGGGAGGCCCCAGAAGTGCAGAGGCCCGGGGGAGAGAGCAGGGACGCTGTTTGAACAGGTCCTGCGGCCCATGGGCAGTTGGCGGAAATGTTTGGAACAGGGAGGGAAGCACAGTGGCAGTTTGGACCAGGAAGCTGGAGCTGGGGTGAGTGTGTTGAACTTGGCAGCTTCGATGAAAAAGAAAAGTGTCCAATCAGCCCCGCTCTGGTCAATGCCTCTTGTGAGGTAGACTCCTAGTCCGCAACAACTTTCCCTGAACTCAAGGTCACACACAAGGGGCTCTCTGCCTCTTTACTCTGAAGCCCCGGCCCTGCTTCCATATCTGTCCTCCTGGGCCTTGTCATGGAAGAAGACTGAGTGTTTCAGTCTGGAGCCAAAGCCCCCAGATTCTCAAGTTCTCAGTGTAGAAGCTGGGGCGGGTGGACCAGCATCCATCCTCTCCAGAACCCAATATTCCTCCTCCAACCTGGCAGTGGAGGGGCCAGAAGTGATGACAGTGCCTGGAGATGCTCTGTCACCTTCTTCTGCACACTTAGGGACATTTGGCTGCCCTGTTCCCTGGGACGCCTCACAAGAGTAAGACAGAGGTTGGAGAGACACACACTCAGAGGCAGAGATGGAGAGCAGTAAAGACGGAAACACAGGCACAGAAAGATGAACGAGTGAGACGCCACACTATCAGAGACACAGACTGAGTGAGGAAATGTGTGTATGTGACAGAGACTGAGACTGGAGGGCAGAGACACACACAGAAAAAGACAGAGAGACTGAGAGAAAGACAGAGACAGAGACAGATACACAGAGAAAGAAGAAGAGGAATAAAGGACAAGAGAAAGACACAGAAAAAGAGAGATGGAAAATGTCAGGCATGGGAGTAGGGGAATGGCTGAGCAGAGAGCACATGGGACACAAGGACAGACACACTTACAGGCTGAGAGGCAGAAAGAGGCTCCCAGAACTACACAGGGACCTGGAGACTCTCCCTCCGACCCGTGGGGGAGCAGAGGGGCCGAACGCCGAGCCCGGAGGGGTGTGTGGGGAGCCCCAGGAGAGCAGCGCTGTTGCCTCCTGTCCCCACTGCCGAACCCCTGCAGGCATCTGGCCCCCCGCCACCCACAAGCAAGCCAAGCTTTGGCCACTGGAACTGGTGGGTCACCCAAGGTGAATGAAAAGTCACTTAGAGGGGAGAGAGAATGTGAACCACAGTGAAGGCAAAGGGTGTGGCAGAGCGCATGCGCATGCGTCAGGCTGGGTCCACCGGGGAAGCCGGACCTGGATCGCACTGGAAGCCATGAACAGAGGTGCACAACTGTGTACAGCAACGTCTGTGAGTTAGTGTAGCTGGGCATGCTGGCCTGGGTGTGAGTGTCTGGGTGTGAGTATGTGTGTCCAGTTCCATCCAGCACCTCACAGCGCTAATGAGGCCAAGCCAGTAGGTTTGATTCTCAAGCAGCCCCATCAGAAGTCAGTGAGTCAGAGAGGGACACAAAAAGGCCACGTGTCTCCTCTTCTGAACAGACGGTGTGTCCAGGTGCCACGGGGCACTCAACTCCAGTCAGAACCAATGTGCTATTCATTCCCGCCAGGAATGAATCCCACCGTGGCCTAGCCAGCTGGCCCCCACACTCTTCCTCATCCAAAGCCCAAGATCCAAACTTACGGTAGGCCCCACATTACAGATACTGGCACTCTTCCTGGCTGCAGGCACAGCTCCCTCTGAGAAGAGCAGCTGGAGAAATGGTGGGGTCCAGCGCTGATCTTCCCCCAGTCTAACTTCCATCCCTCTTGCTGCTGCAGCCTCATCCAACTCCCCCCCTGCCCCTTAGGTCCAGTGAGTGCCCATACCCTCCCCACACTCAGGAGATAAGCAACCTCTCTCCCACTCATCCTTTCCCTCTTAAGCATCACAGGACATTTTTTAAATGTCCCAATTTGAGCTCGGAGAATGAGGTCAGCAAGTCCATGGGGGGACTGCTTGTCAGTGACAGCTGACAGTCTTCATTTCACCTTGAAACTCCTTCTTGGTCCAAGTGGCTGTGTCCTAAGCTCCGTTTTACAGGGGTGCTACTATATTGGGGGACAGAGAGAGCAGGAAGGGAATTTACCAAATAGCAGCTTTGGTAACAGATGCTACCAGGCAGATGCATTTGCAGGGCCTGGAGCAGGAGGACAAATAGGGCCCATCTACCCATGTCTAAATATTTAAAAGTTATACATCAAGCTAATAAACTGTTAATGAAAATATGTTCTAACCTCCCACTTTGACCAGTACACTTTCATCATGACCTGGAAGACCAGTTTCCAATTTAGAGTTCTCTGACTCCTGGGAGTTTTACAGGAGAACAACTCGGTATAGAGAGAGACAGCTCCATGCCCACCCTGGCCCCGGGCAGCAGCCCCCTTCCTCCTGCCAGCTCCTTTTGCCCTGCAAGGGACTCATGCATGGAGGTGGACACCCAGCCTCATCTCACATCCTGCTTCCATCTTCATGCCCTGCAAACAGCTCCCCTTAGCCATCTTCAGATGTCCTTCAGGTCTAGGGCTGACAAACTAGTGTTATGACCTGCTCTGAGGAGAACAGGCCCAGGGAAGGGGCCGACATGGGCAGGGAGCAAAAGAGCGACCTTCCAGGCAGGGACCTCTGGAGTCACAGGTACGGGAAATGTGGTCTTGAAGGGGATGCCCAGGCTCATTCCCTTGGCCCTGCTGACTCCTCCTCACCCCACAGGGAGAGGGATGGCCAGAGGAGGGCTAGAGCAGAGCCCTTGAAAGCACCCAGCTAGGGCACAGGCACCCCCTCCCTTGCCCAGGTTTAAGGGTACTTACTAGATCCAGCAGCCTCCAGAGCTCGGGCCAGGGACTGAAGCTGTCTTTCCATTGGAGGGCAGCTGGGACAATTCCTAAACGGGACTTTCAGTCACTTGTATTATTTATCTTCCTGGAAAAATTGAGTGCGGCTTGATCTCAACTTGTGGATTTCTGAACATGGAGAGGGCCAGGAGGTGATGACAACGGGTCCTTTTTTTTTTTTTTTTGGTTGAGTCTCTAAGCCAGTTTGTTTTCCTGAGGCATAGCCCTCCCCAAGTGGGCTCCTGCTGCCACTGGTCACTGCCCTGCTGGGACCCCTCTCCTCACCCTGGAGACAAAAAACAGGGTGACTAAGAGAGAAGGTCCAGTTGAGATCCAGGGACCAGCAGGGCTGGGTGGGTGGGGGTGTGGTGGTGGTTAAGGGCACTGCTCTCTCTGGCCAAGTTTAAAAAAGAACTTTCAACCCCACCCCTCCCCTCCACAGATCGGCTTTGCTGTCCTACACATGAGGGGACACTTGTTGAGCCCTTACCAGGTGCCAGGCACCATGCTAAGCGCTCTGTGTGCATATTCTTATTTAATCCTTGCAGCCACCCTATGAGGTGGGTTCTATTTTACCCCCATTTTACAGGTGGAGAAGCAAACTCAGAGATGAAGTCACTCGCCCAGGGTCACACAGTAAATAGAGGTGAGAGACCCTAAGTCTGACTGACTCCCAAGCCCCTACTCTTTCCACTATAGCATATTGCCTCCCAGGAGCAAGAAGCTGGCACAGAAGCAGGAGGAATGAAGGTCAGATACAAGAAAGAACTTCCTGATAATGATGGTGTCTGAGGTGGGAAGAGACCATGGAATGGGGAAACTAGACCCATCCAGGAAACCCTCCCACCTGAGTTGGATGTATGTCTGTCTGCGGGCTCGTGGTGATCTCTAGAAAGTCCGTGGGATCCTGGCTGGATCCAGATGGTAGCATCCTGACCTCCATGCATTCTACAATCTGGGGTCCTCTGCTCTATCCCAACCCAGCACCACAGCCCAAAGTCTGACTCTCCTTTATGGCTCAGAGTTCTGAGCTGTCATATCTGAGCTGTCAGCCCAGGACCTCCTCTCCCAAAAAGTCTTCCTTGAGGTCCTAGGAGGCAGGACCGCTTTCCTACAGCCTAAATCCCAACACAGAGAGTGCAAATGCACCCCACATCTACAATAAGCCCACTTCTGTGATCACCTCCCCCATCTGGCTGTGGGACATAGACACAGAAAAGATCTACTCAGTCCCTAGGCTCTCTGGGTTCCCCAGTCCATCTGGACCAGCCCCTGCTCCCTTATCCCCCTCACTTCCCCACATCTGTATCCAGGGTGTAAGACAATGATGCAGGTGCCCTGGGGTGCACCAGAAAACCCAAGCTCCAGCTCAGCTATGCAGTGGCTCTTACCTCATTTCCCCAAAAAACAGAAGTCGTTTGGGCCACTCCATCACCCCCTAAAGGGTCGGGGGGGTGGGTGTAGGGTGCTGCACTGGATAAAGCACGGGGCACGCTGAGTCAGTGAGGTTCCTTACCAGGAGCCCTGCTGTCACAACTTGCTGTCCTCCAGAAATTTGCGAGCCTAAGGCCCGGCTCTGCCCTTTCCCATCCCTCGGATCCCGCCCCGGCTCCAAGTATAGCCAGCTGAGACCCACTAAACTTCTCCAGAGTTTAGTTCCACCCGCCACCTAGATGCCCAGCGTGCGTGGAGCCAAAAGGGATGTCCTCACTGCCCCTTGGGGTTCCCTAGTTTTGAGACTAGGGCACAGGACAGGTGGAGTGGGCTGCCTTGTTCTCTCGCGCTGCCCTCGAGGTCCTCAGCGTGGACCAGCCCGCGTCGCTGACTTACCTGCGGGGCAGAGACGAGCCCGCCGCGGCCACCTGCTCTCACCGCGCTCCGGAGTGCAGCGGCTTCGCGCTTGCAGAGGAGGGGGCGGGGCCAGGGACAGGGGCGGGGCCTGGGGGAGCCGCGGCCGAGCGCCTCCTTGAGTCTCAGCCGGTGGGGTGGGAAGGCTTATTCAGGTGGGCAGAAAGTGGAGGAGCATCCGGGCCACTAGGGAGGCTCTGGAACTCTGGCTTTTCTGAGGACTGGGAGTTAGGATGCCTGGGTCCTGAGGACCTCATAAAGGGCACTCCTTCAGGCAGCCTTGCCAAGGTGCCCTGGCGGCATCGGCTCCATGTGAAGACTCCCTCATATGAAGAAGCAAGCCCGGGAACCCCTCCTCGCCTGCGTTCCCCCTTCCATCTGAGCTCAAGAAAGCTCTCTCAGCTTGGCAATATGGGTGTGAGATAGGACACCTCCTCTAAAGCTAGGGTCCCCCATTCAAAGGTCAGCATTGTAAGGGCTCAGGCCCCTGAGAAGACCATTAGGTGCCCAGGACATCTTTATCCTCAGTCCATCTCTCTCCCAGCAGCATAGCAACCCCCCCCCCCCAACTCCCAATGCCAGCTCAGGTCCCTCAGCTGTCACTGTTTAGCCCTGGAATGATAGGAGTCCGGACTTCGTGCTTCCAGCCACATTCAAGGCCATTGAGCTTAACACCCCTGGGCCCCTGCCCTCCTCTCTCTGCCCCTAGTCGCTAATTTTATTGACCTGTAAAAGGCATGTTGCTGGCAGGGGACATAACAACTGAAAGTGAAGTGGGGAGCAGATGGGCAGAAGAAGGGGCCCCCGGAGGCAGAGATCGAACAGGAGGGAGGAGAAGGGTGATTTCTGGAGCCAGGGCCAAGGAACACTGGAGATTAGCAGGAAAAGAGGCCCTAGGAAGGAGGGGTGCACTGCCTGGGGGAGTAGAGGTCATAAAGACTACAAATGGAATTTCAGCCCTCAATCAGACAAGAGGCCGACTGAAGAAAAATGCTGGGAGAAGGGAGCCTGCATCATTTCCTGTCTACCCTTAGGCAGGACCAGGGGTATAGCTGGAGGGAAGGAAGTTAGATGGCAGGAAGGACTGCCATCCTGCTCTCAAATCTCTGCCCTAGCCCCCTCCCTTCCTCTTGAAGGTGACTCCTGCCTGCTGGGCCTCTTACCACAGAAATAGCCCTTTCCCTGAAGAATCAACCTAGATCTTGCCTTTCTTTTTCTTCCTTTCTTGTTAAAATGAGAACAGAAAATTTAGGCCTTTACAACTTTTCCCACCCCCATGCCTCCCTAAGCCCCATCCCTCAAATCCTGGATCTCAGCCTCTCTCCAGCCCAGGGAAGACAACCTGGAGGTTAGGAAAGGATGGAGAGGGGGCACTGGGGTTGGAGCCTATTATGGGGTGGAGGCAGCAGGAAAGCCTCACGTTCTTGATGGCTCTCAAATTTAGACTTTTTGATGCTCTCTCCAAATAAAAGTTACATGATAGCCTCAAGAGGGTGTTTGAAATTTAAAAAAACCTTTAATCATTAGAATTATAGCACAAAGCAGATCAGTGGATGGGGAAGGGGAGGAGGGAGGATTACACCGGGAACTTTTGAGGGTGATGGCGATGTTCATTATCTTGATTGTGGAGGACCAGACATACATTAACTGTATCAAATTGCACTATGAATACATACAGTTTATGTCAATTATGCCTCAACAAATCTGCTTTTAAAACATCACACATTTTCTATACCAATTTTCCACTTCTTTATCTCTAATTTATGAGGCGTCTCAAAAAAAAAAAAAGAAAGAAAGAAAGAAGTCGCCTTGACAGGGAATGAATTAAGGCCAAAGGAAACTGTGGTGATTCGTAGTACAGCGTGGCCATTCTCCTGCCTCAGTTTCCCCTGCCTGCTGACTCCATCCAGTGCACATGAAGGTGTCTGTGCCGATGTGAGCGGGGTCTGAGGATGAGTTGCATGTGGCTTTCCAGCTGCTTCCACAGTGTGGGAGTCCAAGCCAGCCTGGGTGCCTGATGTTCCTCTGCTACTGGTCAGCCAGGATCCGGACCTGGGAGCTGTTTGACTCTGAAGGGAGGGAGGGACTGGACCCAGGCTTTGCCCAGGAGAAAGCCTGCTGCTGTGGATTCGCCTGCCCCCTACAGGCTGAGTCGGGCACTGCAGTGACAAGGTGGTCAGTCCAGGGAGAGGTCCCCCAGCTTCTTTGCACAGTGCTGCACGTAGTCGAATTCAGGCACGGAGAAGGGCACAAGGGACCATTTCTTGACCTGGACCCGCCCTTGTGGTGTCTCCAGCAGCATGCTACGGACTTTGAGGACTGGCAGCTTCACTGACTTGTAGATCATCTGCAGACCCCAGTTCTGGGGTGGGACAGAGACAGCTGAGTTTGTGTCTCTGTCCTCAGACTGGGCTTCTCTCAAGTTGGGGTCCATGAATGCTGGGCTTTGTCTCCCACCACAGCCTGAGGGTTATCTCCCTTATCACACTGTGGGCTCCCTAAGGCAGGGGTGGAACTCCTCTTCTCAGACTGGGGTCTCCTGGGGCAAGGCTGCCTCCCCCATCCCAGTGACGGCACCCGGATGGCAGAGGCTGGGCCTCCTCTCTCAGACTGAGGACCTCTCAAGACTGGAGCTAAGGGCCATGGCCCCAGCACTTACCTCCCCACAGTTCCTGCAGCTAATGGTACCCCCAGGCCTCCAGTCTTTGAAAACTCTGTTGATGACCACAGGCTTCTGGGAGATGTTGTAGTAGATCCTGGAGAAGAATGGGAGTGGCCACAGTCCTCATGGACCCCACCCCTCCCAGCCCCAGATCTCATGCTCTCTTGCTTGCTGAGCTTCTACCTGGGGCTTAGACCTTTCTGCCTGTCAAGAGGCACAGAGACTTCCCAGGACCAGGAAATCCAATCTTCCTTACCCTCTGCCTGTGCTGCCTCCATGGCACCCACTTCTGCCCAAGTTCAAGCCTCAGCATTACCCACCTGGATGATTTCAACAGTTTCCCAATGGCTCTCCCCTGCCCCATCCTTCCATCCCATCCATCCTTACTTCCAACCCACATCATCCCTCCACCAACTGCCAGAGCGATCCCCTTTAAAATGTAAATCTGATCCTGACATTCCCTTGCACAAAATCCATCCAAGACTCCTCATTGCCTGCAGGATAAAGGCTAAACTTTCAGGCCTGACTTTCAAGGTCCTCCATCCGCTAGTCTGTCTTTCCTCAGAATCTCATCCTTCACCATCCCTTCCACTTAAGCCAACCAGATTACTCCGGCTGCATCGTCCCTGCCTCTACTTATCCCACATTCCAAACCAATCCATCTTTCAAAACCTACTTGAAATGCTCCCTCCTCAAATGAGAGAACCTGTGTGAGGATCCTTGGCACAGTGGCCTGGCACACAGTAGGTGCCTAATAAATACTGAATGAATGGATGGATGGAAGAGGGCAGAGGACAACTAGCCCTTCTTGACATCTTCAAAGTAGGAAAGACCAGGGGCCAGTCTGTGGAGCCAGCATTTGGCGTCCTGAATATCAGCTCTTGCTCCACCACCTAGTGGCTGTGGGAGCCTGGGCAAGTCACTTAGCCTCTCTGAGCCTATTTCCTCCCTTGTAAAATGAGGTGATGATAAAACCTGTCTAATTAGACTATTGTGAAAATGCACACTTGGTACCTGTTAAAATGCTCTTTAACCTCCCAAACCTTCAAAGCACTGTCTGAATGGAAGACATTCTCAATCCCCCATCATACCCCTCCCTCCCATCCTGACAGCCCCTTCCACAGGTCTCACGAGAAGTTGGGGTTCACGTTGACATGGTGGGCACCCTCCACTTTTCGCAGGTCACTCCCATAGCCCACGACCACCATGCAGTTGATGCAGAGGAGCTGCACGTGCTCCGCCAGGAACTTCCGCCGCCGACTCTCCCGCTGGACTGCCTGGGCTGCCCGCTTGACCAAGGCTGCCCGCTGCAGATCCCGGATCTGGGGTGGGATGGGACACTTAGCGTGGCTGGGGCCCGAGAGACCTGACCCTAGGAATGCTCGCAGGGGGACAAAGGGCACCCAGAAGTGACTTTCCTCTACCATCCCTGGAGTTTTTAGAAGCTCTGTGGAAAAAGATGATATGGGGGTGGGGGCAACTGTGTGAGGGAGGCAAGCTTTCTTGCTGAATCTTTACTCCCTCTTTGAAGGGTTTCGTGCAAAGCAGCTTCTTTGAATATAACATGAGGCATCATTAATAATGATGCTGGGACAACAGAAGTAAACAGGGACCATCCTGGACGAGGCTGGATGATGGTGACCCTGCCTCAGGGGAACAGATTTAAGACCTGGTTCTGGGCTCATTTTGTGAATGTCTTTGTTTCCCCCCGACCTGGTTCCAGAAGGGCTATAAGGCTGTTCTCACAGATATACAAAGTATCCGGTGATGAGGATAAATTAAAAGCCCTGGACAACACTTACTCCCAAGGCATTTTGTAGGACAGCCATTGCCTGCCCTGGCAGATCCACCCCTGGCCTCTACCCTTCTCTCCATTCAAACCTTCCCCAAGTGGGCCAGATAAGCCCCCAGAGGAAGGGGGACCTGGGGCGTTTACGTGTGTGCAGTCAGAGACCCTCCAGGCAGAGCACTCTCAGCCCGCTTCCCCACAGGGCACACGGGTTGCCCACAGACCTTGGCCTCGTACTCGGCCTGGTCCATCTCCTGAATGGCAGCCACTGCCCGTTCCATCAGAGTCTCCAGCGCCTCGTTGGTCAGCTCCCGCCGCAGCTCCCGACTGCCTTGGGCTGCCACAAATGAGTATACACTTTGGCTGGCCCGGGCACGGCCCCTTGCCTGGGAAGGGAGAAGAGGGAGAGGCCTGACCAGGGCTGAGGTCCCACACAACATCTTTGAGGGCTGTTTTGGAGAGGGATACTTTGGGTACCTGGACCATGGAGATCTCATTGGTCAGGAGCCCATAGCGCACCACCACATTGCACCGGGGGATGTCCAGTCCCTCCTCTGCCACACTTGTGGCCACCAGAAGGTTCAGGGTACCAGTCCGAAACTTGTGGATCACGTCCAGCTGGTCCCTCTGAGGTAGGGGAAGAGAAAGAGGATGGTAAATGAGGTGGGTTCAGGCCTACCTTTCTGCCAGCCCAGCCTCTCCTGGTTCAGTCCTTTTACTCACAATCTTGGCCCTTTTCCCTAGGAAACTTGAGTCCCCATTTCCATCTCCAAGTACTCCTAGGACCTTTTTCATCTTCCCAGGTGACCATCTAACCCATGTCTCCCTTAGGGACCTCTAAGGGTCCCCCCCCCCCTACTCTAGGAGCTCTCAGGACCCATTCTTCTCCTGCAAGGACCCCAGACCCTGATACTCTGTCCTGAGGACATCACTCACCTCTTTCCCTGCAGACTCCCAAGCTTCTGCCTCTCTTCCCCCAGAGACCCCCCAGACTGGGAGGACCTTCAGCACTGGGGATCTCAGTGTTACCTCTCTCCCCCAGCTCTCTGCCTGGAGATAATCAGTCCCTCAACTCTCTGTGCTGAAGACTCTGTCCACTCCCATTCTCCCCTAGGGACCTCCCCCACCCTCAGCTCCTTTCCCCAAAGCCCACACCTGGGTCATCTGGGTCATCTGAGTGCTCTGGCTGTTGTTCCCAGCCCCAATCAACAGCTGGGCCCTGATGTCCACTGTCTGCAGGCCCGGCTGCTGCTGGAGCCAGAGCAGGAGGGAGTGAGCGCTCTGGCGGGTTCGGGTGAAGATGATGCCCCGAGGGCTGTCAGGGCTCCTGAATTGCTTCTGCAGGATCTGTTCCAGCGCCTCCAGTTTCGGGTTTTCTGGGCCACGAACTGCCAGGCGGGTCAGCTGATTCTTGTGGTCTGCCAGAAAAGCCCAAAACAGAGGCAGAGGACACAGGCGTGGAGGTGGGCAAGGCATGGGCTTGGGGTGGGGGTGGGAGGGACTCACAGAGATCAGATTACAGGAGTCCTAGGAATTAGGATGATACCTCTCCTGCCTAATTCCCCCTGAACAGCACCAAAAGCACATTTCAGGACACCCTCTGCCCACCTAGCCTGAAGGCTGGACAGCCTTACACCAGGGACCCACAGTGTAGCATCCTTTACTCACATACCTTACCCAGCATCCCTCTTCAACCCAGCTACCAGGATGACCATGAACCTTTTCGGGCCAATCTTTGCTACCTGGGACTGACTCAACCTCAGGCCTCTTCAGAAAGATCATTGATCCCCAGCCTGTCCTGAGGCCTCTAGCCTTACATTTCACTCTCTGACCACCTCACTTTCCCAGTTTAAAAGTACCACACATCCCAAAATTTCAAGGACAGTCCCAATTAAATTGTTTAAATTTTTTGTTTGTTTGTTTGTTTGTTTTTTTTTGGAGGGGGCAATTAGGTTTATTTGTGTATTTATTTTTAGAGGAGGTACTGGGGATTGAACCCAGGACCTCGTGCATGCCAAGCATGCACTCTGTCACTTGAGCTATACCCTCCCCTCTGGTTTTTAAAATTTTTGTCAGAAACATTCTTTTTTTTTTTTTTAACTTAGTTTACATCTAGTTTAGAATTAGTTTTACATCTATGCAAAACTTCATAAATGAAGGCATATATCTTTTGTCATATCCACAGCCTTGACTTCTATTAGAAAATTAGGGCTCCGGTACCCTTGTTGGCACCTTTGGCACTCACGTGGGAGCCTGTAACCTGGCTGGCTCCTGACCTCTAGTTCAGTTGCGAGCCTCACCATCAAACAGCGCCAGCAGCCAGCGCTCGGCATGCAGGATCTGGGTCTTAGTGGCGCGCTCCCTGTCGTAGAAATCTCGCAGCGTGGCCAGTGCATCCACCGCGCGGACTGTGTCGTGGATGAGCAGCGCGTCGTTATAGCGACGCAGGTGAAGCATGTATACTCGCTGCTCCTGGAGTCCCGCCTCAGCCGCTGCAGGGGACACGGGGTCTGATTGGCCACGCCCCTCTAGGGCTCCGTCCTGCCTAGACTCCGCCCCCGAAAGGCTCCGCTCAGGCTGGCCAGATCCCAGACAGCCTTTCTCACCAGTCTGGCTCTTCTCCACCACTTGCTGCTCGTACGTCTGAGTCCCGAAGTCTCGTCTCAACTCAGGCATCTCCAGATGGTCGTGGATATGGCCCATGAGCTCCTTCAGCATGTCCCCAAATGGGTCCTGAAGGAGAAGAGTGAGGGTGTGAGGGGATTCCCATACACAGCGCAGGGGATGGGTACCCAGTGGGGTTGCTGATATCCGGGTGAAGCCGCAACACTACTGCGGCACATTCGAGCTGGAGAGGAGGGAGTCCCAGAGGGAGGCTGGCTGGGGTGTGAAGGAGTCCCGGCTGGAGTCCTGCACCCAACTCCCACTCTGTCTGCTCCCTTGACCTCTGGCTTGAGCACAGTGGTGTCTAGTCCTTGTCCAGCCCTGTTCTAGCAGACCCCAGAGAGTGTCTGTTCTGTGGGAGAGAGCTTGGAACAGCGTCAACACAAAGTGCTCAGCTTTATGGTTTGCAGAGCACTCCATGGTGTGCTCGAGCTTTGGAGGGATGCCCCCAGTAGCACTGGAGTTAAACCAAACAGCAGGCTGAGGGCACAGGCTGTGGACATGGGTTGTATCTGCCCCATTTCACAGGAAGGAGAAATGGAAACTGAGAGACAGAAGCAAATAAACTAAAGTCACAGAGCTAGTGAGGGTGGGGGTTAGAGCTCAACCCCAGGTGCCCTAACGTCACACCATACCCCACCCTCGCACCTCAGCCTTCCCCCAACCTCCCATGCACCTGGGTGCGCCTGTGGCAGAGGTCGTACTGTTTGCAGGGCTGGCAGCTGTGCTCCTGCAGCTGGGGGCGGTAGTGCTGGGGTGACATGATGCGCCATGTGTCCAGGTTGGCACAAAGCTGGGGCAACAGAGAGGGGTTCACTGGAATGTGGGGGGGTCTGTGGGGACAATGGGCAGAGCTATGGGGCAGGATGGGCTGAGGCAGGGCCGTTGGGAGTAGGGACTCATGTATTCCACAAATAGCTCTTGCTCACCCTCTCTGTGCCCAATGCTGTTCTAGTTACTGGGGCTACAGAGCATCTTACGTTGGAGTTGGAGAGACAGATGATAAACCAGGAAAGAGTCACAGAACGAGAGAATTTCAGGTGGTGTTAACTAGCTCTAACAAGAATAAAATTAGATGATAGGATAGAGTGCCATGGTGATCAGGGAAGACTCTAAAAAGGTGATACCAAGCTGATCCCTGAATGACAAGAAGAGCCAGACAGGTAAAGTGCCAGGCAAGGGCATTCAGGGCAGAAGAAATGGCAAGTGCAAAGGTGCTGAGGTGAGAACAAGACTGACATGCTCAAGATGAAGGGGAATATAGTGGGAGTGATGGGGAGGGTGCAGGTAGGCAGAGGCTAGATCTGGTGGAACTTTGTAAGTCAGAGTGGAGTTGGGAGATTATTATAAGTGCAATAAGAAGCCATTCAAGGAGGAGGGTACAGCTCAAGTAGTAGAATGCATGCTTAGCACGCATGAGGCATGCATGAGGTCTTGGGTTCAATCCCCAGTACCTCCTCTAAGAATAAACAAACAAACCTAATTTCCTCCCCCACCAAAAAAAAAAAAAAGCCATTCGAGGCTGGAGCTTAGGTGGGGAAGGGACCCAAACCTTGCCTGGGGGAGCCTGGGTAGGGCTGATGGGGATGGGGCAGGGCAGGGCAGACCAGGGAGGTTTCTGGTGGGAGGGTCACAGGGGCCAAGCTGACCTGCAGAACGTGGTGAATGGCCCCATCAAGCGTGGAGGCCCCGCCAGTGCCTGGGGAGGCTGTGAGGCCCAGCACCTGTGGCAGGGGCCGTGTCCTCTGGAGTTTATGCTCCAGATACCGGTTCAGGATGATGTTGTAGACGGAGTCTTTGTGCGTGTGGTGACACTCATCTACCACGAGCAGAGAGAAGGCTGGGGGCACACGGGGGAAGGTTATGATCTACGTTTGCAAAACCCTTCTTCCCATAAGCTTTGTTTCATGTCTTCCCCACAACTCTTCTGAGAATTCTTTCCTCCCTTCACAGCTTGCAGAGAACTGGCCAGGTAGGGATGATTTACCTTCATTTTACAGATTAGGAAACTGAGGCTCAGCTGGGGGAAGGGACTTGCCCAAGATCCTGCACAGTAGCCAGGCCTCTTTCTACTAGGGTGTATGATGGGGTTTGGTGAATGGAGAACCCCTCATCCCATGAAATGTCCCAACACCTTTAGTAGAACAGGTGCCTTGGTTTGGCAGGGAGGGTGCCTCGAGGATGCACGCTTTCTTCGTGCTCAGCCCTCACCGTCCAGCTCCACATGCTCCTCCTCCTCTGGGCTGGTCAGTGCCTGCTGCAGCAGCTCAGCTGTGCAGATGAGCAGGTCATGGCTCCGGGCCAGGTGGCCAAAGCCGGCTCGTAGCCCCATATCCCCGCTCAGGGTCGTAATGGTCCAACGTTGGTCCAGCATGCGTCTGAACTCCTCACAGTGCTGGCTCACCAGATGCACCTGGGGGTGGTGAATGAGATGGGGAGAGGAAGGTGGATTAGGGGCAAGGGGATGAGGGAGGCAAGGTGACCCCCAGGACATGGCTGGGGACTGGAATGGGTGAAAAGACAGGTGAGCTTAGAGACGGCCACAGTTCTAGAGGGTCCTGAGACGCCCCCAAGAAGTTGAGATCCCGCTGAGGGGAGGGCAGACCACTCACCCTGTTGACGAGTACAACCACCTTGGCTCCATCCACAGTCTCTAGATGCCTCTTGGCCACATAAGCAGCTGCCCTGGTCTTCCCAGCACCCGTGGGCAGCCATATGATGATATTCTTGCCCTCCAGGGCAGGCATGATCACCTCCCACTGGTAGGATCGCAACTCCATTCTGGAAATGGCAGGAGCTCAGGCCACTGGCCCTCCTGGCCCTCTCCCAGTCCTGGCTCCTGTCAGAATGGCTCCCCACTTCTGGCCAGCCCAGTCTGGTTAAGGACCTCCCTTTGCCCGGGACTCCATCCCACTTGAGGGAGGTGGGGCAGGGCAACAGAGGGACCAACCGGGAACCTGGTCTGGGCAAGTGGAGAGGCCGAGTACCACAGACACCTGTCTCTTGCTGGCTCGGTTAGCCCAGACGCTGCTGGGCTCTGCTGAGAAGGAAATGGAAACTGAAAGTGAGGGGAGGAGCCAGCCTCGGAGATCAACCTAGGAATCTCCCTTCCCTACCCCTCAGAAAAACATCACGAGCTTCAGAGACCGGGGTGGAGGGGCATTGGGGGTTGGGGAGGTGATGGAGGCAGTGTGGCAGACAGAAATGCTGCTGACAGCAAGGAACCCTTACTTTCTTTCTGGGTCCTGCTAGCCCCTCCCCCAGGAGTGGAATCTTCACCACCTCGTTTCCCCCTATCCTGCCCCTTTTGGAGTCAGCTGTAACCACGTCCAGCCAGGTGAAGGCAGCCAGGTGATTTCTATGCGTGCCACTCCTGGCGTCTGGATCAGGAGCAGCCAGCAGGGAAAAATAAGGGACTGCAGCCTGGCAGGCCCCATCACCCCAGGGGTGTGGGACAGGCATAAGGCTTGCTGGGAAGGGTGGCCCCAGCTTGCAGGCAGTATTAGGGGAACAGGGTCGGCCTATTAAGGCTGGGGATTCTACTGAAGAAATAATCACACAGAGAAAAAACAAAACTTTATTGTTCCCTCCAAGGGATTAATGCCAGGAAATGAATGGTCCCCATGCCCCCCACCCCTGGGGGACAGACAGGGCAGTGCAGGGTGCAGCATGGCCCCTCCAGTCCAGGTTGAACTTCCAACCCCTGAGGCCCCCTCACTCGAGAAAATTGGCAATCCTGCCATTGCGGAAACAGTGACCTGGGCCAGGGCCAGGACTCCAGGACTCTACAGCTTGGAGGCGACCAGGGATAAGGGCCACCAACCACTCTAGAGAGGCTGGGCCCCAGACCCAGGAGACCCCTCCCCAAGGGTGGGACACAGCTGCAGGCCTGGGGGAGCCCGAGGGCCCTTGGCTGGAGAGTCTCACGCAGAGGGGCACCTGGGCACAGGGGCAGCCCAGGAATCAGATGAGAACCCGAGAAGGAGACACTGCAGGTGGATGCCGAGGTCCAAAGCCACTACTTGTCAATGAGCCCGCCCTCCTTGAGCTTAAAGTAGAAGAATTTCTCCAGGGCGCTGGCGCAGCGGCAGTACTCGCTGTCTGGGGGGTTGTACTCGCGGCAGTTGGCAATGACCCGCTGCAGGTCGGCCACAAAGAGCTTCCGGGTCACATAGTAGCGGCTGCGCAGCCTCTCGGTCATGGTCTTCAGGTCTGGGGCAGCGGGAGAGAAGGGCCCGCCTTGCAGAGGCTGCGTGGCCCAGGCAAGGCAGCAGCAGGCGGGGGCAGGGGCAGAGGGAAGGGGTTGCAACGGAGGGTCCTCACCGATGGGGAAGCGGATGACCTCGTAGTAGTCTGGGGCCTCCGACTTCTTCACCGGCTCCATGAAGGGCCAGGCACTGGGGTGGGACTGCAGAGGAGAGCCAAGCTGGGGCTGGGCCACTGTGCCCCCACCCAGCTCGTGACTGTCACCCCCCTACCCACCCTGGGTCAGAAAGCCACAGCCACTGGCACGGGGGCTACCAGAAGGGAGTCTCCCCACCTTGATCTGGGCCAGCAGGTTTTTGAGGGTCGTGTAGAGCTGGTCCGGGTCCTTCAGCTCCTTCCTTCAGGGAGAGAGGCCAAGTCTGAGGCTCCTGGTCCCTCTGCCTCCCCCTCCCCCTCCTCTCCCTCCACACAACTCACCCCTTGTCCTTCCCCAGCGGCTTCCAGCCCGTCTCTCCTGCAAAGTGGGGAGTGGGGAGAACACCCCTAAGAATGCCTGTCCACACCCCTAGCAGTATGCACCCCCTCCCCGGCAAAGACCCTTGCTCACGGATGCCGGGGACGCTCTCCACAGGGATCTGCCTCACACCCTCCTTGAAGCAGCTGAGCCCAGGGTAGACCTTTCGGATCTGGGCCTGTTTGCGCTCAATCAGCTTCTTGATGATCTGAGAGAAGGAAAAGTCTGAGGGGCCAACCCCAGCTCCAGCAACCACCCTCCCTGAGCCACAGTCAGGGCCCCTCCTAATTTCCCCTAAGAGGCAGAGGAAGGGCCAAGACCCTGGCCCATCCCACTTCACATGTGCACATGCATTATACACCCACACGTGTGTTCACCCTCAAATGCACGTTCACAAAAAGCCCCACAGATGCAAGCGTGTGCATGTGAGCACATGTGCACACACACGCATGCACACCTCCTTCTGCTTCTTAATGATGTGGGACAGCTCTGTGTAGGGGATCCGAGGATTCAGCTCACACTCCATCAGTGTCGCGCCCTCATAGTCCTTAATGTAGCCCAGGTAGCGGCTCTTGGGCACCTTGATGTCCTTGGAGAAGCCCTAGTGGGTGAAGAGTTATGGCCAATCCCATCAGCAAGGTTTTTTTCCAACTTGAATCTGTCCCTGGAATGTTCGCAGGCCGGCTGCCCCTCCTGACTCCCCCTTAAGAGCTTCCCAGTTCTCCCGACCTGCCCGCTGCCCTTTAAGAGAACCCTCTTCTTCCCTGGGGCAGCAGCAGGAGGGAGGAAGACAGGCATGAAGGACTTCCCCGCAGGTGTTGGATGGAACAGGGGACACAAAGGGACACCAGGGGGCTGGACAGAATGCCCCCTGTCCCCAGGTAGGGTGCAAGCATGGGGTGAGGCAAGCGTCACCTGTTTTTTGAAGTAGCCAATGGCGTACTCATCAGCGTAAGTGAGGAAGTAGAGGATGTTGTGTTTGATGTGATACTCCTTCAGGTGGTTCATCAGGTGAGTCCCATAGCCCTGTGGGGGAGGGGGAAGGGCTTACCAGGGGGAGGGGTCAGGCCTGGGGCTAGAGAGGTCTAAGGAGGGCCAGGAGAAGAGGGAGCCGACTGGAAAGGAGGTGGGAATAGCCAGGGGATCCAAGTCAGGTAGGAGGAAGGTGATCGGCAAGGAAGGAGAGTTTATGGGGAGAAAAGTGAAGGATGCTGGGTTTCTAAGCGCTTACTCTGGGCCAGGTGTGGTGCTTGGTTCTTTACAGATCAATCCTCAAGTTAACAGCTATCATTACCTCCATCTTACAGGAAGAAAAACTGAAACTCAGCTACGTTTGGAAATGTGTCCAAGGTCAGGTGGCCAGCCACAGCCAGGAGGACCAGGATCCAAACTTAACCTGTATGCTGTGGTCCACAGGCCACTAGGTCGCATTCCCTGGGCCTCAGAACTGGGGGGAAGAGGAAGGGGAATCACAAGGGCCCCACTCATCGCAGCATCTGAATCCCAAAGACACCCTCACTCTGTCTCCTACACACGATAGGACCAAGGAGGCACCATGCAGATCCGGGCTATGTAAAACAGGACAACCAGGGACCCTAACAATGGGTCTGTTGTGACAATTAAAGGGCAGAAGCCAGGACTATCACTCAGCGCAGGGCTATTGTAAAACTTAACTCCCTAGCGTATGTAAATGTTCCTATGATGAAGGAAATACTGGGCCATTTAAAACTGTTACTGTAAATCTGAAGAGTTCTCATCACAAATAAAAAAATATCTTTTTTCCTATTCCTTTAATTTTGTATCTATGTGGGAGGACGTATGTTCACTAAACTCATCATGGTAATCATTTCATGATGTACGTCTCTCAAATCATCATGCTGGACACCTTACACTTACACAGCCCTACGTGTCAGTCACACCTCAACAAAGCCAGAAGAAAACAAAATAAAAGTGTTATAGATTCTTGGGTTCCATTTGTCAACAGGTGTTTCCTTAATCCAGTTGTCAAAGAACGACTGCCACCTTGTGGGTTTGTGAGGAACTGCCTGGCCGTTAAGGGTTGGGGGCAGCTGTGCTACCACACAGTGCTGCCCTCACCTGGTCCAGACGCAGAGGCAGAAGGTGGGACATGGCTGGCACCAGGTGCTTGGACTCACCTTGACCTGCTCGTTTGAGGTGACAGCACAGAAGACAATCTCCGTGAAGCCCTGGGTGGGAAACATGCGGAAGCAGATCCCACCAATGACCCGCCCATCCTTGATCAAAGCCAGAGTCTTGTGCTTCCTGAGGGGAGAGAGGTCAGGTCACAGTCCCTACCTGTCCCCCAAATGCTCCCCAGAAACCCACAGCCCTGGAGACCTGAGCTGTACCCAGTGCTGGGAACCAAGGAGCAAGAATTCCTCAAGGCTGGAGGGAAAGGCCGGGGGAGCAGTGGGGAGGCACCGCGGCCTGGGGTTGGGCTCTCCGGGGGGGACGTACGGGTCAAAGACAAGGCGGGCGATATACTCCTTGGGCATGCGTGGCAGCTGGTGGGAGAAGACATTCTGTAGCCCCACGAGCCAAAGCAACACCCGCCGGTTAGCCTTGGGTGTGAGTGAGTTGCCGATGACGTGGAACTCGATGATGCCGCGGCGCTCCTCCAGGCGGGCGGTCTCATCCCGGGCTGCGTTGGCCGACAGCAGGCTTGTCTGGGTACCAGAGAAGGGGTGGTGAGCCGGGGTCTCAGATGGCAAGGCCCCTCCCCTACTGGTCAGTAAGCCAGGCTGCCCACCTCAGGCCCCAGCATGGCAGCGGGGTCAGTGATGGTGAGCATGACCTCGTTGACTAGCTCCATGGGGATGTCGCCCATCACTCGGAGCCGCTTGGCATCCTCCAGGGTCAGGTTCTCTGGGAGCTTCCTCTTCTCGCCTGCTAGGGAGGTTGGCAAGGTTTCCCAGGGACAACAAGAGAGGTTGGGGGAGGGAGAAATGAGCGGCAGAGGTTGGAGTCAAGTACCCACCTGGCATGGGCTCAGCCCCTCCAGAATCCAGGCTCAAGGAGCTGTTGCTGCTCCCACCTATGGTGGGGCTGAAGATGGGGGCGCTGGGGACAACCGCGGCATTGACAGTAGCTGAGAGAGAAGAGACAAAAAACTCAGGAGATGCATACTGAAGGTGCTGGAGCATCCTGCAAAGGGATCTGGGCTCTCTGAACCCCAAGTGAGCCCCCCTGCGCTTCCCCACTGCTGCCATTCGCAGTCCCTCCTCCACAGCAGGGCTGAGCTCAGCTAGGAAGGCCAAGTAGAGAGCCCGCACGTACCTGGCCGGGGCACCAGCTGGGTCCCTTCTGAGGGAGGCATGGTGAAGCCTGACTCCCAGATTGGAGAGTTTGCCCCGTAGATCTCCTCCTCCAACATAGACAGGAATCTGTGGGGCAGGAGGGGACAGTCTGTCCCACAACTCTGTCCTCCAACTGAGGAGGCAGCCTGGGCCAGACACCGGAGGGGCTGGAGGGCACGCTGCCCTCAGGGAACTGGGAGCATAAGAACAGAGACAGCCTCTGCCTTCAGACGAGGGGGAGGCAAAGCATCCTGCCTTCTGGGAGCCCCTTGTTGAAGGCAGGAGGGCAGGACAATCCGGAACAGAGACCAGAGGCGCAGTGAGCCATGGGAACAGCACAGGGAGGTGGCGTCTGAGCCAATGGCATCCTGTGCTGTGTGGCCAGGCAGGGTACCCAGTCACCCTAGGCCTCAGTATCAAAATGTGACTCTGAATCCACCTTCTCCTGCCTCATCGTACTCCCACCTGGTGGTAGGAGCCCAGGAGGGCATGGGTTAGTCAGGAAAGTCTTCTTGAACTGGGTAGCAATGAGCCAGGTTTAAAATGAAAAGAAAGTATGGCAGAGCAGAGGAAAATCTTACAGAAATGACCAGGACAGGGGTGGAAATCGGTTTCACCTTAAGTGTAAGCTCTGGTTTCTTGGAGTGCTGTGGTGGGAAAGATTCTGAGCTGTGTCCACACCCCATGGGAAACAATTAGTCACATCTATCAGGGGTGTGGGTGGAGGCAGAGTTAGCACCTGGGCCATTTAACTGCCATCCCCAAACTAGTACACAAAAGGCAAATAGCTAGCAAGTTGCATCTGGGCCATGTGCAAGTCAGCCAGCTGGAGGCCCAGATCCCAGAAGGCTCCTGGAGGGAAAGAAGGGACCAATCCAGGAAGCCTTCCTGGAAGAAAAGGGACCACAAGGAGGATGTGAATGTGGTACAAAATCCTGATAGGCCCAAACGAGCCTTACTTGGGGAAGTGGGTGAGAATGAGGGTCCTCTTCTCGGGCACTAGCTTGTCCTTCTCCACCCGGAACTTCTCCAGTAGTTGTCGCCGGGTAACGGTGAAGATGGAGCGGAGAAGGCTCCGCCCAAAGACGTGAGTGGTCTCGTACCTGGGGAGGCTATCGCAGCTCTGGGGCACGTGGCAGTAACAGAGCCATCTGCGGGAGTGGGGAGGTGGTGAGTGCAGAAACTGAGTCCAGGCTGGGCCTGCAAGCCTCCCCACTGTGCTGTCCCTGGCTGGACCTACCTGGTGTAATTGACCTTATAAGTGGCCACATCCTCCGCCTGAGACCTCTGCCGAAATTGAGCAGGTGTCTCAAGCTTCCAGTAGTTAAGGCAGAGCAGGAACATCTTTGAGAGCTCAAACATTGTCTGCCGCTCACGGGGAGCCAGGTGACTAAACTTGTACTGCACAAAATTCAGCACACCCTGAGGGGGGCAGTGGAACAAAACAGGGGAGGAGGTGTGAACAGTCAGCAGGGGCTTCTTATCCAAAAGTAGGTGCTTCCTGAGGGCAGAGGCAAGGCTCTCTGGGGCTTTCACTCTGGGACTGTCTCTGAGGAGAAATTATACCCCCTCCCCCCTCCAAGCCCACCCTAAGGTTAGCACAAAGCATCCTTCCTTCTCTGGACCTCTTCCCTGTTCTCAGTTTGAGGGGAATGGATAACACAGGCTCCCCACTCCTCCAAGATGCCCCCAATTCTCTTAACACTTTCCTCATCTCACCTGTTCAATATTAGGTTTCTCAAATGGGGGGCTGCCCAGGGACCCCTCCACCACGGGCCGGGTCATCTGCAGGATGCATTTCCGCAGGAGCTTAAGGAAGAAGAGGGAGAAGTAGAGGTCAGCGGAGTACAGAGCTGCAGACCCCTCCCCGCCCCAGCCTCCCTCCTTCGACCACTCACACTCACTTGGAGGAAGCTCACCTTGAAGAGGTAGAAATAGACCTGCTTGGTGTCTGTATCCTCTTCCTTGTGAACAGACATAAACAGATTCTCCACGTCCACCACCATCCCCAGCAGCCGGTTAATCTCATCCTCTGACACGTTCTCCAGGTGGGACACGTGATCAGCTGTAAGGACAAGTGGTAGTTGGGGAAAATGGACAGAAGAGATGAACAGGACTTCCTGCCCCTCTTCATTGCCAGCCAAGACACACCCTCAGTCCCTCCAACCAGTGTAAGCAACAATGTGACTGCTTCTATGCCAGCCCTGGGAGGCCCCTCTCTCTTCTGGGCTGGCAGATTTCCTTTCTTATCCGTTCGGGCATATACACTCCCAGTCCAATCCCTCCTTAGGAGGCATTTTCGGTCTTTCAGAGATGAAGCTCTGTGGCATTTAAGTCATCCCGTCCAAGCAGGACGCAGCACCTTCCCTCATCCCAGCTCCAAGGGCACTACCTGCCTTACCCAAGGGGTGCTCACAGCTGCGGCACAGCTCGCTTAAGTTGGCAGCAGGCTGCTGCAGGTCCATGCGGGGTGCAGTGGGAGGCTTGGGGTTCTTCCAGCCATTACATTTGCAGGTTTCATTGGCCTGGAGATAGAAGGA
Organism: Camelus dromedarius; assembly: GCF_036321535.1. Taxonomy (NCBI): domain Eukaryota; kingdom Metazoa; phylum Chordata; class Mammalia; order Artiodactyla; family Camelidae; genus Camelus; species Camelus dromedarius. Next base: position 42,231,557 of record NC_087451.1, read on the forward strand.
TCGGTCAACAACCCTGTAACCAGGGGACAAGCAGCCACTCCCCAGCCAGAGCTTTGCCCCCATTCCCACCCGAGCTCGAGGATGCCCCAGGCCCCGCCCCCTCTCACCCAGGCCCCGCCCCCACCTTGCAAGCCGAGAAGACCCCTAGCTTCTCAAGCTTCTTGGCGCGCGGCAGCCCCCGGACTTGCGCCTTCCTCTGGCTGGCGCGCTGCTGCTGGCTCAGACCAGGTCGAGCCGGATCACCCCCGCTCCCGGTACCCCCACTTCCTACCCCGGGCCCCCCCGTCCCTGTGCTCCCGGCTGGGGCTGCAGCTGGGGCGGGGACTGGTGCCGGAGTGGGAGCTGGAGTCGGGGCTGAAGCCGGACTGAGGGCAGGAGTCGGAGTTGGGGCAGGGGCTGGGGACTGAAGGGGTCGGGGCTGCGCGGCCGGGGCCGGGGTCGAGGACTGGGAAGGTTCCGCCATGGCTTCCCCCGCAGCGGAGCGCGGCTCGGCGCTCCCAGCCCTAGGGCCGCATGGGCAACCGGCGCTCAGTGCGCAGGCGTCGCTGCCCCGGAGCACGATGGGAGTTGTAGTCTTTCGCGGCCGCTCCTTTTGCCTCCAGCTTCCAGACTTTTCTGTCCTGTCTCTTGATCCGGGACAGCTAAGTGAGTCCCGAGCCAGCACCCCAGATTGACTCCTCACTTGTAAACTCTATCGAAGGCTCCCAGGATAGTCAAGATTGCTGCCTACTTGGGGCAAGGAGAAGCATCCCAGAAAACAATCTTCTGTTCGAGGAATCACCTCCCAAGCCGGAGGATGGAAATGCTTGTCTGGGGCCTGTAGTCAAGTTGGCTTCTTGCACATCTCCCTCCTTCCCCACTTTGGCCCTATCCCACGTCTCCAGACACAGAAGTGCAGCTACAGTGGCGATTAAAAGGCAACAAGCAGCTCTATTTCTTGATTTGTGAAGTGGTTACACGGGTGTGTTTTGTGCACTTTTATGTACGTTATACTTTAACAAAAGGGGTTTATTATAAAAGTACTGAGCGCCAGAGTCATGGCCGTGGTCACGAAAAAGGCTACCGCGGTGGGAATGAGGTAGAGGCAGAGGAGGGTGCATGGGAAGGACTCTCCCCTTACCCCGTGGGCATCTATCAGGCAGGGCCCACATCCTTATCTCTGCAGTCCCAGAGCACAGCTCTGAGCCTGCCACATTAAGCCTGGGGCCAGGAAGGCGCGTCCACCTCCCAGTCCCAGTGTGCCGCAGGATTGGGCGTGGTCAGAGAACGGCAGGACCTTCCGAGAATGGATGACCCCGCAGTCATACTCTGATGGCTCTTTTCAGGGGGCAATCCTGTTTGCCCCCAGGCCTGATACTTGGAATATTGCCTCAATCTCATCTCCACTCTGTGCTGGTGACCGCTCCAGGGTCAGGCTTATGCACTGCCAGCCTCCTTTGGCTTATCCGTTTGGGTCACAGCCCTGGGAGATGGGGAAAGGGCCCAAGAAAGGGGCAGGATCCGGGACAAAAGCAGCAGTGGGCACACCAGGGTGGCTGCTAACCCGTGGAGGTGGGACATGCGTGCATTGCTGACCACAAGCTCTGCAGAAGTGAACCTCGCGGGAAGCCAAGGGAGGCCCCTTAACAGAGCGGCGCCACGCGAGTGGGAGTAGAGCCGCGCGGAGCCTCGAGGGACTCCTCTCCGGGAGTCCTTGGTCGGAGCGCTACCTTCGGAGCCTCGCGCCCTTCAACAGCAGTTGCTGCTCACTCAGATGCAGCGGGTCGGTAGCAGTCTCCCCAACGGGAGCCAGGTGGCATCTCGATGTCCCAGCGCAGCCTTCGCTGAACAGAACCATGTGGCCACTCTACCGGTACAGCAGCTCACGGATGATGTGGCAGCTGTGCGGGACAACGTCCATGCGGAGGATGGTTTCCAGATGAAGGTGTATGCCCACGGCTTCACCCCTGAGGAGCTGGTCGTTCAAGTGGACGGTGGATGCCTGATGGTGACCGGCCAGCGGCAGCTGGAGGGTTGCAGACCGGATGGGAGCAGCTTCCGCGTGGCGCAGAAGGTGCACCAGCAAATGCCGCTACCGCCAAACCTGGATCCCGCCGCCATGACCTGCTGCCTGACCCCCTCCGGCCAACTGTGCGTCCGTGGCCAGTGCCGGGAGCTGCCTTCCCCTGAAGCCCAAACAGGACCGGCCTCGAGACTGAGGAGCCGCGGCTCTAAGAAGGGTTCCAACCTAGCCTGACCCAGTAAACCACTACCGTAGTGAGCAGCAGTCTGTGTCCGTGGTCTTTTCTTGTGGTTGGGGGTCAGAGGTGGAGGTATAACAAAGGTAGTAGGAGGGCCCAGAGAGGCAGGAAAGGCACCTCAAGATGATGATCCACCAAGAATCAGGCCCGGTGGCCCCCGAGGAAGCTGGGGGTAGGTGGGCGGTACTGTTTTACCCGGCTCAGCTGCCTGGACCAACAGCTCCAGCAGAGGGCAACAGAGGGCCAGAAGGGCCCAAGCCTCATTTGACTTCAGGTCAGCAGAGGGCCCCGGAGAGATCAGGGACCAGTTGGCTTGGACCTGGTATGGGGCTGTTGTCTCTGCCTTATTACCAGTCCAAAGTTCCAGAAGTCATCTGTGTTCCTTCCTCTTGAGGGAAGAGGATGAGAGGACCCAGTCCATCACCAGTCTAGTACAGGCTAATCAAAAAACCCCAGAGAGATGGTTTCTAGTGTTCAGAGACCAACTCTTTTCAAATACAGACTGCACATCACCCCAATATAATCTGGACAGGGTAGGGGAGAGGCAAATGCAGGCCCCTCAACTTCAGACTTGGTAAGATTCACCCCCAGGTCACTCTTACCCCACACCACCCCATTACAGCCTGTAACAATAAAGGCCTCTTTCTCTTGGTTACCATAATCACCAAATATCCTCTCTAGGGAGAGGAGGAAGAAAACTTCTCTTTAACAAGATTTAGTGGTTCATTTTAAATTAACTTCAAGTAAGCTAGAGAGGATATGGTCTGATAAACTCTGCCAGAGAAAGACAAGACAAGCAGGAGGTCGATCGATCGGCTGACTATATTGACAAGATACTGATTGGTTACATGTTGAAGAAAACATACAATACAAAATACAGAAAAAGTTGGTTCCACACCCTCCCACTCCCACCCTTACCCACCCACTCCCAAATACTCATCATCGTGATTTGGTCAGAACAGGGCTCAGAGCCAGAGGTCAGGGTGACCAAGGACGAGGGGGAAGGGGGCTGTGGGCAATGGGTTCGTGGCTGTCACAATAATGCTGTGGCAATGCTGTGGGTTCTCTCCCAGCTGTGAGTCAGGGGGCGAGGGGGGGCGCTGCAGCCTGATGGTGGCCAGCTGAGGGAAAAGCTGCCTCTCCCTTCCCGAGCCCCTGTGGCTTGCCCCAACACCCAGAACCAAGCACACTCCAAACACAGTAAGGATATGGATGCTCTTGCTGAGCCCGCTGCTCAGCAAGAGGGAAAGAAGGGCAACTGCTCCAACTCCCACCTCCCCATACACAGGGCGGGGGGAACAGGGGCACGTGGCTACCTACTGGCAGAGGAAGAGTGGGAGAGCAGTAGAAAGGGCAGGAAGTGGGAAGAGCAGATCATATATATTAAAAAAGTGACTTAAGACTTAAAATTGAATTAGTATTTGTACAGAAAGGTGCAGGTGGAATAACTCACTCCGGCCTATGATCAAAATGATATGGAGAAATCATGGTGGACCCCTCCCCCTGCCCCCCAAGTGGTGGCCCGAGTCGTTAAGTGCGATTGGTTAGAGTGGATTCCAGTCGGGTCGTTGAGGCGGAGGAGGTGGGGGCAGTGGGCAGGCAAGGGGGGCTCAGTTGCTGCAGCACTGGCTCCGGCTGGCTGGGTTGTTCTCCTGGAGGTCCACGCCTCGGTTCCGGCCCGGAGCACCAGCTGCATTCTGGGGCTCGTTCTTGGGAAGCTTCTTAGCTGTTTGGGAGGGGAGAGGGAAGGTGTGTGTTTGTGGGAGTACCCCAATACTATTCCAAGTCCACGGGGGTACCACCCTATCAGTGATAACTAACACACTGACGGCTTTGCTTCTATGTGCCAGGTGCATTCTGGGTCTTTCAGGAAGCTAAGGCAAAGAGGGGTTAAATAACTTGCCCGAGACCACAGAGTTAATAAGTGGTAGAGCAAGGATTCAAACCCACACAGGATGACTCTAGAGCCAAATGAGCTAAAAAAAAAAAATCTTAAGAAGTGGTTTGGGGGGATGGTGATATATGTAGAGTTTTATGTGGGCGGTACACTAAAGGGTCAGGAAGTGAAATGGTGAGGCTTTGGCCCAGGCTTTAGAAACTTCTGGAGTGCACTACTTACTTATTTACTTATTACTTTATTTTTTAATGGAGGTAACAGGGATTGAACCCAGGACCTTTTGCATGCTAAGCATGAGCTCTACCACTGAGCCATACCCTCCCCACTACCCGCTGGGAGTGAACTATTTATATCTGAGAGCCCAGTGAAAACGATTTTATCAAAATATCAAAAATGGTAAAAGATCCGTTGGTGAAAGGACCCCACAGATCTACTGCAGAACAGGAAGCAAGTAATATGCCCTGGGTGGGGGAGGGGAGGAGAGGCAACTTACCTATTGCCATGAAAATTTCATTCACGTTCATTGCAGTCTTTGCTGATGTCTCCATGAACAGCAAACTGTTGTCCTCTGCATAGGCTTGTGCTTCCTGATTTGGATGGAGGTGAGAAAGTAGGTGGGAGGGAAACGCTGACAGTTGGCAGGGGCCGGGGCCCAGGATAAAAATCTTCCCTGATCACAGTGCCTTCTACACAATAGACACAATGCAGGGGTTTTCAGGCCTAGGGCTCTCCTGCTCTGGGTTCCCCACTTCACATACAGCACCTCTCAGCTCACACGCAACAGCAGACATTTTACTCAGGTCTCCCTAGGCCCATTCTGCCTTCCTGCTCTTCAAAATCACCAGGCTAGGAAATATTGCTAGAAAGTTATCCTACACTCTTGTACATTTGGGCAAAAGTATGTAGATGCTGACCACAGCACTGTTTCCAGTCTTTTGCTATTACACACAACCTAAATGTCCATCAGGTAGGGACTGGTAAAAAATAAACATACAGCATATAAAGAAAGGGATTCACACACATGTGCATATTTCCAGAAAGATCAGAAACTGTGAGGAACCTGGGGGAGGGAGATTGTTTCTAGGGTTAGAGACCCAAATTTCATCCTATATATCTTCTTGTACTGTTTACAATTTCCTATGCGCACGTATTACATGAAAAAAAGTCTGGCTTTCCACTAAGTTTCATTAAGAAGTCCTTTTACAGAAAAAATAAGTGGAAGCTTCTGCCATCCATATGCACATACCCCACCACCACTGATGTGGTGGCAGCCAACAATCCCTCTAGGTCCAGGCTTGAGCCCTGAGGGGACAGCAGATAAAAGCTCCCTGCTACTGCCCAGTGTAGCCCTTTGCAAAGCTCGAAACGCCTGGGGAAGCTGGGGAAGCTGGGTGGAGCTGGTCCATCCTCCCCCAAGTCCGGTCCGTCCCCCACCTGGAACTCCACGGCTCTCTTGCTGGCCAGGTCCGCCTTGTTGCCCGCGAGTGCGATGACAATGTTGGGGCTGGCCTGCCTCTGTAACTCCTTCACCCAGTTCTTGGCCCGTGCAAACGTATCCTGGGGAGACAGGGCCAGAGAATCAGTAACAAGGAGTGTGCATTCTGCCCAGGGCCACTCACTAGAGAAGCTGGAGCTGGCAGAGCCAAGGTGTCTAAGATGTCACCAGCCTAGAGATTCTGGTGAGATACCCCCAAACACCAGAGGAAATGCACCCACACCCCATTTCAGGAACAAAGGATGGAGAAGCAAGGGGAAATCTTTACTGTGTTGGTGATGTCATAGACCACGATGGCGGCCTGGGCCCCCCGATAGTACATGGGGGCCAGGCTGTGATACCGCTCCTGTCCAGCTGTGTCCCAGATCTCAAACTTGACTGTTGTGTCGTCCAAGCAGACGGTCTGTGTGAGGAAGGCCGCTGTAGGAGGGAAGGCAGTGTTACCAGGTGAGAAGGAGCACGAGAAGCCATGGATCTGCATGGTGGCATCCAGCCTCTGGTGCTTAGGAGCCTTCTGCTGAGATGGGCACCAAAAGCCCCCAACCTGGCGCCCACCACTTAGCCCGGCAGGCAGAGCTTGTGCTTTAGTGTATGCACGCAGGCGGGCTGGGGGCTGCACAGGCTTTCCAGACCCACACCAGGCAAGAGCAGGAGAAGGGAAGCCTGCTTGTCCTCAAGCCATTCCGGGAGCGCTCTCTGAAGAGGGCAGCAGCAAGGAGCAGGAGAGGGACAGTCCAGGGGAAACCTGACTCCCAGCACAAAAGGGTGGGCTCACACTCCTCCTCCTCCCTCCCCTCAGAGACCAGTCCCGCGGGAACCTCGCTAGTCCCTCTGTTTGCTCCAGCCCAGGGGTGTCGCTGGCCCTTGGTTTCCCGAGGACACTGTCACTAAGCTAAGCTGGGTAAGCCTGAAAGTACACGCTGTGCTGTGCCAGGCAGAGGCTGGGTGCCCGGCTCCCCACCGCCCGTGTCACCTCCAGGCACGCTGGCTAGCCACCACCCTTTGACCTCCACCCATTCTTGATCAGCTTGACCTCCAGGGAACACAGGGACCCTATCTTTGGCCTGAGGCAGGAGAACACACAGCATTTGTGCACGTGCTTGAGAGGAGGAGTCTCGGAGCTGGGACTGGCAGGTGGGAGTCCCGGCAGAGGATCCCGGGCAGCTCTGTGTAGGAAGCCGCTGTCCTTGTCCGCCCTCCCCCCACGTCCCCCACCTCACTTCCCCCTCTCCAGCTCCCAACTCGAGTGCTGAGGAGGCAGCAGAAGACTGCTGACACGGCCTGTTTTGTCTCCAGCTGCCTGGAAACCTCCTACCAACCCATAGGGTAGAGAAAGGATGACTCAAGCCCAAGGTCGGTCCCAGCCCCTCAGGGGTTTGTACTGGCCACTGAGGCAGGAGGCTGAGTCCAGACCCTGACATCCTAAATGCTGAGCACTGGGAAATCAGGCACAGGCTCTGAGCTCCAGAGAGGGTAAAGGTCAGCTTCAGAAACACCAGCCCACTCATGAGGCCATTTCCCCATTCTGGAAAGTGGGGGAGGCTGGGGCAAATGTGCTGCCTGGTAGTGGTGAGAAGAACCCTCAGAGATCCAGACCTAGTCTCTTCCTCCCCAGCTAGTGGAAGGGCCTTACCCAGAGCCCCACAAATACATAATAAGGTGGAACCAGAAGAGGAAGGCAGTTTGACTCCCAGCTAATTCTTACTAGATGCTTGTTGGGACTGTGGCACAGAGACCAGCTGTTCATTCGATTCTAGGGCCCAGATAAGGCAAGTGCTGCCACCCAGGGCTGTTTAGTCTCTGGGCAGTCAGCTTCCCTTGTCCTCAATGCCAAGGCATTTCTTCAGCCTCCCTGAGGCCGCCTCTGCTCCCTCGGACCCACTCACCTCCAATTGTGCTCTCCTGGTACTCGTGGAACTGTCCCTTGACAAAGCGGAGGACAAGGCTGGATTTGCCCACCGCAGACTCCCCCAGCAGGACCAGCTTAAACTGACAGATCTTGTTCCCAGCAGCTGGTCCATTGGGTCGCGCTGCACCTCCCCGACCCGCCATGGCCCGTCCCGCTGTCGTGGTACCAGTGAGCGTGGGGGTGGGGGCTGGTGCTTTGCAAAGAGGCACTTAGTGGGGAGGGGGGCCTCCAACTGCAAGGGAGAAATCAGAAGTACTGGGTTAGTCCAAAGACTGTCACGCAGTGAGCCCTTCTTAAAGCACAGGTCACTCCCTCTGCCCTCCCTGATGACCTGGCTGACAGCCTCCCCCACCCAACTCCCTGCCCTCTCCCCTAGAAGTTTGGACAAGAGCCTTAACTAGGCTGAACCACACGTCTCTGCCCTCCAACCATCTGACGGTAGAGAGAAAAGTGGTCTTCCGACTTCAGGCTCACAGTTCTGAGCAAACACACTGACCTGCCAATCCCAAATGTGTACATTCACATATGCGCGTGCACACACGCAGGAGAGGAATGGGCATATGCCAGCCTGGTGACAGTTAAGTCAACAGGCAACCTGGGGTACCAAAAAATTGCTTAAGAAGACACTTGGATCTAGCTCAACAATGAACTTGCAGTCTGATAGCCAGGATCATAGCCCACCTCTGTGCAAAGCCAGAGTGGGTGGTGAGACTGACCAGGGCACAGGGAGTCCTAGCAGAAAGAGCCTCAGACAAGAGACAGGTGCGGGGCCAGCCTCGTGGGCACTCAGGAACCAGGGCCTGGCCAGGTGCGAGTTGTTATCAAAACAGCCATTTTGTCCTGCCATCTCCAGAAGGACTGACCGACTTTCTCAGTCTGAGGCTGGACTGTGCACTGGAATCAAAGCCTCATTTCACTCCCTCATCCCGAGCCGCTTCCCCTGGCTCTCTCATTTCTGATGGGCCAGAAGCCTCACACAAATTAAAAAACCAAACACACACAACACCAAACACATACCACAGCCAGCTAGCTCTGCTGGCAGTCAGAACAGCTGCCAGATTTCCCTTTTAAACAGAGACCTCAGTTCCATTCTCCGCTAGCAGAAGCAGAGGGTGACGCAGAAGGAGAACCAGGGGGAGGGGTGGGAGGGCGGGGACGAACTCGGGTACCAAGACCTGCTCCCCCAGCAGCGGTGTTCCAGCACTGACATCTTATTCACTTGGTTAGTGATAGCTTTGGAGGCACAAACTTTTTCTTTTTTTAAAGTTTTGGAACGTCAAAGAATGAGAAGCCTATCTCCAGGAGCCTCCAGAAGACTCACACTAAAAGGTATCAGAACAAACACAGAATGTTTTATAAACGAGCACTGTAAGTATCATGTCCTAAACACTGAACCTAAGCTGGGAGGAAAAGGTTTTGAGGAGAATGCCCTTCACAGAATGGAGTCTACACGGGGAGGGTCTTTGGAGCTGGTGTCCAAGGACAGCCTCGACCTGGCCCTGAGCGCGGGGAGCGTGTTCCCTGACGGTCAGAGGACAGGGTGTGAATGAAGAGGGGGATGTGTGTGGGAAGCAATGGTCTGTGCTCATGCAAGAAGCGGGCACAAAGGGCTTGCTTTGTGCAACCTCAAATCGTTTCTTCACGTCCAAGTTCTCCCAGCAACTCATTTAAAAAGTGAGCTTCAGGAAGAGTGATTCACTAACCAGGAACAACAGTTTCCTTTCTGGATAGCACTAAAGGAAAAGAGGCTTGAAGTGGGGGCCACCTCTGCCCCGAGAGGACAAGGAAGGAAATATGGGGGAGGAATCTCAATTAGTGACCAGAAATGCCAGTTTGGAAATATTTTATAGTTTAAGATGCTTTCTCTTTGCAGCCCAGTCAGTGACGCTGGCCAGGCTCTACACCACGGCTCTCGAGGCGACGTCTGTGCTTTGGACTTCTCTGCTGCCCTCCTCTCAACACTCCAGATAAACAGGGAATTTCGAGAGCGCTCACCAAATGAAATGACTTTCAGAGACAGCTAGCATTTACTGAACAACCACACAACCATCACCTCCTTTAAGCCTGAAACCCATCTCCCATTTTTCAGATAAGTAGCGTGCCACTCAGGTGTTAAGCACCCTGCTCAAGGCCATCCAGCCCATGGTGACCAAGCCTGAACACCCACCGATCCCCCTGCTGTGGGAAGAACCACGGAGGCAACGCCCACCCTCTGTCTTTGGTTTCAGGCTGCTGGGTGAATGAAACTCTCTTTTTGTGGCAGCAGCTTTCCTGGCCCAGCAAGGGCTGGCTCCGGCTGACAGTCACAGTGATCTTGTAGTCGCTGAGTAATCCCGCCAGTGGGAGGAGACACCCAGGGCCAGGCTGGGTGACAGCAACAGAGGGACACCACAGTGGAATTACAGGTTGGTTATTACTAGGAATCCACATGACACATAGTCTTGGCCAGGTAACAGAGTGTGGCTTGGGCAATGGAGAGGGAGGTAGGAACAAGCGGGGAGAGGGGAACAGAAGATGAGGACCCTGGTTCCAAGAAAACCAAAGCAGCCAGGGCTGAGAGCGACTGGGGTGGGGCACCCACAAGTCAAGGAAAATAGAGGTAACATCTAAATCTTGTCCCTATCAAACCAGTGGGCTTCCAAACCTGCCCAGACAGAACTTGACTTTTCTAACAAGCCAGAAGGAGAGACAAATAACTCCAATGCTGTGGTTCTCAACCCTGTCTGCATGACAAAATCACCTGTGCAGCCAGGCCCTGGAGGTTCCAATGAAGGTTTGGAGAAGAGCCTGGCATCTGCATTTTTTAAAGCGCTGCAACTGCTCTGCCTGGCACAAACTGGCTGGTGCCATGTTCTGCCTGGATGCTGGGACCGCCTTCCAGAGACACCCGGGCAGGCACACACAGCATTTTTTTTTTTTAAATGGCCTGTTGCCTCGTGGTTTTCCTGGCCCTGCTTGGTGATCACATGAGCAGAGGTGTTGAACCTGCCTGGACAATAAAGCACGGAGGAAGCTGATACTGCTGTGAAGGGCACACGGAGACATGGGGGTGCCTAAGACAGGCAAAGGCCACCCCCAGAGCCCCAGAAAGCTTTATGCCCTCCCCCCCAAGACTGGGAAATTGGAGATGTACCCTCCATCTCAGCAGGCTTGGTAAAGGTGAATTCACTGAACTGGCCTGCTGTCTGGGGGAGGGAATCCCACTGTGAGAATCTTCCCTCCTGAACCAGCAGCTAGAATTGCCCACAGGTGCAGTCAAGTGATGGAATTTTAACTGAAAATGGCACAGTAGAAGTCTTCTTTCAGACAAAAATCCAATTCTCTTTAAGAGTTAAAGTTGTGGTCAAAGTTTCTTGCACGATACAGAATAGACCAAAAAAAAAATTTTTTTTTAAACCAGTTTCTCCAGCACCAGGAAAATCTAGGAGTGGGATGAATTTCCTCCTGGATATGTTCATGAAGCTGCTGAAATGGGTAGCACTTCAGACCCTAGCAAGGGCCTCTCCTTGCACACTCCAAATCAGAACCCTGGTTTGTTCAGAGGCCATGAGAACCAGCAACACTCCCAACCCCACATCCTCACGGGAAATGGGAGAGAATGTGAGGATGGAGCACCCTACGCCTTTCCTCACAGGGCACATGCAAGAGCAGAAGGCATCCGAGCTCTGAAACATTCTGGTCCAGGAACAGGCATAACAGGCACGTGCCCCGGCCTCTCTGGGGCCACAGAGGGAGACACAGAGGCAAAAAAAGCAGGGTGCTGCTCTTCCTCGCTCCAGGCACTACAGCTCAGTGGGTCTCAAACTTCTTTCCATTAGAATCACCAGGGGCGTTTAGAAAATAAGCCTGACCAACTGAACTAGAGTCTCTAGCGGTGGAGTCTAGAGATCAACATTTTAAATAAGTGACCCAAGTGATTCTACATGGCTGTTTTAAGCAGAAGAGCTGCAGCCGACACAGGAAGGAGGGAGGGACGCGAGAGACAGATCTGGGCACTCCAGAGATCAGCACTGTGGACAATACAGGTGGATCAGGCTGGGGGTGAGGGCTGGCCCCTGGCTTCACTCACACCTGAAGCTTTCTCCAGGATACCCCAGCTGCTGCTGGAATGTCGCCCCTCCCCCAGCCTCCTCTAGAAATTACCACCTTTCAATTCTCTAATCCATGAAGTCACCCACTTCACACACTCTGTCCTTTCTGGTAAAGAGTGAGCAATTCCAGCTGATGGGTGTCTCTCGTGCTTCCTGTTTGCTTCAGAGACTTCCTCTGGCTGACAGTCCCAGCACAGCGTGGAGAGTGAGCTGATTAGGGAAACCAATCAGATTTTGTTTTGGCCAGAGGCTGGGCCGAGACACTAGACTTGCTCACTCAAGGTTGGCCTGCGGGGGAGAGGTGCTGACAACCCAGTGGCCCTGTTCAGGGCCCCCTGGAGGTGGTTCTGGCCAGTGACTCTTCAGCTACACTTCACTCTGGATAAAAGCATCCCCAAATATTCAGCACTGTGAGAGCTGGGCAAGAGGACAGGAGAAGCAACTTGTTAGCTTAAAGAGAACAAAAGAACAAATTAAGGGGCATAGGAGAGCTCATAAGGTGGAAGACATTAAAAAGCTCAGATCAGATTTACCCATAGACTCAAGAACACAGCTCCTTCTCAAAGGCAAAAACCACCACTTTCGGCACCCAGGACCAGAGGGCAGGCTCACAGCAAGACCACCCAGGCCTCTAGCAGGCTGCAGACTCAGCACAAAGAAGAACTGGAAACAGCACAAGCCAAGAGCCACATGCGGTACCCACACCCTTTCCCAGCACAACTAGCAGGTCAGGACTTGGGAGACCAAACTGGGTTTGGTTAAAGCCTGGCTCCACTGTTTATTAGCTCAGTGACCTTGGCCAAGGCCAACAAGTGACCGCTGTCTGCTTCAGTCCCTTATCTACAAAATGGTACTATTCAACACCAATCACATAGGGTTATTGTAAAGGTTAAATGAAACAATGCATGGTGTGCATGGCACGGTATTTGAAGGTGAAGTTCTAACGAATGGTAGGGTTGTTCTACTACGAAGAGTCTGACTCACTAGTTTTCAAAGCTCAAAACTCCTCTTTACAATTGCAGAGGAGATGAAGGTGAGGCAAGGGGACCTGCCCAAGGTCACAGCCAGGTGGTGGCAGAGCCCAAGCCCAGGGCTCATAACCCCAGCAAGGCTCCCCTAACCGGGGTTAGAAAACCCAAGAATATTAATAATGTCATTACATCCACTAAGAATAAGGGGGCCACTACCTTTATGTATGCTTTCATAAAATATAGCTTTTAACTATGGAAAAAGGAGTTTGTACCTTTTCAAATTTAAAAAACACACTGCTGGATGGAAAAGTTCTATATCTTGATTTGGGGGGTAGATCAGAGTAAAGACAATCAAGAAGATGATGCCTAAATTAGAAGAGGACCAAAAGAGAACAAAGCTACCCAAACAAATAAGAGGCAAGCTAGCAGGATTCAGCACAAATGTGACTGCTGCATATATATTACGAATATATTTATTGTTTGTACTTAACTGTGGGCTAAAGAATTTTAAAGTGGTTTAAAGCCTCGTGATAGTAAGAAGAGAAGCCGATGCTTACGTCTTTTCAGTGGGGAGAAAGGTTACAGCGGTGTGATGCTCTGCTCTCCCCAACCAGTCCAGAGAGTATCTGCAGAGGGAAAGGGGTTTAGGAGTGGAATTAAAGAGAAGGGTGTCTTCCCATGGGACCAGGACTAGGGAATTGCCATGCAGAGGGCCCATGTCTCACCTGGAGAGTGTAACAGAAGCCAGTAGCTTAACAGCCCAGGTTGAGATTTGAGAAGAATGCTGATGGGGTGTGTCGGGCCAGGGCTGGGCTCCTCATCCCACTAGTAAGTAGGGGCTGAGGGGAGATGGCAACAAAAGAGAAAGGGGATGCTGCCTTTACACAGCCACAGCAAGATGACTTCCTTTCCACAGAAAGGGAGGCACATCATCCCAGAGGGGAACTCAGAGTGAGCGGGGTCCCCTAACACTGGGACAGGCCCTTGAATCTGCCCCAGCCCACCCAACTCCCTTTACTGGGAGCAGTTCCATTTCACTCCCCTTTCAACGATTAAGAGCCTTCTGGGGCTGAGTGCCTATACTCCTGCACCACAGGGAGGCCCTGATGGAGTCTCCAGAGCCACAACTGAGGCCACTCCACTAACACCTGCCAGAGTGGCCAGTGTGCAGGGACACCAAGAGACGCAAACCCTGGATACACAGGACTTCACCACTGTGAACCTGGAGCCGTGCCAGGAGCAGCCAGGACAGAGCACAGCTGCTCCTGCAGTGTTCTCCCTTGTGCGGGAAGACCTGCAGTGTCACTCAGCACAGATGCCGGGCGGAAATGGGTGGAGGTCACCCTGGAGGGACAGACCCCCGGCTCCCTGGGGCCCTGCCCCAGCAAGAACACCAAGAACTCCTTTCCTGATCTCCAAGATGCTTTCTCAGCTCTCGATAACAGATGGGCTCCCTGGAGAGGCGGAGAGAAGCAGAGTCAGCGCTAACTTTCGGGCCAAGGATGGAAACCTCCAGGCCCCCTCTTCCTGTGCTCACGGGGAGGAAGGCTGCTGTGGGGCTGGGGGGCAGGGGGCGAACTCCCTGGATCTGCTGACACAGACTGGCCGGTGTGGTCGCCTGGACCATCTGTGGGCAGGCCCCAGGGTCCAGGGGCAGCTCTACGACTCTCATTCACTGGCCCACTGGCCAGAGAGGAGCTGGGCGCTTGGGTGGCACCAGGCAAGGCTCATCCTGCCAACTGATTCTAAGAGGTGCTAGGGGCCCTTGGCCCCGCCACTGTCATTCCTAAGAAACTATTGTCCGGAAGAGGGCCTGGCCTCCAACTCAGCACGCCTCAGCCAGCAAGGCTGTGACAGACTCTCTGGCCCCACAGAGGGTAGCCCGCTAAGAGGCCTTAAGCAAAAGCTCCATTTGAAGTCTGGCACTTTCTGTGGCACAAATCCACACATGCGTCCAAGGACAGGGCATGGAGGAGATGGGACCAAGGCTGTGTGGTAAACTCCCGCCCAAACCCCACCCAGCTCTTCACCTGCCAGTGCCAGCTGGAATGCAAAGGAGAGAGCCAGCCAAGGCCCAGCTTCTCCCCTGGTCCCAACCTATACCTGCCATGGTCCCCAGGATGGAGCATGAGTCAAGGGGAAGCCAGCCAGAATGGGTGTAGAACACCAGCTGCCCCACAGGCCTCACAATTACTCTGTGTGTGATTTGCAGTTACTATTTACTTAGACTGTTCCAACTGGGACCTCAACAATGCAGGGCCCATCTTCCCCTCTGTCTTGAGGTCTCAGCAAGGGCCAGGAGTACCAGCCAGGACAGCTGCTGCCCCAAGGCCCAGAAAGATGCCAAGAACCTCTGTTGAAAGGCAGGGTCATCAGCAGCACCTGTTCATCGAGCTACTCTTACCAACAACTGACATCTCTCACAAACCCTTCCTGTCTTTACATAAAAAACAACAAAAACAAAAAGCCAGTTTAAGTCACTGCCTCTTTGTTTTGCCCTCAGCTTCTAAACAGAGGGCAGAGGGCAGAGGTCATGTTTCAGAGAAGAGCAGGGAAAAGAGAATCAGGTATCAGATCTAGCAAACCAAATTCCTTTTGCTCAGACACCACACACACTACCGTCAGAGGCTGCGCAATGAACATGAAACAAGGTCAAAGTTTCCACTGTGGGATCTGAGGGATGATGGCTGCTCTCAGGAGCCTAGGGGTCAAGGAACGATGTTTTAGGCTGACTTTTTCTTTCTCAATTTTTGTCGAACAGAATGTAGAAGGGCACTGAGTGAGGAAATCAGGCAATGTACAGGTCTTAACAGGTTTCAATGAATGAATCACTCAACTACTTCATGGCCCCAAACTTTCACGACTGTCGTAGGTGGCAAGAGGTTGGAGAATGTGGGGGCTTGAGAATGAGAAAGAGAGAAACTAAGGGCATTGTTGCAGGTGAGAAGGATCATGCTACAAAATTCTCAAAGGCTGACTACGGGTTTCCCTTTGTTTTAACAGCACACAGCATCAAACCTGACACACAGTAAGTGCTCATAAATGTGGTGAACCCAGCCTGCAATGCAGGCCCGGCCTGGTTGTTTGGCAAGTGAATGGGGTAGTGGAAGGCTTCAATGCACATCTACCTGCCAGGCAGTTCCAGTCCCCTGACAGAGCCACAGCCCCATGGAAGAGACTCCTCACCACCCCAGATGGGACCTCTTAGGTTCCTTCTGCATAGAGGTTAAGAGCACATGTGCTGGAGTCAGGCAAACTTCAGCTCAAGTCTTGGAGCCACCACTTCCTAGGGTGACTCTGTGTTGTGTCACTGACCCACCTCCTCACATGTAAAATAGAGAGGTTAGTACCACCCATCTCCCAGGGTTGCTGGGAAGGGAACGCACAGAAGACTCTCAGCAAAGGGCCTTGGCTCAGAGCGAGCTCTCAGTAAGCATTCAAGGGTGGAGAAGCCCCTGCCCCTCCAAGTCCCTATTAAGTGGATTCC
Source organism: Camelus dromedarius (assembly GCF_036321535.1). Classification (NCBI taxonomy): domain Eukaryota; kingdom Metazoa; phylum Chordata; class Mammalia; order Artiodactyla; family Camelidae; genus Camelus; species Camelus dromedarius. The sequence continues at coordinate 42,247,647 of NC_087451.1, forward strand.
ACGATGGAACGTTCAAAGACTATTTATTCATGCATTGCTTTTGCTTCAGTTGCCCTGAACCCCGTCCGTCAGTGCCCCCCATTTGGAGAGAATGTGGAATAGGACAACTACTACGGTCTGAATGTTTGTGCCCCTCTCTCAAATGCCTTGTTGAAATGCTAATCCCCACTGTGATGGTATTTGGAGGTGGGGCCTTTGGGAGGAGAGGCCATGACGGCAGAGCCCTCAAGACTGGGATACATGCCCTTTTAAAAGAGGCTCCTGAGAGCTCCCTTGCCCCTTCCATCATGCGAGGACACAGCAAGAAGTTTGCAGTCTGGAAGTCGGCAGTCGGCAACCCGGAAGAGGGCCTCCACCCAAACCCAACCATCCTGGCACCCTGATCTTGGACTTCCAGCCTCCAGAACTGAGAAGTAAATTTCCTTGTTTACATGCCACCCAGTCTGTGGTATTTTGGTATAGTAGCCCAAACAGACTAAGACAACTTCCACCAGTGCCCTAGAAAAAGGACCAGATCACAGCTGATGTCCTAACAACAACCATAACCTTGTATTCTCTGGAGACTGGCTTCCAAAGCCACAAGAATGGAAGGTGGGGAGGATCAACACCATCCAGAAAAATCAACATTGAGTTAAAGCCCCCAACCAGGCAAACCATAGACTCTTGGGGGAAAAAAAAAAAAAAAGCCCCACAACACAAAGCATCTTAAAGCCCAAATGCTGCTCCTTCCATCTCAAAGCCTCTTTCAGGAAAGGGAAGAAGTAGTTCAGCTGTGGAGGGGGGGAGGGGACAGGACTAGGACAGCTGACAAAGACATCAGAGTTCCTTTTAAAAAACCAGGCTGTGACTGCTAGAGGTTTGGAAATTGGTGTCATTAATCACCACAGCCTTCGGAGCAGCTAAGAGAGCAATTTGATGACTAGGACAGCAGCCAGGGTTAGGGAGGCCACCCACACCCTCCCCCATGCCTGGAATGCTTCTGACAGAACCACCTGAAGGGGACACACACGGAGCTATGAATAGAAGGCCAGAGGCTTGTAAACCAACTCCTGTTAACATCCCAAGTTAGTGTTTCCAGCAGTGCTCAAGTTACACATCTTCAGAGAGATGACAGTACAATGGAAGGATTTAAGCTACTCAATGATTCAGGATCACAGCTCAAAGTGACAGCCTGCCCTGAGCCTGCCTGGAGCCATAAACCCTGCGCAGCCCTCCCCAGGCGGTGGTCTCTTTTTGAATGGCAGCAAAAGAATGCTGGCCAGGACCACATGGACTCTCCTAAAAGACCCAGAGTCCTGGAAGGTATGGATAAAGGACTTAGCACCCGAAATACAGGACGATTATGTCATCTTCCCAACTGGACAGTAAACTCCAGAGTAAATACCAAATCTAATCATTTTTGCATCACTTGAAAGCCTCAGGCAGGGGCAGAAGTATGGAGAAGCAAAAGCCTGCTGCTGGGGTCAGCTCTCAGGACTCTCCCGGTGTGGATTTCCCTGGTACACCTCCACCTTACCTACCTCTGGAAGCTGCAGCGACTATGACTACCCATCAAAGAGAGAAACGACTTGAACCTGTCCACATGACTCCATACCAACATACTTCAGAGGAAGTGTTTGCTACAAAAGGAGTGGCCCTGGGTAGACAGCTGATTCTAGGACCAGGGCGGGAAATATACAAGGTAAGCCTGGAGTATCCTGTAGTGCCCAAAAGTAAGAAGTGCTAACAAAAATGAAGACTCAAAAGCCCCTAAATGATGGGGGTAGGCCAAAAGAGCTCCCAGTGACCAAGCTGGAACAATTTGAACAGGAAAATACAATGGTATTAGATTATAAACCAAAGTGTAAAATAAACACCCACAAGTCCATACTGATAAAGAAAAAAAATTGACTAAATAAATGGGGAGAATAGACAAATCTTTCATGTACAAGAATTCCAAATAACTCATGTAGATACTCTGCCTTCAAGGAGAGAAGCATAACTCCCCCCTCCTTAAGTGTGGACCACACAGAGGGCCTTCCTTCCAAGGACAGCGTGAAAGGGGGAGGGGAGACGGTAACTTTACAGTGGAGGGAGAGCCTGACAAACATCATGTCAACCGGGTGACCAAGGCAATGCTGAGTCATGGCGACAGTACGCACCTTTGATATGATAGGGTAAGGATGTCACTTTACCCCTCTGGTCTTCCTTCCAAAAACCCACAGCCCCAGCATAACCATGAGAAAAACATTAAACAAATTTCAACTGAAAGGCAAGCTATAAAATGTCTGACAGCACTCCTCCAAACTATCAAGGTCATCAAAAACAAGGAAGGTCTAAGAAACTGTCACAGCCAAGAGGAGCCTAAGGAGACATGACAACTAAACGAAACGTGGTGTCCTGGATGGGATCCAGGAACAGAAAAAGGACACTAGGTAAAAACTAAGGAAATCAGAATAAAGTATGGACTTCAGTTAGTAATAATGTATCATAATTGGTTCATTAATGTACAATACTAATATAAGATGTTAGTCACAGTGGAAACTGGGTGTGGGGGATTGTGGAGAAAACTCTACCTTCACAATTTTTCTGAAATAGTTTTTTTTTTAAAGGCAGTGGCTCATCTTGTGACAAAACGAGATCCAAGGAGCCTGGTTACTTTATAGTCCGGTTCACAGAGACAAGTTAACTTTACATGAGGCTGGGCTGAGGGGTGTGCCAGGAGGGGGTTGGTGGGATCCACATCAATAGTCTCAAGGTCAGCGAGGATAACACTCAAATTTCGCAGGCACAGGGCAGGGGAGTTTCACGGCCATCCCTGTGGACTATACAAGGGAGGGCTGCTCTCACTGCTCACGGTCTAAACTGCTGCTGGCACCACCTTCTTAAGCCCACCCTCACTCAAGAATGAGCCCTGTGCAGATGTGCCAAGTAGTGCCCAGGGACCAGCGCTGAGTTCACGTCCACAGACCCTGGCCAAGTCCTGACCTAGGGCCAGTGCTGCCTCACCACACACAGCTGCAGAGGCACAGTGGCCAGGTACACATGCACTGGAAGGTGGTCAACAGGACTGCGGGTGGCCAAAGTTGTGCCTGCGTTCCCCATGAAACCCGGCACTAGACGCTGGACATGGAGCTTTGGAGAGCTCTACCCTCTGGAAATTTAGTTGGTGACCTGTCTCTGCCCCCTCTATCGTCTGTACTGTAACATTCATCCTGTTTACCTGTGTGCTCTCTTATCTGTGAGCAACTTTGTGGAGGATGGACAAAGAAATGGCCCAGGCTTTGGGACCAGATGGATGTTGAATGTGAATCCCAGGTTCACCACATCCAAGCCGTGTGACCTCAGGAAGCGCATGTTAGAGGAAATGGGCCAGCATCTGCTTCAAGGGCAGGTGTGAATGTCTGCCCTTTCCTTTGATAACCACAGTGGGAGCGCCTACCATGCTTGGTGCCACAAGAGAACTGGATGTGGAGATAAGATAGGACAAGATCTGTGCCCCCTCGAGGCTCATACACTAGACAAGGAGGCAGACAAGGAGCAGAGACAGGAAAGCACAGGGAAGAGAAAAGCCCTCACCCTACTTCCACAAAGGGAAGGCTTCAAAGAGGAAGTGACATTCCAACTGAGCCTTGAGAGTAAAGCTGGGAGATGCTGCTCCTAGGCAGGTGAGGTGAAGAGCCTTCTAGGCAGAGGGAAGAACACACAGTTAGCCCAGGGACAGGGCAAGGAGGGATCCAAGCACAGATTTTCCGTTCTGACCCATGCTCTGCCACTCACTAGGGAATTCCCCACCAGAACCTGGGGACTGAACGCATTACCTTCCTCCCGGGGTTATTGTGAGGATTAAAGGAGTCAGTACACGTGAAGGGCTCAAGAGAATGCCTGGTACATAGTAATCAAAGCTCAAAAAGTTTAGCTTTTATTCGTATTGTTGTTCCTATACACAGGAGATGGGGACACTTACTCTGAAAATTAATATTTTATAGTACCAAGTTATTAATGCAGAAGACTCCTGAAGAAATACTCCAGCTCTCCTCTGCCAAGGCTCTTGAAAGAAGCTATTACCTGGATTGGGGCACATCCTAGTTTACAAATCCTACGTGAATCAGTTCTTCTCCAATGGCCCCAACAAAAATACCTCTGACTCAAGTCAGGGGAGAGAAAATGCAAAACCACATGAATCTGGGAATCGAACCCAAAGCAGCCTGCTGCAACCAAAATATTGTCCTCAAGTTTCCTGTTTTAGCTTAAATTGATGCAAACTTTGCATCCCAATCTATAATAAATCCGGGATTGTTTTAGTATGAAAATGGTTAAAACTGAGTAAGACTGAAGTGCCTAGAAGATGCAAAGACCTCACTAGTCTATGACTCTGATTATCCACTGGGTCTGAGAACCCTAGTGGGAGTAGCACAATCATAGTCTTAGCATTCTCTTCTGTAAAATGGGAATACAACCCACATCAATTCTGTTCACCACCCATGAAACCAGACAACATGAGAAACCACGCAGCAAAGCACCAGGTGTCACAGTGACAACTGGCAGAAATGTGAATGAGAATTCCAGGGATGAATTACATGCTATGTACCTTCAATACTCCATGCACCTTGTGAGTATCTATTCTGTGCCAGGGGATGGACTAGCTTCTTTATCCTTTGTTTCTAATTCGGCAAGATAGTTTGTATCCCCATTTTAGTGGAAGAGAGGCTCAGAGAGGTTAAGTAACAAGCCCAAGGCTAAGAAACTGGTAAATGGGGGGCTCCAGATGACAGCTCAGGTCTGGTTGACTCCAAAGCTCTCGTGCCTCCCACCCCACTGCTTCTCTGTTTACCATGCAAGGATTAGAGGAAGAAGGGTCTTCCTAAGATGTACTTACTTGGTGGGGCTGGAATTAAAATTTCTGACCCTCCTCTGTATTGCCATGGAAATTCTAGTGAAAGGAGCCCCTGGTGGAGAGCCATGTTCTTCCCACCTGCAAGCAGCAGGCAGCATCAAGGGGGAACCAGGGGACAAGACAAAGGCCAGCTCTGAGCCCTTCACCCTGCCCAGAGGGACCCCTGAGTCCAACCACTTTTACTTTCATTTTCTAGCCACCATGACTTTCAGGTTCCCAAGAAATTAATGGCATGCAGATGTTAGCAAATTCTAGGGCCCTGAAGAGTACTGACTTGGTCCCTAGAGGCAGAGGAGAAAGAGGACAAGGGGGGGGGGGGCGGAAGCAGAGGAGTGCCCATGCTGAGGAGGAATGGTACAGGGGCTGCACTTGGGCCACTGCCTGCTTACCCGCATGTTCATTCCTTCCACAAACAGACCAAAGGACAGCCCGCTATTCGGGAAGAGGCGGCACATCTAATTCCAAATTCCAAGCCCCGGCTCTACCATTTTCTAACTGTATGATCTAAGGAAAGCTACTTAAATTCCTTTAGCATCATCTCCAAAGTGGAGATACAATTCCCACTATCTCCCAGGACTCTAGTGAGGAACATGTGTGAAACGAACCTGGCAATTTTAAAATAATTTATAAAAATAAGTTGTCATCAACTTTCTATACGATAAAGCCAGAAAAAGGCCCACTGGTTGTTAAGAGGCAAGAGAGGAGAGGAAGGGCATCAGAGGGGAGGGGCTTCTGTCCCACGCAGAGCTCTCCCTCTCTCTGCCAAGTACTGTCAGATCTCTGCTTGGGCTCTATAATCTCCGGATGCCAGAAGTGGCCACCTAACCACCTGGGGCACTGGTGCCTTCAGTCTCTCTGAAAGTAAGAGCTTCTCCTTCGAAAACTTGCTTCAGAATCAGAGCTAGGAGACCACGACCTGACAAGGAAGGCCGGCCAGCCTCATCCTGGGACTCCTATACAGTTCCAGAAACTACAGACAGCCCACTACTGAGGAGGTAGGAAGTTTGGTCAGAGACCACTAGTCAGTAAGCAGTCAGGCCTCTGTGGCCCTGCCCCTCAGAGGCAGAAGCTGACCAGATTAGAGAACCAAAATTGGAGGCAAAGTCTCCAAAGACCCTCCAAGGAAGTCCACCTGGAGAGAGCTTATGATCTGACTGTTGACCCTAGCAAGGAAGGTTTTTTTTGTTATCCAATAAAGAATGAAATCAGTGCATCCCAGGGCTAGCTCAAAACTTTGCAGGAGTCAGACACTGGTGACTGTCCAGAGGAGGTCAAAAAGACCTCAAGGCGAAACAACTTTAGCACTTGTAAGTAGCATCCAAGGGCAGTAAAGACAGCCCAGAACACTGAAGAGCTACAGAAATTCTCCAAGATCGCATGGCCTTCCCTCCCTTCCTCCACTGTAGATAGCAAGGGTCAGTCATGGCCTCAGAGTCAGGCTGCTCTCATTAAGGTACAGTCTCTGGCCTGTACTTTGGCCACATAACAAAGAACCTCCCAGCTTGGTGTGAGACAGCAGCCATTTCACACACCTAAGTCCCAAGCAATGGACAAGGATCAGATGTCAGTACAGGCTGTCTCGGAAAAGCTGGGGGGAATCAGCACTTTCTGGCATGTGTGTGAATTCCTTGGGCTACAAAAATCAGCACATTAAGAACCCAAAGGTGCCACGGTGATCTCAACTTAATCCTCTGTAATCTACAGTTTATTTGATCAAGCCTAGAAGGGAATGGAGATAGACCCTGGGACTATAAGTGGTGTGACCTGTTGATCAGGGAGGTGAGTGTGTGTGCTTAGGGGTGGGAAAGAGATAGCCTAGGACTCTTCAATTCCAGACTCCTTCTTTTTGGTCTTTTTCCTTCTCTCTAAAGACGAACAGACAGCAGTCCCAGGAGCAGCAGTCCCTCTGAGGCAGTCTGGAAACCACTCACGTGCTCTGGGAGGACAGGGCTGAGACTGGAGCAAGGGGGGAGGAGGAGGGGGGAGAGAAGATAATGAATGGGCAGATCTACCCTGATCTGTGATCTGTAGCTAGGATTGAGCAAACCTCAGCTAAACTGTTCAGAGGCAGGAAAAGGGAGACTCTCAAAGAACAACACAACTAGAGAACAACATAACTATAGAGAACAACATAACTAGAGGACTGGGCTGGGGGCAGAGGAGCAAGACAAGGAGAAGACAGCTCATTCCTAAACAGTGACCCAGACTTTAAACTCTGCTGGGCTCCTGGGTGGCTCTCTGGCTTGAGGAAAGAGAGGAAGTAAGGAACTGAGGGAACAGTCTCCCCCAGGACCCCCACCCCCAACCAACCCAGCCCCAGGAAATCGAGATAAAATTCTTCCAGGGCTGCAGGGACAACTGTTTTTGTGGAAAGGGGGTAAGGAAAACGGCGACAGACAACACTCCCGGCTACCTCTAAAAGAGAAGAGGGGCAGGTTCCTTCACACCTGACGAAGATTTCTCCAATTTGGGGAGCAGAGGGAGAGGAACTTAGCGTCTCTCCCTCCCACAACCGAACTAGACAGGCTAGGGGAGAGCCACAGGGGTTTCCCAAGGTTCACAAAGGTCAGGTAAGGGAAGGAAAGAAGAGCCACCCCCTTTTTGGCTCGACGCCTGGGGAGCCCCTTAAAAGGGGGCTACGGGTCGGGGGAGGGGACAGTATCCCCCTAAGCCGGGGCTGGGCGGGAGGTAGGGCTGCCCGGGAGAGGCTTCATCGCGAGGAAGACACTGGGTCCCGAGACAGGCACACTCACGGCGGCTCTGGGGCGGCGGCGTTACTTGGGCCGGGGCTCGGACAGGCTCCGCTCCTCTCCCCCCGGCGGTGTCCCAGGCTCCGGCCTCCACTTCCGCCTTTCAGCAGCTCCGGATCCGGATCTCCACCTCCGACCCGCCCCTCAATATTCCCAGGTGACTGACAGGGCGGTGGAACCAATGAGAGGCACTCTTGGCCGACTCACAGGCGGTGCCCGCGGTGTGGAGCGAGAGAGGCGGGAGTGCGCGCGCAAGAGACGGCGGGACTTGTAGTTCCCAGCGCTGGGCGGAGCCGCCAGCCGCCTGGGACTTAGGCTTAGGGTGGAGTCGGCTGCCGGCGAGGCGGAGCCCGACCGGGAACTTTTTAAGGCCGGGCCTGCGGACCGCGTCATCGCGGGTTCCAAGCGCCCCGAGGGAGGCAGGTGGCGGAGCGTTGCAAGACGGCTGAAGGCTGTAATTGAGAGAGGAAAATCATGGTGTGAATGAATATGCATTTGAGACCGCGTGGACCAGTTCTGGGCACTCGCTAATCCGGAGAAGCCCCTGTCCGCGCTTTTGGGCCAAGTCAGCTTGTGAGCCTGACTGTTAGGGACATTCTGAGATGGGGAAGATAATGGAAGTGGTATAGGAAGGGCTCTCTGGAAGCTACCGGGTGAGACCAAAGGGAGAGCTCCTGCCATTGCCCAGCCTTAAACCAGGACCCTACGCCTTTGGTTCAATCCCAAAACACACCAGGACTGCCTCTGCCTTGGCTGTCCCCATCCATAAATGCAGATTGGAACTACTTCTGTTTACCCTCACTTTGCCCTTTGTGTGGATCAGGACTATTTCTATTTTTTTCTGTTCCCCTCCCCTAATCCTATGGATTAGGACCACTTCTGCTTCTGCCTACCCCCAGCCGCCCAACACAGACCAGTATCTCCTTTGCTTCAGCATCCGGCCCCCAGGGACACTACTCAGAATCTTTGTGGAATCAAAGCTCACCCCAGAGACAGCTGTGGACATTGTTCCCATGACACAAGCCAATACCAATCATACTCTGGAGCCTGAGCTGGAGAATCGACCTGGCAACCTGTCTGGGACAACCTGCTGCAAAACTGCCCACACCTAGTTCCATCTGGTCCTCAGGGTGGCTCTTTCTAACAACATTCATAACACCCACTGCTGCAGTGATTGTCAGAAAAGTGAAAGCTGAGAAGGAAGAGAGAGCTTAGGCAAGCAAAGGGGATGGGGCATAATGGGATTCTTAGCAGGTTCTTGGCTGGTGACAAGCGCTTCTGCCAGACCCTGCTGTACCTAGCATGCAACAGGTACATGATTGGTGAATACAGGATCGGTGCAGAGTCCTGTGGGTCACCTTTCCAGGGCTGGAGGTGGTCCTGAGTCAGGACTCTGTCTCTACCACATACCATGTCTGAATCTGTGGCTGTGACCAGATTGGCGGTGGGGAGGGTGGGTATAATGGGCCCATAGTGACTCATTAAGGTTTCTGCCTCATCCCTAAGGCCTCTAGTGGTGTGAATGTGGTGCCAAGTGGATTGGTTAGCACTTTTGCCCTCCTAGAGACAGCAACAGGGCCCTGGGGTATGATATGGGGGAGTGACTACCGTGTAGGCTCCTCTGAAGCCCTGAGGCTATCAGACCAACCCCCCAGAAACAGCCAGAGCCAACAACTACAAAAATAGAGTTTATTTCCTATCCAAAAGTGAGCCCAAGTTATTGGGTGATAAAGGAGAGCTGGAGATCGGGATGTTTCTGAGAAGTCAGGGCCCTGAGCGAGACCATGTTGGAAGGGCGAGAACAGGCGTGGCTGAGGTGTGGGCGTGGGAGGGGAGATGCTGCTTGGACTATTCCAAGTTGCTGGCAGCAGAAGAGACCACTTTCAGTGACGGCCTGCAGAGAGACAGAAACAGAGATGTTGATAGTCCCAGGCCCAGGGGTAGAAATAGACATTACTGGGCCCCAAAAGCACCCACTGGGCAAAGGATTCTGGGAGCACACTCTAAGGCAGGGATTACAAACTCAGATACCCACAGAGACCAGATAAAGGATTCCAATGAGGGAAGCTAGCTGGGTGGAAGGAAGAAGGTGATCAAGATACGTGGGGCTGGAAGCAGGGGAGAGCACAGGTCTCATTCAAAGAGGGCAGTGGTCACCTGACACCAGCTGATTACTGCCAGGGACAAGTTTGGCCCAGGATTGCCAGATCCTCCTAATTTGTTTAGAGAAGCTGGAATATCTGGATGTTTATGTGAACTCTTCTGATTTTTAAAGTTGGCAACTTATTCATATTAAAAATAAAATGCTGTGAGAACCAAAGAATACCTATCTGAGAGTCATCAGTTTATGTTCTATGTGGGCGGTAGGGTGAGGTGAGCCCATCCATCTTGGGCTGATGGTGGGAGACTGAAAGTCTTTGGTTACTCAAATGCTGGCCAGGATCTCAGACCTACGCTTCTCATGGCAACACTGTTTTCAAGGTCTCCAGCAGAGCCCTGGGGGCTGGGACAAAGACCTCACAGAACCGCTAAGCTATCTCTGCACTGGAATCCTCAATCTATCCCTCTTGCTGGAGACACAAGATCCTGCCTGCTCTTGCCTCAGTCTTCATGTCCCAGGCTGGATCTGGGGCTCCTCCCCTCTCTCCTCTGCTCCCCCATCTCTACCTACCTCCAGGTCCTGGGAAGAAAGCCAGACATCTCATCTGCCCAGTTCAATGGGCACCGCAGTCTGTCTCATGCCTGTTGGGTTCCACAGCCTCAGATGGCTCCCCTCACAGAGGAGAATACAGGAGGGTTTGGAAAAGGGAACAGGATCAGAAGGGACCAGGCTTTGTTAAAAAGGTCAGAGAATCCATAGCCAACCAGACCAGCTGGTGACCACTGACCCAAGGTAGGAGGCCAAGGGGCCCAGTTCCTCCCTGGATGGCAGACGGCAATGCCCACCCTAGACAGGCCTGGGCCCGTGGCCAGGGTCAGTGGAACGTGTCTGACCTGGACCGGAAGCTGTGCCTTGGGAGGCTTGAGGTGAGAGGTGAGGCCTCTGGCACTGGGGAGGGCCCCAGAGGGTTAGGCTCTGAGGGGTAGGGGGACAACATGGAGGGTCTCAGGTCTGGGGGGGCAGCCCCCATTTCTGCTGTCCCCACACTGGCTGGGCAGTGGACATCAGCCAGGGTAGTATCCTGGAGGCTAGGTGGTGGTCTGGACAAACAGGGAGAGATGAGTGGAGGCCTCTGCTGGGAGCAAGGAGGGTCTGAGGGCCAAGCAGAGACAGTTGGGTGGCCCGGGGGGCCCAGCCTGGCCTGAAGCAGTCCCATCATGTGTCGAAGCTCCTCGCTAAGCTGAGACACTTCCTGGTTGAGACGAGAGATCTGTTGAAAACACAGCAAATTGTCTCCCAGGTGCTACAACAATCACCACCCTCCTAGGTGCACTCCCCTCTACAGTTTACAAAGTTCTTTCACAGTTGCTCTCTGTTCATGGCCACTCCGAGAAGACAGGGCAGAGGTTATTTTTATCAAAAAAAAAAAAAAAAAAAAACCTGGGATGGCAGCTATTGCTATTACCCCCCACAGTTTTACAAGATGTAGAAGAATGTGCTCAAAGAGGCCACACAGCTGTGAAGTGACAGACGCAGGCTTACTCTCAGGTGATACATCACACAAGGTCAAGTGTCTATGCAGTGTTTTTCAAATTTCAGGGAGTATAAAATCAACTCAGAACCTTGTCAAAATGACGATTTATGGGGGAGGGGCAAAAAAAGGGGGAAAATTCTGGACCCCACCCCAGACATTCCAAACTGGGTGAGGCCCAGGAGAGTCTGCATTTCAACAGGTTCTCCTGATAGTGATAGACACTCGAGCTGGGGAACCACTGGTCTAGAACTATTTGCGGAAGCAGAACTGGCCCTCTATCCGGCCGAACCGGAGCTGGCCCCGCCCCCCGCCCCCCGCCCCAGGCCCCGCCCCAGGCCAGGTGCGTCCCCTGGGATTCTCGATGTTTATCAGGAAAGAGGGAAGGCCCACTCCCGAGGGCTGGGCCTGGCTGCGCTGTGGAAGCAGCTCTGAGATCCCCAAGGAGGACGCGGAGGCAGAGCCTGGGCAAACAGGATCAGGGCTCTTTCCAACCAGGATTTCGACTTGGGGGTCTAGGTTTCCCAGGGCTTAAGGCCTCTCAGCCTCCCAGTCCTCCTCCCAACGAGTCCGAGTCCGGGGAGGGGAAAGAGGAAAGGTCCGGAGCATGTGACTTGGTGAGGGGCGGGTCCCTGCAGGAGCCAATCCCCTGGTGGTAGAGAGAGGAGAGGCTCTCTTTTCAGGCTGGACCACCTGAGGCAGCTGGAAGCCAGTACTTAAAACGTGCCAGGGATTGGGCCAGCTACTTGTGGGCCCTCAGCTCATCCTCATAACAGCTATGGGAAGAACGAATCGATTTCGCTATTTTCAGATGAGGAAATTGACATTCTGAGTGATTGTGGAACTTGCCCAAGGTCACCCATCTAGTGTGAATGTCTGAATTCAGGACTCTGGCTCCAATCCCCGAAATGCTCTTATACAAGGCACATCTCTGATCCCCAGATGATATTCTCCAAGGTTGGAGGGGAGGAGCCAGCCCCAACCCACCTCCTGGTTGAGTTTGCAGACCTTTTCCTTCACCTCCTCAGTCTCAGTGGCCAGTTCCCGGCTGGGCATGGTCCCTGCAGGCAGAGTGGGGTGAAGTGATGCTGGGTGAGTGCAGGGAGCCGGAGTCTATGGCATGGGCGGGGCCTTTTCTGTCACTGGGCCGGCAGAGAGCAAGGGGCAAGGAAGGGTGAGGATGATGGGAAACCCAAACTCCTCAGGCTGGTTTCCAGGCCCTATATCTTCCCCAGCACCCCCTCCCCACCACCCCAGTTCTAGGTACAGAGCTTCTCTTTGGTATCTGAACACAATGTGCTCTTCTGGTCATGCCTTTGTGCCTTTCAACAACAGCCTTGCTCTGCCCCTCAAACTCCTACCCACCCTTTAAGACCCACCTCAGGTGTCCCCTCCTCTAGAAGGGAGGGTTAGAGGCTCTCCCCTCTCCTACCTCACAGCCCTGTTCTCGTCTCAGTGGTGGGGCTCACACCCTGTTCTGGAATTGCTTATCTGAATATACATGTGTCTCCCCTACTAGACTGGGAGCTCACTAAGAGTGTGGGCCAGGTCTGGTTCATCTATGTGTTCCTAGAATAGCACTTGGCCCCTGGTAGTTCCTTACTACCTGTGGGATGGATGGATAGATGGATGGCAGATGAATGGGTGACTGTGAGTTGAAGTCCTCTGCTGGCCCTTACCTGTAGGAGGGGCCTGTGAGCGGGCCCTAGGGTGCTCAGACCTCCTGCTGAACCGGAATGTAGGGGCCTCTGTGGTGCTGCCAGAGTCCTCAATGCCATCCACTATCCTGGGACAGGGGCAGTGGTCATCAGTCCCACAGGGGGTGGTGGGGAGGGTAAGGGCCAGAGCAGAGCAGAGCAGGCAGAGGGTGTAGGGGCGGCAGTGCTGGGGAGCTAGGGAGGAGCAGCCTTCAAAGAGGGGTGAGGTTGCAAGCTGTGGTGGATCAGGAAGGGTGGGGTGGGCAGATGGGGCAGAGACAGGGAGAAGCACTGCTCAGAATGCTGGGGACAGAGCCCAGAGAAGGTTCTGGAAGCCAGCAGGGATATAAGGAAGGCAGAGGAGGCTGGCGTCTCACCGGGGACTGAGGTCCGGAGGTCCAAAGGTTCCCAGTGGGGGAATGAGAAGCTGGGGGGGCTTCCAGGCAGCAGAGCCCCTGGAGGGGCCATGAGGGGAGGGGCTGTGGCCCTGGCCAGCCAGGGCAGGGGAAGGGGATGGAGACAGGGAAGGGGAGGAGACAAGGGCTGAGAATGGGGGCAGCTCCTCCCCCAAAAGGCTGACCAGGGAGCCCCGGGGCCGCGCTGGGCTGAGGTTGGGCAGCAGGAGGGGCCGGCGGGGCCTGGGACCACCGCCAGGCTCGGCCCCAGCTTCAGCCTCTGTGACTGACGGCAGGGTCTTGTCTGAGGAAGAGCCCAGGCTCTCGGAGCAGGGCTGTGGGCAGAGGGGGCAGCTGACGTCACAGGGCAGTGAACAACGGGCTCCTTCATTAAGCACCAGCCTTCACTGGCGGATGCTGCTCCCATCCCCTCTCCCTTCATCCCACAGCAGAGCAGCCAAGGAAAGGTGCCCCCCACTCCCAGTCTCTCCCCATGCAACCCTCAACCCCACCTGGGAAGAGTGTTACCTGGGAGACACGAGGGGATCGGGAAAAGCAGCAGAGACCCTGCAGGGACATAGCGGGGTTCAAGCTAACTCACACTTCCCCACTCCCCTGGTGCAGCAACCCCTATTCCCACCCATCAGTGTTGTGGAGTTTCAGAAATGTGGGCCTTTTTCTGGAATTGAGTCAGAGATACCTCCAACTGCGACTCAGAGGAATCCTGAGTGGCAAGGTATGTCTGAAAAGCAGCGAAAGACAAAGGTCTAGAGTGTCAACTACAGACTTAGCCCAGACCCTAGACCAAAATGGGCCCAGAAAACATGAGTGAGTAGAGACAAGGAAACTCCAAGGGGATGAGGTACAGAGAGGGAACTGATGGAGAAGGAGCATATGAAGGGGACCCTTTCCAAAGTGGGGGTCCTTTGAGGAGTATGGAGTGAGGCTGAGGGGTGGCCAACAGGAGGTGGGTCAGTAGAGTTGGAAGTAGAGGTGGTGAGAGATGATGGCCCATGGGATTGGGTAATGGCCAGTGGAGTAGGGTCAGTGGTTTTGGAAGGTATTAAGCATGGAAGGGGCAATGGAAGGGGGTGCCTGAGGCTGGGAGATGATGTTTACAGGGTGGAAGAAATGCATGAGGCTCTCTCTGGGGCTGAGGGAGGTCTGCTTTGAAGAAGGAGATGGAAGCCATAAGCAGTCTACATACATTGGTGTCAGAGCCCTGGCGCAGGTTGAAGGTGAGGTCCCGGGGCAGGCCAGCCTGGAAGGCAGCCCCATACTCAGGATAGAGCCTCAGGACCTCGGCCAGCCCTCGGCTGCTCAGTTGCTGCAGGCCACAGTAGGTCAGTGCCTTCACATCAGCGCTGGTCTTCAGCACGTAGCTTGGGACTGTGCCTGACCCAGGCTCCTGCCCCAGCTCAGGGATATCTGCCCCAATCAGGTCTCCCTTTCCTGTGGGTAAGGGATGGGGACAGTGAGCTAGGGCAGAGGGACTAGGAGGGTATGAATGGATTTGAAGGATGGTCAGTGTGTTTGAAGGATGGCTGAAGGTGGGTCAATCCATGGGATTGGTGGAAATAATCAATAAAATTGGGAAAGGGTCAGTGGAGAATGACTGGTGAAGTTGGGAGACAGTCAATTGGGGATGACAGTAAGGCTAGAAGAAGGACAAATGGAATTGAGTGATCAATAAGGAATGGCCAGAGAGGTCAGTTAAAGGGTAGAAGTCAATGGAGTTCAGGGTCAATGTAGAAGGGTCAGTGGAGTTGGGAGGTGGTGCAATGAGAAAGGATCAGTTGAGTTTGGAGACAGTTACTGGGGAAGGGTTGATGGGTTCAGGGCTGGCCAGTAGGATTAGGGGAGAATCTGAGGGGAATAGTCAAAAGGGGATAGTGCCGAATCGAGAAAGAGTACCCCTCAGGAGCAATTTCAGATATCCAGTCCCAAGAATCCTGGCCACTCCCAAGGACTCTAGGGGAAGGTCCCCAGGTAGGTAGTGAGTGGTGGTAGGATCCTCACCCAGGATGGCCAGCACCATGTTGTCACGGAGCACCTCAAGCGAGCCGGAGCAGACATAGTAGTGTGCCTGCAGGGCGTCCCCACGGCGCAACAGGTACTCGCCCGGAGCGCAGAATGAGGTCTTGATGTGCAGGGAGAGGGCCCGCAAGCAGCCCCTGCTCGCTGTTCCAAACAGCGGCAGCTGCAGGATCTCCCGATTCAGGTGCATAGCAATGTCAGCTCTCAGCTCGTCTGGGAAGTCACGCAGTAACTGCATAAGGGGCATAGGTCATTCTGGCCATCTCCCTGCGCTGTTACTTGAACTCTACAGATGTGCTGGGCTGTCTCTGAGAATAGAGCTCCAGTTACCCACTTCTGACCCTCAGGAAGACTTCTGTGTATCTAACCTTAATCTGGCTTGTGTGTAGAACTCCCAACCCAAGTTCTGGGGCAGAGACTAGGTCTTCTCCTGTCTGTCCCATGCCCATGACTACACCCACTGTTCACTCAGACATGTCCTGGTTACTCAGCTCCACATACACAAGGATCATCCCTGGTGGGTCAACCTTCAGCCAGAAGTCAGGAGACTAGAAGTCAGTTCTGTGTAAATCTCTGTGGACTTCGAGCAATCTATTTTCTCCCTCTTGGTCTCAGTATCCCCACCTGGAAGATGCAGGGTTACACTAGACTTTGAATATTACCAATGATCTTCCGGGGGCCAAACTTAATGTTCACAGTTCCATTCTCATCCTCCGCCACTCAGGCTTGCTGACCTCTCCCTCTTGTCCTTTCTTCCCCAGGCTCCTCCTCCCCAGCCCACCCCCTCAGCTCTCTTCTCACTTTCCACACTCTCCTTGAATCACAGCAACCAGCTCCATGACTTCCCCACTCCCTATGAGCCCAGAGCCCTACAACTGGGTCCAGATCTGTATTTTCAACTACCCACGGGGAAACCTCCACCTGGATCTCCCACAGGCACCACACCCTCAGCATGGCCCAACCCTGGACTATCACTTTCGCCCCTAAGTCCAATCTTCCTCTTGTAATGCCTCCATCCCACTATGTGGCCTAAGCCAGAAACCTGGGAATCCACTTTGACCTCCTCTCTTGCAGCCAGCTGATTACCAAGTCCCAATGTTTCTGCTCTCAGAAATACTTCTCAGATCTGCAGGCTGCTCCCCAGTTAACAATTTTTGCGGGATAAAATCTAAATCCAAGGCCATCCATGAGCTGGGCCTGCCCACCTCCCCAGCCCTGTCTCTTCCCTCTTCTGTCCCTCTTCCCTCCACAGTGCTCACACACCCTTTCCTGAAGGCTCGCTCAACTACTTTCAGTTCCCTGAACTCACCCTGTTCTTTTGCGTCAGTATTTCCAGACCTGTGTTCCTGTGGCTCTTTCTGCCTGGAATGGCCTTCTGGTAGCAGGCCAGTTTCCTTCTCATCCTTCATGAAGTCCTCTCTTCTGTGCCACCTTCCCTGACTCCTCTAGGTCCAGACACAATGAGGGACCCGTTGCACCAACATCCCTCTAGCAGAGTCTCATTCACAGTGTAATTATTTGTTTACCACCCTCACCAGACTGGTGTCTCCCTGAGGGCAAGGGCTGAGTGTAACCATCTCTGAGCTCCCTGTGTCCAACACAGAAATTGGACCCAAGCAGGGGCTCAGGAAATGTCGGCTGAAGGGAGCATGACATTAGTTACAGCCTGAGCCACCTTTCAGGTCCCATATTCCAGTGCAAAGGAAAAGGGATGAGGTTTGCAGGGCATGTGTTCCTCTGTGAACAGCGTCCACCGAAATCCACATCCCTCACCCCATTTGCTTCCCTTCCAAACCCAGAGAGGTGGTGACCCGTTCCCTACCGCGGTGGGAACCGGGCACCTCACACACTACCTCGTTGGCGTCAATGCCGCTGTTGACAGCCCACGTGGTCTGGAAGTACTCGAGCATGCGCTGTTTGAGCGGCCGTGGCAGGCGGTGCACGCGAATGAAGTCTTTGAGGTCCTTCATGCGGCTGTGGTAGAGCGAGCGGCGCGAGTACATGCGCTGGATGATGGCCGTCACGTTTCCGAACACCAAGGCGTGCATCAGCGCTGCAGCAGAGTAGTGGGCAGTCAGGAGCAGCCACCCCCTCCCTCCTTCTTCTCTCAACCGCCCCCTACCACCTGCCCTGGATGGGTCTCTGGGTTCCTGAGGGAGGGCAGGAGAGCTGGTGGGCTCCTACGTGCCTCCCTGGTGCCAGGTGTTGGGTTGGGATGGCAAATAGAGTGGTCCTGAGAGGGGTCCAACCTGAAGTTCTCTCATGCCCCCAATTAGATCATAAACTTGGGTATCCCATTCTTTTGCAAGAGGTCCTCCTGTTTGTGGCATTCCCCCTACGGCCAGCCTGTAGCAGGTGCAGAGGAAACATCCATGAATGAATGCACAAGTGTCTGGACATGGGTGGACACCTTGCCTTCTCTGGGCCTCAGTTTCCCCATCTGCACGCTGGATTTAACAGGACACCCCCCTCACCGCCTATGAGCATAGTGCAGATGGAGAAGATCTTCTCCGCATCAGTGTTGGCGCACACGTTGCCGAAGCCCACGCTGGTGAGGCTGCTCAGCGTGAAGTAGAGCGCAGCGATGTAGGCGCTGCGCCTGGACGGGCCTCCTGCCGAGCCATTGATGTAGGGCACCTCCAGCCGCTTGCCCAGCTCGTGCAACCAGCCTGGGGGTTGGAGGGATGCAAGAAGCCCCAGCTGCGCTGTGAAGAGCTGGGTTTCCCTGAGCTGCCTGCATTTGACCTTGGGCAAGTATTTACAGAGGCGAAGGGAGGTTTGCATAGGAAATGTGAGGAGCAGCCTGTGCCTGGGCCTCCCCACAGTGAAGTGATTACAGCTGCAGTTCAAGGGTACCGATTCTCGGCACTGCTGACTGTTCAGGGGCCCCTTCCACTCTCTTATAGTTTACTGAGTGCCTCCTGGGTACGGGGTGCTGGGACTTGACCCAGACATTCTTCCTGTCCTGGTGGACCTTATTGTCTGGAGGGGAGGAGGGGAAAAAGACATGAAATCAATCATGTCTTGGGACTCATAATGGGTTAGGGAGAGCCAACCCAGTTTGTGAGTAGGGTATGGTTTCTGAAGGGTTCCCTTGGGACAGAGCATTTTAGTTGAGATAGGAATAGAAAAGTTGCCTAGGTGAATAAGGGAGGGAAGACAAAAGGGAGACAATTCCAGAGAGGAAAACATGTTCCAGACCCAAAGGGAGAAAGCAGTACATCCTGGGTGCTGGAGGGAGGCCAGGGTGGCAGCAGCACAGGGGGCATGGGAGGAAGGGAAGCCACGTGTGGGTAGAGAGGGGTGCAGAACTGTAGCGGATGGGCTGAGTGTGGACTTTATTTTGAGGGTAGTGGGGAGCCACCAAATGGGTCCAGGCAGGGGTACTCTTCCCCCTGCCCAAAACACCTTCCACACCTTCAGAGTGTTTCCCATACTGTATTGTGATTGCCTATCACTGGTCTTGCTCCTCTGCTGGGCTGTGAGTCCCCCCAAGGCAGAGATCATGTCTTCAAACCAGTATTCCCATGTCTGACCCCAGAAGAAGTCACGCATGTTTGTTGGATGAATGGAGGCTATAGGCGGAGGAGGTGTGGGCACTGATGGAGGTGTCAGCTCGGGAGCCTGAGTGGACAGGGCAGGTGAATGGGTGGTCAGTGAAAGCCTGGGGTCAATGGCTCACCAATGTCCCAGAGCAGCGGGTCGTTGGCCTCCATCTCCCGGCGCCCGATGACATACCAGACACAGGCCATCCAGTGGGCAAGGAGTGCAAAGACGGACATGAGCAATGTGAGCACCACGGCACTGCACTGCGAGTACCGCTCCAGCTTCTGCAGCAGCCGCAGCAGCCGCAGCAGCCGCACAGTCTTCAGCAGGTGCACCAGCGATGTCTGCGGGAGTGAGTGCAGCGGGGGAGGCTGTCAGCAGGCCCTTCATGTCCCCTCCCAGCACCTTGCCACCAGATGCCCTGGAGCTAGGGAAAGCTGCCCCAGGAGAAGCATCCCTGCTGTCCTGAGAAGGTGACCAGGAAATGCCAAGGGGAGAGGATATTGCTAAAACTAACTATGGCTAACATTTAGTAAGTAGTGTGTATGTCAGGCACTGGGCTAAGTATTTGAAATCCTCATTAAAAAACGTATACCTCAGTCCAATTATCATCATCATTCTCAGTTTGCAGATGAGTACACTGAGGCTCAGAGAGGCTAGAGACTTGTTCAAGGTCACAGACCAAGGAAATGATGGAGCTGGGACTCAAATCTGAGCTGACACCAAAGTCCATTTTGTGCTCTACTGCCTCTGAGCACCGTGGGTTGGTAAAAGAGCATGTCCTGGTCAGAAGCAGGGGAATAAACAGAATGATCTCTGGGCCCTGCTCAAAGCTCCTGATGTCTTAGGCACAATTGGCTGTGGATGGGGGAGATTTAGGGACCTCTTCCCTTGTTAGTCAGCTGCAGATGAGAGGGTGACACCAAAATGTTGAGGGAAGGAGGGCAGGGATGAAGGTGCTCAGGCTATGAGGTCTCGGCTCTTATGGGGCTCAGTGGGGGTTGATGGAGCTAGAGGCACCTGGTCAGGGTCCTGTAAACATTAGCTAACATTTCCACTATGAATGTTTTCCTTTGTGTTTCGATTATTCCTTCCAATCTTGGAGATGAGAGGTAGGTGGGGGCTTATCTTCTTGCTACCCTGGGTGGGGGCAACTTGGAGGCTAGGGATGGGGGCTCTGGGGCAGCGCCTGGGGACCTTGGTATGAAGACCCTTCACTGTCCTGTCAGGGGCCTCCAAGAGCATCCCCCATTGCCCTGGCCCTACACAGCTCCTGATCACTGCAAGCCATTTTCTCTAATTGTAGGCAAAGGAGTCAGAAAGAAGGTGGCTCTGATGCCCCAACATGAACCCTCTCCAGGGCTTTATGCCTGCCCCAGCTCCCAGAGCTCCCAGCTCCAAACCTGAGTTCTTCAGGGCTTCCCCTCGTCACGTGCCCCTGGGCCCCGCTCCTTTGGGGCCCTCCTCTCCTTCTCCTTGGACCAGAATGTCCCAGGCCTGGCTCCTTCAAGTCCACAGCTCTCCCGGTGCCTACTTATCCTCCATCTTTGCTCTGCCACCCTCCAGCCCCAGTCTTGCTCTCCCTCTCCCCTTGCACCTGGCCATCCATTCAGGTACCCTGTTCCCTGGGAAGCAGGGTGGCACGCTGGAAAGAATACTAGACTAGGAGTCTGGCGATCTGGTTTCAATCTCCTGCCTGCCACTGCTTGCTGTGTAACCTTCAACAAGCCCCGCAAACTCTCTGAGCCTCTGCATCTACTTCTGAGGAAGAGGGATTAGAGAATCTGCCCTGAAGGGTGGCTGTGAGGTTCCTATGCGATGATGTGTGAAAGAACTTAGTAAACTGTAAAAGCTCCTGAAAATTCCAGAAAAGGGGGAACTGTCTGGTGGGCATGAACGGGATGGGGGCGCACTCATGGGGAGGGGTGGGGAGCACTGCTCAGAATGGCCGAAGCCTCAGGGCAGACACACCCACGTGCACGTGTGTGGGAGCATGCACACACGTGTATACAGCCAGAAGAGGCCCACAGCCCGTTGGCGGCTAGTTAAATCCGGCTGCGTGTAGGTGGTTTCCCACTATAGCTAAGTGTGGCAGAGAGAGGAGCACACGGGGAAACTGCTCTCCACCTCCCCACTCAACCACCAAGGGGGTCTGGGGACACAGGGTGGGACTCCATCTCCCTGGGTCAGAGAAGACCTAGTGTCTGCCGGCTGGGGATGCTAGGCAGAGCTGACCACTGAGGGTGCCTGGAAAGACACAGGCCCTGGGACTCTCTGCCTCCAAATCCACCACACAGCCTCTGTCTCCTTGCCTTGGCTTACTCTGCCCCCTGCCCCGCCCCCCCCCAATGCTCTCTCTCCTCATCTCCTGCCAGCCAAATCCTACTCTGTCTAAGGTCTAGCTCTGTTCTCACTTCCTTCAGGAACCCTTCCCAGACCACCCTAATCTCTGCCCAACCGTAGTGCTTTGGCTTCCCAGGCACCGGCCAGATTTCAGATCATTTTTGTGCATGCCCATGTTCCAGCCTGGAACTCCAAGGTCAGCTAGCTCTGTGCCCCGCCCCCCACGCAGCAATTCCTGGGCCCCGTATTGCACTCCCTTTACCTCTTCTGTCCCTGTGATCCTTACAAGCTTAGCTACTTTGGAGGCTGAATCCTTATCTCTTTTCCCCACAGTGACCATGCCCCACACAGTGCTTTGCAGACAGTTAAATGCTCATCAGTTGTTTGTTAAATAAAAATGTGAAAAGTGCCACTCATCTGGCATCAGGCCAATGCCGCCTTGGTAGCCCTAGTTAGCTTTTCATTTGTCTCAGCTTCCCTCAGAGACTGTGAGCTGAGCTCCCCAAGAACACAGACTCTCTCAGATCCTTTTCAGTTTTTAGCATGGGGCTCTGCCCATCGCAGGTGCCCGACAAACATTCGCAGATGGATTGATGGGAAGGACTGAGTCTGGGACTCAGATGGGTCCCTTAATGCAAGATACTGTGCTGAAGTTGCGAGGCGATGCTGCAAGGTGGGACAGGGCTCACTCACCACGGTGATATTGAAGACGTAAAGCAGGTCAAAAGGCAGAGCAGCAATAAGGTCAACGAAGAACCAGGTGGCCAGATAGTGGAGGCCAATGGAACGAGGAGCAGAGACCACCTGGCCGGACTGGGACACATAGGTGGTACGGAAGTTCAGGATGATATCTGGGGGTGCAAGAGGCTGTTACTAGGGGGCCTTGGCCCAAGGGGCCAAGGGACTGCGTAAGCTAGAAACAAGCCTTAGAGACTCAGAATGGAGTTGGAGGCAGGATTGGGGAAGATGGATTGGGCTACAGGCTGGTCCTTAAGGAATAGAAGTCTAAAGGCAGAAGGCTGTAGGGGTCAGGGGTCAGGACTTATGGACCATTAAGACTTAAAGACCCAGAAGTAGACGGGCTCTGACTGCCTGGGTCCTGCAGGCCCAGGATGGGGGGAGGCTTGGATGAGTGGGTCCCTCCAGCCCACCCACCAGGGTATGTGGGGCAGAGGGTCTGACCCAGGATGAAGAGCATCTCCACGGCGATGTCGCTGACAAGGGTGTGTCGGGAAGTGATGGGGGTGTCGTCATCACCCGAGAAGCAGACATTGTAGGGGACGGTGACCGCAACATAGAAGGTGGCGAGGAGGATAAGGCTGTCCCAGATGGCCTTGGGGACGCTGTAGTGGAGGAGGAGGCAGCGGGACCCCCCCACGGAGGCTACCTTGTACTCGGGCACTGATGGCTTTGGCTCAAACACGTTCTAAGGGGAGAGGGGTGGCGGTTGGGGACACTTGGGGGAAAGAGGAGCCAAGGGTAGGGGAAGGGAGAGGCAGGGATGGGGAAAGGTGGGGAGTAAGCACTGCAAGCATGAACACGAGAGGAGATAGAAGGTGCAGGAGAGGGGGTTGGGGGCCAGCCTGACACTTCTTTCCTCTTCCAAGCTAAGCTCAGGCCTCCTTTTGAATCAATCATATTTTGTGGGGGGTATATATAAGGCTTGACCTTCACCCTGCTTGAGAAGGCAATTATGACAAATTAGGCACATGCTCTAGCTGGAGGGGTCACGAACTCAAGTTCCTCTTGGGTTCTGGGGTCGCAGTGGGGGATGGGTATATCCCAGGGGTGAGGGGTGGCTGGCATGGTGCACCCCATTCTTGGTAGCCATAACAGACTGTGCAGAGGTTTGGAGACTCAATCCTATGGATTCATCAGGGTCCTCAGAGTGGTACACAGGGCTAAATGCTAGGCCCCTAGTGGGAGCTTTCTCCCTGGGATCACAGCTTGTGATTTCACCCCCCTCTCCATGAGATAACCCTAAAACGCAAAGGTAAGTGATGTAATTGCTGCTGGAGACCCACCCTTGCGACACCATCAGGGCAGAGTAATGTCAATCACAAGGAAGCAAAGGAGGTGGGGATGGAAGGAGGTGTGGGGGAACGTGGGATAGAACAGAGAGCCATGCATGAGAAATAGGTGGACAGAGGGACAAGACATTGGAGGGAGACCAGATAGACAGGGAAACAGGGACACAGTAGCAAGGGTGTCTCAGAAACACGACTGGGAGATGTTCGGGTAGAGATAGGACTCACATTGCTTTTCATGCCTCCCTGGCCTCGGCGGCCAAAGTGGCCAGTCAGTCGGTGAAGGACAGTACGGCTCTGCCTCCTGGCGGATCGAAGTCTTGAGCTGGCTCCCCTCCTGCCAAGGGATTTTTCTGTTGGGAAAAAGGGCACAGAGATAAGTAGGCACACATCCCACGAGGCTGAGTAGGGAGAGGTCTTGTGTGACCTTGGACAAGGACTTCTAACCATTTCACGCCATTTCCCCAGACTTGTAGTTACCATGATTACTGTCCCCATGGCCTCCTGGGGGGCCAAGTCCTGGGCCTCCACTCTGAGTGATGTCTTTGAAGGAAAAGAGGAAAAGTACGACCTCCCCCATCTCATTCTTGATGGGCATCATGTCCAGGAGGCACCAAAATGCTGAGCCTGTGAGTGTGGAGAGATGGAGGAGGAGGGTGAGCAGCCCATGATACCTCTTTCTCCCTTATGCCCCTTGGTTCCTAGGCTTGGCCAAGGTTTAGAGCTGGACAGCACCCCAGAGATTATGTCAGCCTTCTCCTTCACCTTCCAGATGGGAGAACCAAGGCCCAGAGAGGGTCAGGGATGCACTCAGTGTCACACAGCCAGCTTGTGGCAGTGTGGGGACCAGCATTCAGGCTTCCAGTATGTCAAGTGGACCCTGGGAAAGACCTGGGGTCTGGCAGGGCTGCAGGGCAGGCCAGGCCCCCTCACCATCCTTTCGGTAGAAGCAGATTTCAGCCCGGTGTTCCTGATGGCCCTCCAGGGCCTTGTGCAGCCTCTGCAGGGCTGGCTTACTGGTCTCTGGACCATAGAGGAAACGGCAGCTGCAGGTTTTCTGCATGACCTCAGTGCGGCCGTAGCCTGTGAGCTCGCAGAAGCCGTCAGAACAGTAGACGATGGGAAAACCCCGTGGGCCCTGTGCGTTGGCCAGCAAGAAGTTGCTGTCTGTGGGAAGAGGAGGTCAAGGTCAGGTCAAGGCCAGGAAGGGAGCCCAGCTTCCAGGTACCTCCCTCAAGCTGTGGTCAGAGATCCCAGAGCCAGAAGCTTCCCAGGCTTTCTTGTGAGTCTTAGATCCTTCTTTGGGATATTCTGAAAAGAGAATAGGAAGAGATAGAGCAAAAGGACAAGGACTTAAAGGTGCCCTGGAACTGGGACAGGGAACTACTAGAGGGTTGGAAAGGGAACCCCAAAGGGTCATTGTGGTTCATCCTTCTGCCCTCAAGCTGGTGAGTTATTACTGTAGGAGGCAGCACTGCATAGTGTGTAAGGGCATGGGCTCCAGCACCCCACCTCTGCCACTTACTGACTGTGTAACCTTTGGCAAGTTAATGAACTCTTCTGTGTCTCAGCTTCCTTATCTGAAGAGTGGGGGATAATAGATCTTCCTCTCATGGTTGGTGTGAGAGTTATATGAGTTAACTGGGAAGAACAAATCCTGGCACATAGTAAGTGTTACACTGAGAAGGTGAAATGATGCCTCACATTCGCCCAGCTTTCAAAGCACATCCATAACCACTAGGGATTCTGGTGGTATCACACCCATTTTATTGATAGGAAACCAAAAGGCAGAGATTATCCAAATTCACAAATCTCTTTTGTTGGGGGAGGAAGACAGTGATGAGTAATGTCCTCATTCCCTGCCTTCCAGGAAGGGTCTTCTTTTTATCATCCCTTCTTTTTTGTTAATTTCAGAGGGGTCTATCCCAGTTCTCAAAGTCTGACAGGCTTGAACAATGAAGTTGTGACTCCAGCAACCCCAGCAACAGATCCTGAGCTGGCTCACTCCAGCTCCAAAAGGTGGGAGGCCTCGGGGGGCTCTGTAGTCCATCCAGGGACAGTCTCAGCTGAGGGAAGGGATCTGAGATACAACCAGTCCTGGGGCACTAGGAGGAGTGAGTGTCTGGGGGTGGAATGGCTGATGGGGATACTGAAGGTGCCTGGGAGGCGCTGGGCCCTGGGCAAGCAGCCTCCTTCTTCCATCCCAGGCCCGTTGCCTGGGTGATGGGAGCTATGGAAACAAGGGAGGTGTGTGGGGGCAGGGTGGGGAGGCGGGTAGGTCCCCGGCGGCTCAGTTTCCGCCCTCGGTTACCGCTCCCCTCACCTTCCTGATCCCGACCACGGTGTCTGACGTCCGAAGTGGGCAAGGGGAGATCTCCCAGTTCCAAAGTAGGAAAAGGGAATGGCGGGAGAAGAGGCGGGTAAGGAGGAGTGTGGCTGTCCAAGGTGCTGAACCTGGAACCCAAGCTCGGGTGGGAGAGCAGACAGGCAGTTCCCTCCGTCACACAGACCAGCCCCCTCTTCCTGCCTCACCTCCCTCAGACACTGACGCGCTGCGATTTGGGGGCGCGTGACCTTAACCCAAGATAGGTCCTGCCGAAGTCTGATCTTTTCTTTCTTTTTTTTTTTTCCTGGGGGAAGGAGATGCTAGAGTCGTCTGGGAGTGGACCCCAGAGCTCCTGGCCGCTTAGTCCCACATTCGTGTCTTGGATAACCCCATACACGCCCCCACCAGAGCTATGCGCGAGAGTGGGCGGCTCCCAAGGACTCTTCTCCGCTTTGCCGCACAAAGAGCCTTCCTGCCTCCAGTCACACACCCGCAACCCTGACCCCTTGCATTCTTAGTCCTCTCCCCGCCTCCCCTCGCAAGGTACTCCCAGTCCTGTTTCCTTTACCGCGGCTTCAGGAGTTCCTAGACCCTCAACTCCACTCCCTCTCCTCGCCTCGGATCTCACCACATCCAGAAAACCCGCGCCAGCGCCGGAGACTTGATCCCCAGCTCGAACCCCCAGTCCCATCCTCCGCCCGACTCACGCGTGCCGTCGAAGCGGGTGGCAATGGTGTCCAGGAAGGTGTTCTGCGGGGCCAACAACCCCTTCATGACCGGCATGGCCTCGGGGTGCGGGTTCGAGGCGCGGCGCCGGGGGGCGTTCAGCGCGGCCCGGCCGGAGGGGGCGCGCTGCCGGCGGGGCCGGGGCGCCCCATGAGCCCGCTTTCCTCCTCCCCTCCCTCTCGGCGCCGCCGCCGCCGCCTCTCTGCTCGGAACCCAGCAGCTCTCTGCTCGGCTTGGCGGCGCCTCGGTCACCCCCCACCTCCCCACGGGCCAGGTTCTTTCCCCCGGGCTCGGCCCTCTCTCGCCACGTGCCCCCACACGGGGAGGGGCCGCCAGCGACACCCTCACCCCTCTATGCGGCCCTCCTCCTGGTGGGGAGCGGCCCACGCGTGTCTTTCCAGGAGAGAATTTGAGACACGCCCACCCGGAGCTGAAGCCTGAAGAGGTGGGCGGGGCTTGAATGACAGACAGCCCAACTTCCAGTGTGGCCACGCCCCCACGCGTGTTTCCCTGGCGGCTTCTTGAGTCTCCGCCCATCGGGTTTCCCCGCGCGCTGCCCACGCTGGGAATCGTGTCTGGTTCACAGCACCGCCTGCTGGAGTTGGGATATTTTGCAGCACCCCCAGCTCCCTGCGCTTCAGTGGGAGACAGCAAGAGTTAAAGAGGCTAATTTTGCCGGTGGGGAATCAATGGGAAGGTTGGAACCTCAAATTTTAGAATGCACTACCTAACCTTCACCTGTGTCTCAGTTTGTATAGGGCAGGCACCCTGGCGAACACTGCTTCTGAGTGCAGCTGGGTGGATGAAAAGAGTTTTTTGGAGTCCACCTGGTAGAAATCCAGCTCTGCTACTTACTGTGTGACAGCTTCTGGGAGCCTCGCTTTCTTCAATGTAAAATGGAGCCAATAATTTTTACCTCGTGTGGCTATGACAATTTAATAGCACAAGGCATGTCTTCGGTGCACAATAAGTGTGTTGGAGAGCAGTTGTCTCCTTATTCTCCCTCCTTCTAACATCCTGATTTAATTCTCCTTCCCTCTGCTGCCATTCAAGTGGAAGAGAGGCTGGAAGCAAGACCGGAGCTCAGAAAGATAGTTTCATGGTGGGCAGTCAGCTTGTAAATCTCCAAAGGTTCGCTAGTGAACTTTGTTCTCCGTCTTCTCCGAAATAAAACCAGTGCAGCAGCAAGAAGGACCCAGATGAGACCAGACACAGGACTTTTTCACTATGGAAGCAGAAAATTACTGGGGCAGCTGAGTGTGGGGGCTTAGGGTGGCTGCTTCCTGGAGCAAAACAGCTAAAACCAGTGACAAAGGGAAAACAGGCCGGGGAGAGGGCAGGCCAATGCTCCCTACCCTCATCCACAGTCTGAGCTGGGCATTATCTGGGCTATTATGTTGATTAAAAGTGCCACATCTTTCAGTATCTCTACTTTTGGGTATTAGTTTCTTAGGGCTGCTGTAACAAAGTGCCACAAGCTGGGTGGCTTAAACAACAGAAATTTATTGTCTCAGTTCAGGAAGCTAGAAGTCCAAGATCAAGATAACCGCAGTTTGTTCCTTTTGGAGGCTGTGGGGGAGTATTTGTTCCATGCCTGTCTTCTAGTTTCTGGTGGGTTGTTGGCAGTCTTTAGCATTTTTTGGCTTGTAGATGCATCCCACCTCTGCCTTCATGTTCACATGGGTTCCCCTTGTGTGCATTTCTGTGTCCAAATCCCCCCATTTTATAAGGACACTACTCATGTTGGATTAGAGCCCCACCCTATTCCAGTATGACCTAATTTTAACCAATTTCATCCACAAAGACCGTATTTCCAAATAAGGTCACATTCTGAATTGCTGGTGGTTAGGACTACAACATATGAAAGGGGGCGGGAGGGAGGCGCACAATTCAACCTGTAACAACTGTGTTTGGCTAAAATTGCAGGAAAATCTTGCCCTAGCCCTGCTTAAGAACTTCTCCTAACTCCCAGCTACCTACAGGATAAAGTGCAAAGCCTGATGATTGGTGAGGGCCTTCACAATCAGGGCTGCACAAATCTAACCGCCTTCCCTTCAGTGCCTCACTGCTCCCCACACCCTGTACCCCACGCTGTAGCCCTCGGGTAGATTCATGTTGATCTTCGTATTCCCTGTCTTTTCGGCAGGCACGGCTCCCCTGCCTCCTACCCAGTTGGATTCGGCTCTTCAATACAGCCTTCTTTGCTCTTTCTCTCCCGAGTATCTCTGTAAACGTCCCAATACAGTAAGACTAGTAGAGCACTGAGGGACATGTCTGTCCCCATACTCCCATCCAAACATGCACGTATGCTGTTCTCTCCGCAGCCCAGGGCCTTGCACAGTTCCTCGCTCTGGGAGGTCCCCACACGAGAGTGTTTTGGGTTCAGAGGCGCCCAAGCTCAGGTGCCCCGAGACGGGCCTCCAGGTTTTCTGGCTCTTTATAGTTCGCAAGACTCTCACGCCCCCTGGAGGGCCGGACGCGACCACACAGGGACAGAGAAAAGCCATACTAACAGAGACTCGTCTTTATTGCCCTTTTTCTGGGGGCTGACACCGGGAGGGCAGAGGGGAGAGGGCAGGGACAGAGTAGGGCCAGGACAGGACCCGAACAAGGGCTCAGACCCCAGACGGTCCCCCAGGAGCGACAGACGAGGCGACCGCACCGGGACAACGGCGCCCTGGGCATGGGTGCGGCGCTGGCTCTACGCCTGCGCGGCGGCCCATGGTTAGGATGCCGGCCGCGTGGTTGCCACTGGCCTGCAGGAGGCGCTGCAGCCGGCCCTGGAGTCCCGGGGCCCCCGGCCGCCTCTTGCCCAGCGTGAGGATGCCGGCCGCGTGATTGCCCGCGCCGTGCAGCAGCTCGTAGAGGCGGCAGGAGCAGGTCTTCTGACGGCAGCAGTCAGGCAGGGGCTGCGCGGCCGCCCCTGGCGACAACAGAGCGGGCGGCAGCAACAGCAGCAGGAGCAGCAGCGTCACGGTGGCCCAGAAGACCTAGTGAGGCAGGAGACCAGACACTGAGGGTCGTCTCACAGCCCCAGCATCCAGCCTCTAGGCCCTGGCCCTACCCAGCTGGCTCCGTGCCCACTCCTGGCCTGCGCTCCTCCCTCGCTGTCCCTTAGCTTTCCTGCCTCTGCATAATGCTATCTGAAGGGCTCAGTATCTTGCCCCCTTTACCTGCTCACCCTTCAAGAGCCAGCAGAGCATCTCCTCCAGGAGGCCCTTTGAAACCCCCTGGGTAGAATAAAGGAGACCCAGAAAATAGTACCCCATCTCTCTTCCGGGTAGCCTTAGTCCATTGTACCCCTTTAGAGTGCTGACCACTCCACCTGAAAACAAGAGTGTCTGAATCTGCACCAGAAATTTGCGGAAACATCACTTAAGGAAAGAGAGTACCTATTTATCCGCTCCTTTTCCCCCACGGAGGGCAAACATGTGCAAATCAAGAACTGGCATGATCCAAGTCATTGTCTTGTCCGCCTGCTCCCTTGCAGGGAAAACAACCCTGTGGCTTTGGACAGGTTTCCTACCCTCTCAGGGGGCATAATTTCCTCACTTATAAAGTGGGTATTAATTCCTACTGTGCAGCAGGGCTGCTAGGAGGATGAAGTGAGATGACAGGTGCAAGTACAGCACCCAGTATGTAGTAAGTGCTCAAAAAAAATGAACTCTTAGGAGACCAGGGCACAATCTAATGTTAGCCAAGGCAGATTCTCAGCCAAGTGTCCACCTTGTCCCCTGCCTCAGAGCCCACATGGGAAAAGACCAAGAGCAATATACCTTCAACCTTTCCTCCAGCTCCCTGAGCAAGCACTCATTGCCCCCCACTTCCCATCTAATGAGTCACCCCTCCATCCCTGGATCCTTACCTTTGCAGAGGAAGGGTTCATGGTACCTGGAGCTCAGAGTAGGGTAGCCGGGAAAGGTATCGTTGGCAGTGGTCCAAATAGCCAGGAACTTTGAGGCCATGAACAGCAACCTGCTACCAGGGGCCTGGGGTTTATAGTGCTCTGAGGTGGTGGGGGAGAGATGGGCACTTGCGTCTACTCTGGGGCCAGACAAAGGCAAATCTAAGATTAGACTCCGGCAGGGGGGCCGTCTCCAGGCTGAGCCCAAGGAATGGCCGCCAAGGCACTCAGAGTCTGGAGTTGGATCACTGTGCCGCTGGTCCCCTCCTTGTCTGTCTGCCTGCTCCCTGGAGATGGGGCGGTCTCCGGGCACTAATGAGGCCACCTTGCACCTAGGAATCTGGGAGCACAAAAGAGGCTTTGGCTGGGGTGCTGGAGTGGGACAATGTGTGGGGGGCAGCTGCTAATTAGGGGCAGGAAAGGAGGCAGTTGTGAGACCTGCTCTCCACAGGGTGTGTAGGGGCGGGGAGGGCAGCCAGGCAGCAACCTCTTCCCCCTCTCCTTGTCACTGCCCCTGGGCCTTCAGATACTTTCCATCAAGTACGGTCAGGGGAGAAGGCATTCCGCAGAAGGCATAACCTGAGGCAAAGACCTAGGTGACAGTTGTTTAGCTTATGCAGGATGCAGGATGTGGTCCTCAGATCACAGCTTCTCTTAGAAGAGAGAGGTGGCTGGACAGGTAAGTGAGGTCAAAAGGTCTTATAGGCTAAGCTGATTGGTCATGATCCTATGGGCGCTGGGGGGCCATGGGAGGATTTTAGTAGGAAGGAGTCGTGGGCTGATGTGGGGACCAGGTGGGTAGGGGCCTGGATGTGGGGCATGGAATCCAGAAGTAGTAATTCAGAGGCAGAATTCAAGGCTTGGAACTGATTGGGAACAGGTGCTGAGTTACTTAGGCGGAGCTGTGAGGCTTTGGGTAAGCCTTACAGCCTTGAGAAACCTCATCTTTCCTACAGGTAAGATGGACAGTTAACCCAGATGTTTCCTGCTGTTATACTTCAAGATTTGAAGTACAAACGCTGCCCAAGGAAGTGGC
Source organism: Camelus dromedarius (assembly GCF_036321535.1). Taxonomy (NCBI): domain Eukaryota; kingdom Metazoa; phylum Chordata; class Mammalia; order Artiodactyla; family Camelidae; genus Camelus; species Camelus dromedarius. Next base: position 42,278,942 of record NC_087451.1, read on the forward strand.
TTCTGGGTGTTGGGCCAGGAAAGGAATCTGTGCTGAACCAGGGCAAGGGGAATTGGGGAGCAGCCCCTCCACATTTAGGTAAAGCTTGGAATGGGGAGAGGGAGGAGGAGGGGACTCTGTGTCTTCTGGGTTGACCTAGGCTATGGTAGGGGTTCAAGGGCACATACACTGGCCAGGAGGGGAGACTTCAGGGGAAGCCCTGGGATCCAGAGCTCAAGGGGGAAGGGGAGCTCAGGCTGCAGCAGGAGCAGAGCGAATGGAACCGCTTGTTTCCCTCAAAGCAGACCCCGAGCCAAGAATCTGGGTGCAAGACGTTTATTTGGGAGGGGATTCTAGAAAGCATGTAAGGGAGTGGGGACAGGAGGGACAGGAGGAAAACCAGTAAGAACTGTGTTAATGAGAGGGTTACCTCTGTGGGCAACTGGTGGGGACCCTCCGAGACAGATGGTACAGAATAACTTCAGAATTGTCCCACTGAGGGACAATGAAGCTGAGATCTGTGTTCACCAACTCCTGTTCCTTGCTGACTGAGGCTCACTCCTGGGAGCATTAACTCCCAATACTTCCAGCCTGCCCAGTGCACGGGCTGAGAGACACAGGCACCATCAGTGTGTATTGGAATTCCAGTGTCCTCCAGGGTGGGCCCGTGGGCTCCGGGCAGGGAACTGTTGGGATCTGTTCTATCCTTGAAGTCAACTCCTCAGAACTGGCAGACTAGGTCAGGCCTCCCTAAGGCCCAGCAGCTCTGAGGAGCTACTGACAGGTGACAGTCAAAGACTCTGGCCAAGGGCTCCCCATTCACAGAGGACCCACAGGAAAGAGTGAGGCAACACACAAGTGGGATGGGGCGGTGGGCAGGCCTCAGCTCAGGACACCACTCTCTTCTGCAGGAGCTGGGCCAGGTGCCTGTGCCGGAGGACCCGGGGCATCTCAGGAGGGAAAGGGGACGAGGGGCAGGCAGCAAGGGCTGCCCGAAGAGCTCTGAAGGCCCCCTGCCCTACCACGTGGACTTGGGCAGGGCCCACACTGCCCCGGAACCGCAGAGACTTGTAGCCAGCAGAGGTTTCCTGAAGGCAGTGGTCAAGCTGGGAACAGAAGAGCCTGAGTGAGGCTGGTATGGGGCTGGGGGGCGTGTGGGTGAGATGCTTATGGTAGTGCCCAGGGTTTGGGTGGGTAGGAGTTTCCTGTGTACACGTGTGTGTCTGTGGGACTCATCCCCCCTTTCCAGTGCCCCAGGGAGGTTCTTCTCCCCTCTCTCCCCCCCATCCCTCCCTCTGCCCACGACACCTGGGGGCGTGCAGAGTGAAGGGTACATACAGTCATATGCTGTCCCTCCCTCTATTACCTTGTCTCGATTTTCCTCTGACAAGTTCCTCAGCCCCTTCAGTGCCACAAACACCTCATAGTGGGGGGCAGAGCCCTCTGAGGAATCTGCAGACAAAGCCCCCCACCGCAGACTCATGCTTTTGTGAATGAGGCGGCTTCCAAAGCCAACAGCTGTTCTTCCTCACTCTGAGGTTCATGGAGGGGGGTAAGGGAGGAGTTTCTTGGCTGGGAGTGGGGTAAATGGAGAGGAAATGGGTAGAGACTGCAGCAGAAGGGAACGGAGTTAGATATGGGGAAGGAGTTTTGTTAGGAGCAGCAAAGGAGGCTGAGTCTTTCCTCCTTCCCAGAGGTCTCCGAGCAGGATGGGTATGGATTGCGGGATGGTCAGTCCAAAGAGGGAGGCAGGAGCCAATGGGGAAGAATTACCCAGAATGCTGCTTTCCACACAGCCATGGTCCAACAGCTTGGCCCCCGGCCACTGCCTCACCGCCTGGTCCAGGGCCTCAGAGAACACGTCCTCACCAGTGTTCTCTCCTCGAACACTCAGGGTCTGGCCCAGCCTAGGGAGGAGGAAACTGGAGGCAGAGGAACCCAGGGCACAGGGATGATCCCTCAGCAACAGGGGAGCCACTTACCTGTAGATGAACCTGACGACTGGACACTGATTGTAGGCACCGACCACCTGGACCACGTCGCCCAGGCAGCACCTGATGGAGTGGACATGGGAGTGAGATCAGGCCCAGGGGCCCATTAGCTCAGGCCCCTGGCCCTCAATGGGGTTCCAGAAGGCCTGAGGTGGCCGGAGGTGGGTGGGCAGGTGATCACCTGGTGAGGCTGGCGTGGTTGGTCAGCACCAGCTCGTATTTCTCGCCTTTCTGGGCCTCAGCCAGCAGGACGGTGGGGGCAGCCTCTTCCCAGTCTCCTTCCTTGAGTGGCAGCAGCTCAATAAAAGGGGCTTCCGGGAGCAGAAGGTAGAGCCCACGGGGCTGGTCTGGCCACAGACTCAGGCCCACTACCCCTGTGGGGAGCAAGCAGCCTCTTTGGTGGTGCCATTGCTAGGCCCCTCACCCTGGACCTCAGGCCCCAATCCTCTGAGCATCTGATGTCACTGATGCCCTTCCACCTTCCTTACTCCCCCAGGCTCAGCGCACTGCCTTTAAGTTCCTAATTAGGTAGAGGCAGGGGTTCTGCAGGAGACAGATGTGGGGGTAAATGTTGGTGTGGTGTAAATTGTGTAAGTCTCCTAACCTCTATGAGCCTTAGCTTTTTCATCTGTAAAATGGAGCTGCTGGTGTTGGGGAGGATACACAGGGTGTTGCGGAGGATTAAATGAGTTGACTGTATAGGGCTCACTACATGGCAGCTAGCTGTGTGACCTCTGCCCCCCGCCCTTACCTCCCTACCCTTGAGTTTTGCTGACCTCCAGAGGCAGCGTAAGCAGGCGAGAAGAAGGCTAGCCCTTGGCACCACAAGGCCCCCAGGGCAGCCACAGCCTCGGCCTGGCCTCCGGCGTCCAGAGTCACCACCACCTGCAGATTTGGCCAGAGCCGAAGGGCCAGTCCTCGGGGTCCCTGCTCCAGGGCCTCCTGCAGTTCAGCAGCCCGTGTGGGGAGAGGCGCTCCTGGGTTCCCAGTAGCTATTGCCTCAGCCAGCTCTTCACCATCGGCCTCCAGGCCTAAGAAGACGTCCAGGAGCTCGACGGCTGTCCTGGCTTCCAGTGCCCGCAGCCCTGGGAACCTCAGCGCCTCCAGCAGCAGGGCCCTAGCGTCCTTGGCTCCAGGGGGACTCACCAGGCCCAGGAACTGCCAAGGCCAGGGGAGTGGGTAGAGCCAAGGGGAGGAAGGGGTCACGAGGGCCCTGCCCCCCGGAGCCAGCACTTTCGGGTAGGCCTTGTTTAAGGCCGCCAGACCCAGCAAGGTGGCCTGGAGGGAGACAAGAGACACTGTTGGCCTGGGCCTGAGCCAGACTCTGAGCCCCCAGTCTTTTTTTCCCACCACCCTGATAGGAGGGTTTGTAATTAGGGGTCTCTAATGGGGCTGAGCTCCAGCCTTCCCAGTTTACCTGCAAAGAGGCCTCCCCATGGTACTGGTTTGGGGTAGGGGGCAAGAGCTGCCCCCTACTTTCTTCCTCCTGGACCTGGCTGGCCTTGGTCAGAGGAAGATGATTCCGGAAGGTGCTCATATCTGTAGCCCCAAAGACATTATAAAATCCTCAGGAAGCCACAGGGTTTCCCCAGAGTTTCAGGCAATACTGGTGAGACCCTTGAGGAAGGAACCCAGAACAGGCCAGGCGGAAGAGGGACTCTCAGGGCCCAGGCTGGGAAAGTTCATCTTGAACAATCCAGGGCCCAGGTAGGGTCTCTGGGTCGGGCCTCTCTGTGTTGGCAGTAGAAGGGGGAAGGGAGGTCTTCGGGTTTTGGAATCTGACTGTCCTGTGGGGTTTCTTTCTCTGGGCCACCTCCCCAGACCCTGGGAAACACACCTGTGCTCCCGCTGAGGGGCCAGCGGGGACCCTGGGCTCCCTGCAGACACCACCTCAGGGCCTGCTGCTGGCTCTGGCCTGCGCTCTGTGTGCTCTGCTCTAGTCTCTTCTGCTGCCAGGCGGCGGCCCAGTGCAGGGCCCCCTGGGCCACACGGTGCTGGAGGCTGACAAGCCAGGACAGCCTGGCATTCTGAGACTGTGGCCACCGGAGCACGGCCAGTGGTAGCAGCAGCAGCAGCAGCAGGAGGAGGAGGAGCAGCAGCAGTGACAGCAGCATCTCTGAGCAGCTCCTGGGAGGAGGAAGGGCCCCCAGGACTGGTATTGGGCAGAGGAAGGGATAACCCATTTCTCCCCCTCCACTCTGCTGCACACAGGAAAACCAAGTTAAAAAGGAAGTTCAGGAAGAAGCCAGGACCCCTGTCAGGCAGGTGATTTGGAGGAGGGGCTTTGGGGTCACACTGACCTGAGTTTGGATCCTGGCTCTGCCACTTGTTAGCTGTCTGGCCCTGGGTAGCTCAGCTAGCTGCTCTGAGCTCCGTTCCCTTCCCCTGTTTGTAAAATGGGAATCAGAATATCCCTCAGGAGGAGCAGGAAGGGCGTGGCACAGAGCCTGGCACACAGCAGCTGCTTAACTGGATGACATGTCTTGCCCACTCCCGAGCGGCTCTGCTTGGTCCAGGATCTACCCTGTCCCAGCATCGTGTCCCCCCGGAGCCCCAGGCAGTGGTTCCATATCCCACATGCACCTGTCACAGCTCACTTGTGCCTCTGCCTGGCACCCAGGGCTCCCCCAGTGCCCCCAGCCTCAGTGCACAGCCAGCAAGAAAGATGGAGCCGTGGCTTTAAAGCGCTGGGCCTAGATGGGGAAATCCGGCTGCTGGGCCTGAGGGAGGAGCTGGTCCATGGGGGGGGCTCTTAAAGGGACAGGTTGCCTAAGGGACACCATGCTGGAGCTGGCCCAAGCTGGCAGGTGGAGGGAAGTTAGGTTCAGAGTAGCATGGTCCTCAGACTCTGGTGAAGGAAGAGAAAGCTGAATGTGGAAGAGCACCTAGAATCAGCTTGAGCCTGGAGTGGGGCACACCCCATCATGGAGCAGGATGAGAACTGTTAAAAAACCAAAATTTTCTCCAATCCAGAATTGCTCTCCACAAAAGTAGTAGAGAAAGCAAACACTTCTGTTATTGAATAAGCATTAAACCAGAGTGTGACAGATCACAGGCAATCCACTAAGACTGCAGACAGATCATCTCACTCCCTTTTAAAGCCATTGTCAAATCTAAGGTCGTAAAGATTTACCCCTTATGTTTTCTTCTAATAGTTTAATAATATTAGTTCTCTCATTTAGGTCTTTGATCCATTTTTTATTACAGTAAAATATACATAAGATTTACCATTTTAGCCATATTTAGGTATTTACTTCAGTAGTGTTAATTACATTCACATTGTTATGCAACCATCACCACCATCCATCTCCAGAACTCTTTTCATCTTTCCAAACTGAAACTCTGCACTCATTAAACAATGACTCCCCATTCTTCCTCCCCACAGCCCCTGGCAACCACCACTCTATTTTCTGTCTTTATGAATTTGACTATTCTAGGTGCTTAACATAAGGCAAATCATACTATATTTGTCCTTTTGTGTCTGTTTTATTTCATTTAGCAGAATGTCTCTAGGATTCATCCATGTTATTATAGCATACGTCAGAACTTCCTTCCTTTATAAGGCTGTATAATACATCACTGTAGGTATAGATTGCATTTTGTTTAGCCTGTCATCTATTGACAGACATTAGTATTGTTTTCACCTTTTGGTTATTGTGAATAACACTGCTATGAACCTGGGTGTACAGACACATGATTGAGTCCCTGTTTTCAATTCTTCTGAGTACATTCCCAGAAGGGGAAGTGCTGGATCATATGGTAATTCTGTGTTTAATTCTTTGAGGAACCATCGTGCTGTTTTCACAGCAGCTGCACTATTTTACATACTTACCCACAGTCCACAGGGGTTCCAATTTTTCCACATCCTCTAAAGCAGTTGCTGTTTTCTGTGTTTGTTACCATTTCTCATGAGTCAGCCTGATGGGTAAGAAGTGGTATCTCACTGTAGTTTTGATTTGCATTTCCCTAATGATTGAGCATCTTTTCGCGTGCTCATTGGCCACCTGTATATCTTCTTTAGAAAAATGTCTATTCATGTCATTTTCTCATTTAAAAATGTTGTTGAGGAATTCTTTATATATTCTGGTTATTAATCCCCTATCAGACATATGATTTGCAAATACTTTCTCCCATTCTAGGGGTTGCCTTTTCACTCTGTTAATAGTCTTTTGATGCACAGAAGTTTTTGATTTTGATGAAATCCAATTTATCTTCTGCTGCCTATGCTTTTGGTGTCATGGCCAAGAAATCATTGCCAAATCCAATGCCATGAAGCTCTCTTTGTTTCCTTCTAGGAGTTTTATAGTGTTAGCTCTTACATTTAGGTCTTTGATCCATTTTGAATTAATTTTTGTATATGATGTAAGGTAAGGTTCCAACCTCATTCTTTCACATGTGGCTATCCAGTTATCCCAGCACTATCTGTTGAAAAGACTATTTTTTCCCCATTGAATGGTCTTGGCACCCTTGTCAAAAATCAACTGACCACAGACACATGGGTTTCTTTCTAGACTCAGTTCTATTCCACTCATTTATAGGTCTGTCCTTATGCCAGTACCACACAGTCGATTACTGTTACTTTGTAGTTTTGAAACTGGTAAGTGTGACTACTTCAACTTTATTCTTCTTTTTCAATTGATTATGTAGGAGTGTATTGTCTAATTTCCATATATTTGTGTGTTTTCCAGGGCTTTTGATGAAGATGTTCCACATCATTAGTCATCAGGGAAAAATACAAATTAAAACTGACTCAAGTCACATCACACTCCACCAGGATGGCTATAGTCAAAAGGTCAGAAAATAACGTGTTGGCAAGAATATAGAGAAACCGGAACCCTTATGTAAAATGGCACAGCAACCTTGAAAACCAGTTTAGCAGTTCCTTGTTACTTGTCCAAGTAAACCAGTTTACTTGTTTAGGGAGTGGCTGGATTATTTTAGTGAATCTACCTGCTCCCCACTACTCACCCCCACATACAGTGTAAAGCCTCTGATATTGCTCCTTAGAGGGGGTGCAGACTTGACTTATGCCCATAGTCACCCTAGCATGACAGTGATTTGCACGTGTTGGTCTCTTTCCCTGACCACACTCAGCTGTGAAACTATACTAATTGTCAGCTGATTGCTATATATTTTTTTTTCAACAATGCCCTGAGGAATAAATTGCTCCACAAATGAATCTAATCAAATTCAGACTTCTTTGAAGGCACAGTTTCACAGCTCAGTATTTGAGATTTGTTCGGACCCCGAAAGAGTTCCTTCCAGCTATATTGTTCCCCATTTCTAGCCAACTAGCCCGCCCAGTTTTGCCTAAATCTCCAATGAAGCTATCGGTCCCGTGCCAATTGCCTTTTACCACAACCTCCAGTTTTAAAGAGCATATTTAAGCTTGAACTTCTCTTGCAAATGAAGTCAGTTGCCTCTGTTTTACAGCCTGTCTGTCCCCTCTGGGGCAAAATCTCCAAGACTCAGCTCTTGTGTTGGGGGTAGGATGACGGCACACTTGAGTGATATGCCCACTTAAAAAGCTGAGTGCTTGGGAGCTGGGGGCAGAATGAGCAATGCTGACATCCTGCCTTTCCTCAGAAGACAACCCTCTGATTGGGAGCCGGAGGGGAGAGGGAGCTCTGTGTTCTTGGCTGCACTGGTCTCCGAGTGGAGTCATTTTGAGCTAAGAGACAGGAAGGAGGGAGTGGGTCTTAGTTCAAATACCACACTTACTAAGTCTTAGATTTTCTTGAATAAATGTTTCTTCATTTGCTATATGCTCTTAGGAGACTTTCAGTGGTTGGTTTAAAAAAAATTGTCACCAGTTTCACTGGGGAGTGGGTCTTCAGCTGCTCATGCTGTGACACCAGGAGTGGAAGTCTTGTCGCTCACTTTTCAGTGCCCTACAACCAACTTGTGCCCCTGCCTTTCCAGATTGCTCTCATCAAAGTCATCAACAGCCCCCTGAATGCCGTCTCAGTGGGGACTTCCGACTCTCGGTTGTCTCTGACACGCCCCCCCTTGCCTGGGCTCTCGTGAGGCTACACTCTTCTGGGTTTTCTCCTACCTCTTCCACCCTCCCTGTAATATCCTTTATAAGCTCATGCTCCTCCCTACCTGACCCTTAAAATGAAGCACAGTATTTCTGTTGGTCCTGTCCTCAATTCCCTTTCTCTTCTTTCTCCAAACGCTCATTCACATCCAGTTACAATACCCCCTAGATAAGAACGAGCCCCACGCCTGCTTCTGCCCAGGCCCCCATCGGTACCTCTCAGGCCTCACAAGTACAATGTCTACTTGGACAGCCCAACTTCACTGATCCAGATTCATACTCATAACCCCTCCCAACCTGCTCCTTGTCCCATACACCCTCCCCCTCTTACTGAGGAGCATCTCTGTTAAGCATTTAGGAAGCCAGAAGCCCGGGCTTACTCAGGACTCCAACCCTGCCCCTCAACATCGGTCCCTAGTCTACATATTGAGCCTCAGGGCCACTGCTGGGTCCCCTGGTCTAGACCCTCATCTCCTCCGACCAGACTGTTGAAATAGCCTCCCAGCTGCTCCCTGACTTCTTGCTTTGCCTCCTTTCAATCCATCATACACGTGATCACTGTAGTATTTCTTAACGTGAACATCTGATCATTCCCTTGTTTAAAAGGTGTGCAGGTGAAGTCAGACTCAGCCTGGCACACCAGGCCTCATCACCTACCACAGCCCTTCTCAAAGTTTGGTCCTGGCACTAACACTTGGGAACTTGTTAGAAATGCAAATTATTTGGCTCCGCCCCAGATCTACTGACTCAGAAACTCTGGGGAGGGGCCCTAGCAATCTGTGCTTTAACAAGACCTCCAGGAGATTCTGATGCCCACAAATCACCCTCGCTCCACCCCTACTGTTTCCTACTTCTCCAGGCCTCTACCTGTGCAACTGCCTCTGGCTGAATGCCTTTTCCTTTCTTAACCTCTATTTGTTCTTTAAATGTCAGCTCGGGCTGTTCATGCCCTTCCTCTGTGTTCGTTTGTATTTGATAATAGTCTTAGGCTATGTTTGAGGCAGCAGGAGCCAATATCCTATCATGATTGATTGTGTTAACTGTCTTTCCCAGACTGCAATCCTCTTGAGGGCAGGAATGATTTCTCATGCCACACACGGCGCCTGGCTCAGGGCAGGGACTCTAAATGGCCTGAATTTTAAGGATGAGCTTTCTAACAGGAAGAGTATGGAGTCAGGAGACTCGGAGATATAAAGGCTATCATTCTAATGTTCAAAACCTCTCCTGAACAGGAAGGGAGGAAATGCCCCCCACGGCCTCCACCGCTGCTGACGTGCTCTCTGAGGCAGCCAACTCCCAACTAGTTCCCCTTTACAGTCACGCTGACAATTCCAAATTTTTCCCTACTGAAGACACCCTCTCTCCTCACCTGATAGGAAAAAAATAAAGACAGGACTCAATGTTGTCCCTTCAGAGGGAGTCTTTATTGTAACATAAAATACACAATTTTGTGACTGCCCCCAATTGTACACAATACTTTTTCAGTGGCTATATACTAATCTGTCTCAACACTAAAATATGT